>NC_143485.1:30454856-30806651 GCF_027475165.1 Benincasa hispida
AATCATCTTTATATATTTAAATCATATTTAAATATTTATTCTCTTGCTCCGTTTAATTTGAACTTTTCAAATTAATCTCTCAAGCTACCCTAAAGCTTATCCTTTTATGAGCTAGTAGGGGGATCTTGTGGACCTACAGATCATGGGCTCCAACGATTCGATATTAGTCAGCTAAACTCATTAGTCTAATCTAACCCCCATTGGTTAACCAATGGGACACTCCACTATAGCCCATAGTTGAACTCCCCTCACTGTAGATAAATTATATCCACTTAATAACCATAATTAGTAAGTGATCCTTCACTAGTTCTTCGTAATACCGTTTTATCCCTGTGACGACATCTTGTTCCTTAAGTTCCTACTGATCCTCTAATTAACAATTCTGATTCATAATCTCTATGAATCAAATGCTTTCTCTATCATGAGAAGGCGGGGACCCGATTATTCAAGACCTAGAGTCAATACTTAAGAGAATAACCTATCTGCTAACCCTAAATAGAGTAGGAGTGAATTCCATCTTGCAAGGCTATGTCCGAACTATTCATCCGGTCTTATCCCCAAAATGGTAAGCTTATTGAGCAGTGCTGTTGGACTACTCTCACTGTTTGCAGATCAAAGGATAATCCCGAACAAACAATAGTTCATAGCTAGCTCAGGATTAAGATCGAGAACCTAGGTTATATAATAAATGAAATAGTCTGTTTTAACAGTAAACGTTCGTAATAAAGAAAAGTGACTATTTTCGTGGTCCAGGCTATATGCAAACTCATTGCATAGGATATCCCCACTCTTATGTCTCAACATGAACAATTTGTGGATCACATCGTTTGTAGCACCTTACAACTTCTTGTAACAACTACAGAGTGGGTCGCATCCAATAGTGTTACCAGGATGAGATATCCAATTTCATCCATATACTTATTAGACCATTTAGGCTATATACTGTGAACTTGATCCTGTTTATGTCACTACATAAAGTTACAGCATTCAGACTATAGCCAAGGATGTGTTTATTGGATTTTCATAATAAAATGTAAAATCAACAAGTCATTGTTATTGATAAAATAGAATGTTTAACACGAACTGCAAGTTCTAGGACATTCCCAACATAAATCATATTTACCTTCTTTTTTCTTCTTTTTCTCGGCCAAATATTTTGGGCAATTTTTTTTTCCAATGCCCATCTTGGTTGCAGTGAAAACTGATTCCTTTTGCAACCTTGGTCTTCTTGACCTTTTGGGCAGCAGCATGTTGGGGATGTCCTAGAACTCGCAGTTCGTAAATTTTGTTTTAAACATTCTATTTATCAATAAAACATTATTGAGTATCTTATTCAATAAAGATGTTGAGTTTGCATTCTATTATGAAAATCCAATAAACATATCCATGGCTATAGTATGAATACTTTAACTTTATATGGTGACATAAACAGGATCAAGTTAATAATATATAGCCTAAATGGTCTATAAGTATATGGATGAAATTGAGTATCTTATCCTGGTAACACTATTGACTACGACCCATTTTGTATAGGTAATACAGATGATGTGATCCATAGATCATTCACATAGAGACATGTGAGTGAAGGCATCCTATGTAATGAGTTTGCATATAGACTGGACCACAAAATAGTCACTTTTCTTTATAACGACCGTTTACTGTTAAAACTGACTATTTCATACTTAAGTAACCTAGGATAACTTGATCTTAATCGTGAGTTAGCTATGAACTCCTATTTATTCGGGATTATCCTTTGATTTACATGAGTGAGAGTAGTCCAATAACACTGCTAAATAAGCATTCCATTTTGGGGATAAGATCAGATGGATAGCTGGGGACATAGTTCTGCAAGATGGGGTTGGAGTATATAAGCAGGTAGTGAAAGCAACAAGGATCAATAAGCACTCTAATTCATTAGTTTTGGCAGTAACTAAAGCATGCTCAAACTATAGCAAGAGGGTTTCAAGCCATTCCTTTGTAGAACTTCTTGAAATCTTGATTCTCAACTACAAACTTCTCCAAATCTTGTTGTAGACCACCTTTATAACTATAGCAAGAGGGCTCCAATGATTCGAGATTAATTGGCTAAACTCATTATACCGAATTAACCCTCATTTGTTAACTAATGGGTCACTCCACTAAAGCCCATAGTTGAACTTCCCTCACTATAGATATATTATGTCCACATGATTTAACCATAATTAGTAAATCAACCCTTCACAGGCTGTTCGTAATAATGTTTGAGTCAAATTTCTGTTTTACTCCTGAGATTACGTCTTATTTCTTAAGTTCCTACTGATCCTCTAATGAAGCACTGGTTTATGATCCAGTCACTAAACCAAATCTCTCTAAGCCCAGTGAGAGGGTGCGGCCCCTTATTCAAGACTTGGATTCAATACTTGAGAGAACAACCTTTCTCCTATCCCTAAATCAAGTAGGCGTGAATTCCATCTTGCACCCTATTTCCCCAGCTATCTATTTGGGAGAGGCTTATTGAGCCAGCGTTGTTGAGCCAACCTTCACCTATGCAAATCTAAGGATAATCATGAATAAACAAGAGTATAGTTAGCTCAGGATTAAGATCAAGTTACCTAAGTCATTGCTTTGAAATAATCAATCTTAAATAGTAAATAGCGTTATAAAGTAAGATTGACTGATTTCGTGGTCCGATCTTGTACAAACCCATTTACTCAGGATACCTCCACTCCTCATGTCATAACATGTACGAATTAGGATCACTTCGTATGTAGCACTTTACAACCCTTTGTAACAACTATAGAGTAGCTGCATCTAATAGTATTACCAAAATAAGGTACCCAACCTTAATCATGTACTATAGGTCATTTTTGCTATTTATTCAAACTTGATCCATCTTTATATCTGTACATAAAGTTCATGTATTCATATAATAGCCATGGATCTTAGTTTATTGAATTTAGACTTTATGTATGCAATTTATAAAATTAATAACAAGTTTATTGACTATAGAATATTATTATCTTATTACAAACTACGAGTTTTAGGACATAAAACCCAACAATACTCCTACTTGGACTGACTCCAATGGATCAAATATACAAATATATACAATGTTGAGTTTACACGGAGAGAACAAAACACACAAATACAATAAATTAGCGCATTTTAATACCCATAAATTCTCCCACCTTCCCTAGTGATGAATATCTCATAGACCTAGTCCCACTAGGTGACCCTCAAATACTTTAGCTGAGAGGGCCTTTGTAAATGGATAAGTTAGGTTGTCTTGTGAAGCTATCTGCATGACAATTATGTCTCCTCTGTGTACAATCTCCCTTATGAGATGGTACTTCTTCTCGATATGCTTTCCTCTTTTATGGCTTCAAGGTTCCTTTGAATGTGCAACTGCTCCACTATTGTCACAATAGAGAGTGACAGGCAGGTGCATATTAGGAACTACTTCCAGGTCAGTCAAGAACTTTCTAAGCCATACTACTTCTTTTGCTGCTTCACTTGCAGCTACATACTCAGCTTCCATTGTGGATTCAGAAATACAACTTTGCTTAATGCTTCTCCACACAACTGCTCCTCCATTCAGAGTAAATACTGACCCTGAAGTTGATTTCCTAGAATCAATATCGATTTGGAAGTCAGAATCAGTGTATCCAGTAAGGATCAGATCCTTAACACAATACACAAGCATATAATCTCTCGTTCTCTAAAGTACTTAAGAATGTTCTTAACAGCAGTCCGATGATCATATCCAGGATTAGACTGAAATCTGCTGAATATTCCTACGGCATAGCATATATCGGGAGGACTACACAATATTGCATACATTAAACTCTCTACTGCTGATGCATATGGAATTCGTTTCATGTCCTCAACCTCTTGAGGTGTCTTATGACTTTGTTCCTTAGACAGGTGAATTCCATGTCTAAAAGGTAACATTCCTTTCTCGGAATTTTGCATTTTATACCTAGACAACATCTTATAATGCTAATGTTCTGTTCTTGCGATTCTGAACTATTTGGATCCTAAGAACATACTGTGCTTCTCCCAAATCTTTCATTTGGAATTACGAAGCCAGCCATCTCTTAACGTCATTTAGAAATTCTACTTCATTCCTATCAGTAGAATATCATCAACATATAACACCAGAAAAACGATAGTTTTGTTAATGATTTTCTTGTATACACACGGTTTGTCAACATTTTGTTCAAAGCCATAAGATTTGATTGAAGTGTCAAATCTCATATTCTACAATCTAGATACTTGTTTCAACCCATAAATGGATCGATTAAGTTTGCAAACCTTTTGCTCTTGATCCTGTTCAATAAACCCTTCTGGTTGAGACATATAGATACTCTCTTCAAGATAGCCATTTAGAAAAGCTGTCTTGACATACATTTGCCATATTTCATAATGATAAATGTAGCTATGAACAAGAGTATCCTAATTGACTTTATCATGGCAACCGAAGAGAAAGTTTCTTCATAGTCTACCCCCCTCTTTGTGTAAACCCTTTTGCCATAAGTCTTGTTTCGTAGGTCTGTACCTTACCAACTTGGTCTTGTTTTCTCTTGTAGATCCATTTGCAACTGATGGGTTTTACCCCTTCAGGTTTATCTATAAGATCTCAGACAGAATTGAAATACATAGATTTCATTTCAAGGTCCATGGCTTTAATCCATTGATCTTTATCCGCATCATTCATTGCTTGTTTGAAAGACAATGGATCCTTTAAGCCATTATCTGGAATAATGACTTGAGCTTCAATCAAACCAATGTATCGGTCAGGGTGTTGCACAACCCTCCCACTACCACAAGGCATTCTCAACTTTTGAGAAGGATGTGATGTACCAGTTTCATCAACAACTCTTGTTGATGGACCTACTCTATCAATAACTCTTGTTGATGCATTTGTCGTTTCGCTGGACATTTCCTCTATTACTAGCTTACTGCGAGGTTGATGATTCTTCATATGGTCTTCATCTAGGAAGGATGCATTTGTCAATACAAATACTTTGTCTTCTTAAGGATCGTAAAAGAAACCACCTTTTGTTTCTTTTGGGTAGCCTACAAATAGGCATACTTTTGAATGACATTCTAACTTTTTAGGATTTTGCACAAACACATGTGCTAAGCAACCCCAAATTCTAAAGTGGCGTAAATTTCCTTTACATCCTTTCAAGAGCTCGTAAGGTGTTTCAGAAACACTTTTCGTGGGAACCATGTTCAAAATATACACTGTAGTTCCAACTTCATGTCCCCAAAAGGAATTTGGTAACTGAGCATAACTCATCATGGAACGAACCATGTCCAACAATGTTCTGTTTCTCCTTTCTGCCACACCATTTTGTTGAGGTGTGCCAAGGGCTATGAGTTGAGACTGGATTTCATATTCTATCAAATAGTTTTGGAATTCTAAGTCCATATACTCACCACCTCGATCTGATCGAAGTGTTTTAATCTTTTTACCTAATAGGTTTTCAACTTTAGCCTTACACTCTTTGAACTTTTCAAATGTTTTAGACTTTTCGTGCATTAGGTAAATATGCCCATACCTAGAATAGTCATCTATAAAGCTGATGAAATATTCATACCCTCCTCTAGCTCTAACATTTAGAGGACCACAAAGGTCTAAATGTATCAGTTATAAGGTTTCTTTGGCTTTAAGATCTTTTCCAGAAAAATATCTTTTTGTCATTTTTCCCTAAAGACAAGATTCACAAGGTGGTAATGAACTGTTTCTAACTTATTTAGATGACCGTTATTAACAAGTCTCTCAATCCTGTATAGATTTTTGTGACCCAATCTCAAGTGCCAAAGATAGGCATTTGGAGAAATTTTCCTTTTCTTATGAGTCTCAGCGTTTTAAACATCTCTATGTTCAATACGGCTTTAACCTCAGTCAGTTTTAACATATACAAGTTATTTTCTAATTTTGCAGAACAAATTTGTTTACTTCTATTATTGATGAACACTTCATCATGTTCGAAATAAACTTTATAATTTTGTTCTAGCAAACAAGAGATAGATATTAGATTCATTTTCATAGAAGGAATGTAATACACATTTTTCAAATAAATGTACTTATCTCTTATAAATAACTACATATCTCCCATTGCTTTAGCTGAAACAACCTCCTCAGTCCCTACCTTAAAGATTGTTTCGCCCTCTGTCAATTGTCTCCAGGAACTTATTTCCTGTGAGAAAGTACGAACATGATTAGTGACACCTGAATCAATTTTCCAGGTTTTATTGTTTTCTACTAAACATGCTTCGATAACAAGTAAATCATATTTATCTTGTTGTTCGAATTTTGCATCTCATTTATATAATTCAAAATTTTAGATGAGTCGGGAGATAGAGGACAATCCTCTGTTAAAACTCTATTGAAGATATCAACTTCTAGTAATTTGTTTGTTGATTTGATTTTACCGTTATCTAATTTGGAAGTGGGTAGTCCAAAAGGATTCGACATGCTGATAAAATTTAAACAAATTCTAATTAGCAAATTGTAACTAAATCTAAAATAAAGTTTTAGCAAAATTAGTAATAATGTACCCATAACCATTATTTATTTACAATGATACTATAGTGAGTCAGAATACGTGCTACTGAGGGACAGTCAGATACTCCTTCATTAAAGCAAACAATTTTGACCAAAAACTATCTCCAGAATAACTCTTATTCCTATAGTCGTTTAGTTATAGATTTCGGTCAGAAATTACTAACACTTTAGTAGTTTTGTAAGTGTAACTCTCTGTTTTCAGATGTTAGAGGTCGGCCCTAACTATGCTACCAAAATGGAGAGTCAATGTTGGGAATAGATCTAAGAAATCTTATCCATTTCTGGAGTTTGAGTTGTTCCGAATCCTATGTTACAACCCTCCGAGGGGATAGTCGTCGTTTAAACGACTAGCAAGGGCCGCCTAAAGTAAACCAGCAGGCGCAACATAGGAATCTCACAGTCCAAATTAACGGAAGAGACCGTAGGATATGTTGACACATATCCTTCACCCACTTACTATAAACAACTTCATCCATTCACCTTGTTCTTAACTCATACAAAACTTTCCGAATGGAGGTCACTTCTAGGGTGACATGAAGCGTCATATTAATCTCACAATGTGAAGTATGTGGAGACGTGGAAGTTAAAATTCTATGTATCAAACATTTGATTTTTGTTTAAACGACTTCCTTTTATTCACCGGAATCTTGATTTATGCTAAAAAAAATACTTTCGGAATGGAGGTCACTTCCAGGGTGACACAAAGTATCGCTTAAATCTCGATTGTGAACTTTTAAGGATGTGAGAGCTAAAAATGATGTATCGTATATGTTATTAATCTCCCACTGAAATGTTCTAATAACTTTATCATATAGAAGTTATTAAACTCCCACTGAAGTGTTGTATTATTTGGGTAAAACTATACTTAGGTTCTTTTCAGCTAATTAAAACAACCCTAAGTCTAAGTAGTTTATCCAAGTATGATGCTTATAATTGGATTTTAACCTACGATGTCTAAGTTATAAACCGTTTTATTACCTCACATCGCTCACGTATGCTCATAAAATTGGTTAACAATGCTCAATAATTTTGCCATAATCCCTAGGTAGGAGGTGTTCCGTAGACCGTCAACTTAAGTACCCCCAGCCTTAGACAAGATTAGCGGTTGAGTTTGTAACCCAAGTTTTACAAGTCTTAACGATCTATTTTAACTATTAAAACGAGTGGTTAACCTACGTGAGCATGCAGTTGTTTTTTGTTATGGATTTTAAACATTTAACCCAATTTTATAAAAGTTTACAAAGTTTTAGACATGCTAAACATCCACAACATACATCAAAGGCATTCAACATTTAATATTACAATTATATTAAATAAAAGAAACCCTAACATGCATACTATATATTATAACATTGTATAACATACTTTCAATGCGGCTTTTGTCTGCTTATTTATGCCAAAACTAAAACTATATCAGTTTATGTTTAATTGTTTATGCATGCAATGTATGTAATAATTATATAAATCTTGTATATGCATACAGTATATCATGTAGATTTAAAACCTCACCGTAGGAAGCATGTTACATGCATTAAAAGTATGTTATAAAATGTTATAATATATAGTATGCATGTTAGGGTTTCAATATTTAATATAACAATTACATTAAATAAAGGAAACCCTAACATGCATACTATATATTATAACATTTTGTAACTTGGAGAACAACTCATTTCTACAACCCACATAAACAACAACTTCTTCAACACGAATTTCACAGCAAAATTTCTATAGATACATGCTTCAGCTCCACTCCAATCTTCTCAATATATTGTAGAACCTTCATGCAAAGAAGATGGCTGTATGAGATGCAGCCCATGCTTGGAGTTATTGAAGCCAAATGAAGCGGGTTTTGTGTAAGCAAGTTGAAGGTGTAATGGAAAAAACCAACATTCCATTTGATGGAATTCACTCCTACCCATTTTAAGGTTGGTAGATAGGTTATTCTCTTAAGTACTGATTCTAGGTCTTGAACATTGTGGTTCGATAAATGTAAAAGCATGAGGAGGCTATCAGTATTTTGTCAATTTTATTGATGATCACTTGAGATATGGCAATATTTACTTAATCAATCACAAGTCTGAAACTCTTGTAAAGTTCAAAGAATTTAAGACCGAGACAAAAAATTTGTTAAGTAAAAGAATTAAAACCATTCGATCTGATCGAGGTGCTAAGTATATGGATTTACAATTCCAGAACTATATAGTAGATCATAGAATTCAATCCCAGCGTACAGCACCTAGAACACCACAACGAAACGGTGTTGCAGAAAGGAGAAATTGAACCTTGTTAGACATGGTCCGATCAATGATGAGTTATGCTCAGTTACCTGAAACCTTTGGGGGGTATGCAGTGTAGACTGTAGTATTTATTCTAAACGTTGTTCCTTTAAAAAGTGTTTTAGAAACACCGTATGAATTATGGAAAGGACGCAAAACTAGTTTGAGTCATTTTCTTATATGGGGTTGTCTAACACATGTGTTGGTACACAATCCTATGAAACTTGAAACACGTTTGATGTTATGCCTTTTTGTAGGATACCCTATAGAAACAAAATGAGGACTGTTCTATGATCCCCAAGATGACAAAGTATTTGTATCGACAAATGCTACATTCTTAGAAGAAGATCATATAAAAAATCATCTATCTCGCAGTAAACAAATATTGCAAGAATTGACCAAAGATGCTATAGAAACATCAACAAGAGTTGTTGATCAAGTTGGTCCATCAACAACTGTTGTTGTCCCGTCATGTCTATCTCAAGAGTTGAGTATGCCTCGACATAGTGGGAGGATTATTCAACAACCTGAAGACTATATGAGTTTAACAGAAACTTAAAACATCATATATGATGATGGATTAGAGTATCCATTAACCTTTAAAAAGGCAATGGAAGATGTTGATAGGGAACAATGGATAAAAGCAATGGACGTTGAAATGGAGTCTATGTACTTCAACTTTGTCTAGGAACTTGTAGAACAACCACATGCAGATAAATCTATAGGTTGCAAATGGATCTACAAGAGAAAATGAGACCAAACTAGCAAGGTGCAAACCTATAAAGTCAGACTCGTGGCAAAAGGTTTTACTTAAAGAGTCGGGGTTGATTATGAAAAAACTCTCTCCTATTGCCATGATAAAATCGATTAGAATATTTCTATCCATTGCCACATATTATGACTATGAAATATGGAAAATGGATGTCAAGACAGCTTTTCTAAACAACCATCTTGATGAAAATATTTTTATGTCTGAACCAGAAGGGTTCATCGAACAAGGATAGGAGCAGAAAGTCTGTAAGCTTAAACGATCCATTTATGGGTTAAAACCAGCTTTAAGATCCTAGAATATAAGATTTGATACTGCGATCAAATCTTATGGCTTTGAATAGAATGTTGACGAACCTTGTATATACAAAAAGATAGTCAACAAGACTGTAGCATTCTTAGTTCTTTATGTTGATGATATCTTGCTCATTGGGAATGAGGCAAGCTTCCTTGATGACGTAAAGAAATGGTTAGAAACAAAGTTCCAAATGAAAGTTTTGGGTGATGCTCAATACATTCTAGGAATACAGATCTTTCGAAATAGAAAGAATAGAACCCTAACACTATCTCAAGCATCTTATATTAACAAGATGTTGTCAAGATATAATATGCGAAATTCCAAAAAGGTATGTTACCTTTTAGACATGGAATTCATTTGTCAAAGGAGTAGTGTTCTAAGACACCTCAAAATGTTGAGAAAATGACAAGAATTCCATATGAATCTATAGTTGGGAGTTTAGTGTATGCAATGTTATGTATATATTCTGACATATGCTTTGTAGTTAAAATCGTCAGCATGTTCCAATTCAATCTAGGACACAATCATTGGACTGTTGTCAAAAACATCCTCAAGTATCTAAGGAGAATGAGGAACTATATGCTTGTGTATGGACCTAAGGATTTGGTCCTTACCAGATATACTGATTCTGATTTCCATACTGACGTGGATTCAAGGAAATCTACTTCAAGATCAGTTTTCACTCTTAATGGAGGAGCTATAGTTTGAAGAATTATTAAGCAAGTTTTAATGCTAACTCTATAATGGAAGCAAAATGTGTAGCCGCATGTGAAGCCGTTAAAGAGGCAGTATGGCTACGAAAATTCTTTATTGACTTGGAAGTAGTTCCAAATATACACCTACCTATCACACTGTATTGTGACAATAGTGGTGTTGTTGCGAACTCAAAAGAACCAAGGAGTCACAAACGTGGAAAACATATTGAGAGAAAGTACCATCTCTTCAGACAGATAGTACATCGAGAAGACGTGATCATCATGAAGATAGCCTCTGAAGACAACACTGTTGATCCATTTATGAAGGCCCTCTCGACTATAGTGTTCAAGGCCACCTGGTTAGACTAGGACTCTGAGCAACATAATCTAGGAAAATGTAAGAATATCTATTGTATTAAAGATGCCCTAGTTTATTGTATTTTCCCTTTATGTTTCTCAACATTGTATTGTTATATTTGTTCTCAGTAAAGTGTTAGTCCAAGTAGGGAGATTGTTGGGAATGTCCTAGAACTCCCAGTTCGTAAAGTTTGTACTAAACATTCTATTTATCAATAAAATATTATTAAGTATCTTATTCAATAAAGTTGTTGATTTTGCATTCTATTATGAAAATCCAATAAACATATTCATGGCTATAGTATGAATACTTTAACTTTATCGGTGACATAAACAAGATCAAGTTAATAGTATATAGCATAAATGGTCTATAAGTATATGGATGAAATTGGGTATCTCATCTTGGTAACACTATTGGATGCGGCCCATTTTCTATAGGTAGAGGACGTGATCCAAAGATCATTCATGTAGAGACATGTGAGTGGAGGCATCCTATGCAATGAGTTTGCATATAGACTGGACCACAAAATAGTCAATTTTCTTTATAACGATTATTTACTGTTAAAACTGACTATTTCATACTTAAGTAACCTAGGATAACTCGATCTTAATCCTGATCTAGCTATGAACTCTTGTTTATTTGGGATTATTCTTTGATCTGCATGGGTGAGAGTAGTCCAACAACACTACTCAATTAGCCTTCAATTTTGGGGATAAGACTGGATGGATAGCTGAGGACATAACCCTAAAAGATGGAATTCACTCTTACCCATTTTAGGGTTAGTAGATAGGTTGTTTCCATAACTGCTAATTCCAGGTATTGAACAACCGGGGCCCCGCCTTCTAATGATAGAGAAGGTCATGATTCATAAGTAGTATTATGAATCAAATTGTTCATTAGAGGGTCAGTGGGTACTTAAGGAACGAGATGTATTTACTGAGGTAAAATGATAATTTTGACCTAGCTACAATTACGAATGACCTGTGAAGGATCAACTTACTTATTATGATTTATATGGACAGAAATATATCTAAAGTGAGAAGAGTGCAACTATCGAGCTATAGTGGTGTGTCTTGATAGTTAACGAATAGTAATTAATTCGATTAAAGAGTTTTAAGGAATTAATTACAGATCGTTGGTGCTCATGATCTGTACCATTAGGTCCCTCTACTAGCTCATTAAATTGGAACAACAAACTAAGTATATAGTTGTAAACGTTTAATTTAATTGAAATTAAACGAAATTGGAAAATCAATTAATATTTAAATTATGATTTAAATATAAAATTGATTTATTGGTGATATTGATATTTTATTAATTTAATAATTAAATATTAAATTAATATTATTTTAAATAAAAAGTTTAATTAAAAATAAATTAAAATTAGTTTTATTTAAATTAATTTTATAAAACTAATTTAAAAATAAAAATAAAAATCATTTTTAAATCATTTTTAGTTAGTGGATTTTTGCATTTTTTTTTTGAAAAATCCACTAGCAACATTTTGATTGATTATCACCAAAATCTAATTGTAAATTAATATGATCACCAAGTAGGTGGTGCCCTCCATGCAGCCTATTGGTTTTGCATGCTTTCTACCTATATATAGTAGCTTCATGCATGAAGATCATCAAGAAATGAGAGTTTTACTTGCTGGAGTGAAAACCTGAAAACCTTACGCATCCCTCACTCGTTCTTCATAAATTCAACTTGATTTAAGTATTTCCACCACACGTTCCAGCTTGAGCATAGTAGAGAAGATCTCGGAGATAGTCCTCTTGAAGTTTCAAGCTCTTTTGGTGGATTTCAGCTGAATTTGTGAAGAAAATTTTCGAAGGTAATATGTGTTTCAAACCCATTTATGAGTATCATATGAATAGCATGCTTAAAACTCAAATTAAATGTAATTTATGTACTTATTGATTCTGAAGTCTTCTGTTGCTTGATATATCCTTCATTCACAGCAATGGCGGGTTTATTCCCCTTTCCACCCATTTTTTTTCCATTTCTGGATGAAGATAGAGTCAAGATTTAGTTTCAGAGGTCGAACCTCTATTTAATTTTTTCTGGTTGGAAATGTCCTAAAACTCGCTGATTGTAATCATAGAAACATATTCTATTTATCAATAAAAGTATTATTGAAGCATTTATTCGATAAAAGTGTTGTTGAAATTGCATTTTATAATAAAAATCAAATAAACAAATCAATGGCTATAGTATGAATACTGTAACTTTATATAGAGACATAAAAGAGGATCAAGTTATAGTATATAGCCAAAAAGGCCTATAAGTATATAGATGAGATTGGGTACCTCGTCCTAGGGACACTATGAATGCAGCCTACTTTGTATACTGATACAAATGACGTGATTCTGAAATCATTCATGTAGAGACATACGAGTAGGGGCATCTTATGCAAAAGATTTTTGCAGAAGACTGGACCACGAAGTAGTCACTTTTTCTTTATAATGATCGTTTACTGTTAAACTGACTATTTCAATTCGATGACCTAGGGTAACTCGATCTTAATCCTCAGCTAATTATGAACTCCTGTTTATTTGGGATTATTCTTTGATCTGCATAAGTGATAAAAGTTCAACAACGCTGCTCAACAAGCTTCCTATTTTGGGGATAAGACTTGATAGATAACTGGGGACATAGTCCTACAAGATGGAATTCACTCATACCCATTTTAGGATTAGTAGATAGGTTGTTCTCTTAAGTACTGATTTCTGGTCTTGAATAAAGAGGTCCCGTTCTCTCATGGCCGAGAGAGACATGGTTTATTATTAGACTATAAACCAATTGTTCAATAGAGGATCGGTGGGAGATTAAGGAGCAAGATGTATTTACAAGGTTAAAATAGTAATTTTGACCCAGTTGTAAATACGATCGACCTGTGAAGCATTTACTTACTGATTATGGTTAAATCAAATGGACAAAAATATATGTATAGTGAAGTGCAACCATCGAGCTATAGTGTTATGTCTCGGTGGTTAACAAATTTTGATAAACTTAGAATTAAAGAGTTTAATCAAATTGTTGTAACTCATGATCTGTAGGTCCATAAGGTCCTCTACTAGCTCGTAAAAGATTACACATTGGATTAGAAAATTGAGAGAATTTGAAGTGTTCAAATTTGAAATTAGGGTTTTGAATTTGAAATATTCAAATTCAATTTTAGGGTTTGGATAATAACATTCGATATAGTTAACGTTTATGTTTATTGAAATTAAACGTAAAATGGAAAGTTTAAAATATTTAAATATAATTTACATGAATAGGGATTCATGTTTAATTTAGGTGTTTTATTAATTTAATATTTGATATTAAATGATTATCTAATTAATTAAATTAAAATTAATTTCAATTTTTTTAAGAAATTCAATTTTTGGAAAATTGAATTTAAATTATATTCAATTTAATTTTAAATTAAATCCAACTAATTTGGAGAAATTGAATTTTCAATGGAAATATCAAGCATTTAATGTCAAAAGTGGAGTTTTGTTATTTTGATACCTTGCCCACTCACTTAATGCTAATTGAGGTGTCAATTGGCTAAATGTTTGAGTGCTTGCATGTTACAACTTGTTAAATACTTATTATTCATAATTTTGAAGGCCATGTATTCTTAAATTTGAGGAAATTTCTGTAAAAATTCTTGAACTCTAAATCTCTCTCCAATCCCTTGCCCAAACTATCTCAATCTTTAGTTTTCACCACACGATCCAAGACTGAGGATAGTAGAGAAGACTCTGTTGGTAGTTTACTAGAGTTTTGGAGAACCAATTCGTGGAATTCAGCAAGCATTGAAGTGATTCTACAAAGGTATACTTTCATGAAACCCTCTTTTTATAACAACTACTTTTAGCATGCTTTTATAACTTAAATTAAGTGTAATTAGAGTGCTTAATGATTCTTTTTTCTTCCGCTTTATGCTTGTTTATCCTATCATTTCTTTTTGGAGAAAAAACATTTTCCTCCCCATTATTTCTTTTAGCTTTCATCAAAGACTCAAAAGTTTGTAGCTTAGTTAAGGAGAGTGGTGAGGTTGTAGTCAATTTTGTTCATAACACTATTGCTACGGAGTTGCAAAAAGCTATCCGACAGGGATTGCATGATAAGCTCACCTTCTGGGCTCATTTATGAGACTTCCAATTATCCAAGCCACGTTGAAATGGGTTATCATGTTAAGGACATGTTTCGTAATAGACGATCCTTCAGTCATCTGTGTAATGAAGATGAACGTAAGAGCATCATGTATGGTTTGTGGGGAAGGTTTTCCAAACATGTCACGTAATGAGTCCATGATCTAGTGTTCAATGATCATGGTCTCATGCTTTTTAGCAAGAACTTCAGCTGAGCCTGCCAAAATATAATCCTTTGGCTTGTCATTGGCCTTGGTTCATCTCTCATAAGCATCATGAACACTTTGTGATGCGTTGGGCCCAGGGGCTCGAGGACATTCCTCCGTGAGAACGAATTTAAGGTCATCTACTACCAAAACTGTATTCATCATATTTTTTCATGTTGTATAATTTTCTCCAATTAATTTTTCAACACCAAGAAAAGTAACAATTGAGATAGACATGCTGATACAACACAAATTGATATTAGACACTTGCAAAAAAAAATTCATTTGTCATTTTAATCCAATTAGTTTAGTAAAAAACAACTAATAATGATCCTAACATTATTTATTTTGCAATGATACCTTCATTTATTTGGAATAAATGCTATCTCTGAGAGTATAGTTATTCCTATCACTAATCAAATATTATCCCAGAATAACTTCTTATTTAAATAATATTTAATTACCATTCATTTGATCGATAACACATTAACTTCCTTAATGCTTTATTGTAAGTGTAATCCTTCATTTTCAACCCTATAACCCTTCCCCAACCAGTCTGTCTAAAAAAAGAAAATGATTGGAACAATTGATTATAGTGATCTTATCCATAATATGATTGGAACAATTGATTATAGCGATCTTATCTATTTATGGAGTCTGTAATGCTCTTCCTCCATGCAAATACCTTCCTAAGGGAGGGTGCGCCTAGGGCACTACGAAGTTGAACATGAATCTCACCCTGTGAACTTTTAGGGAGAGCGTGGGTGGAAAAACGACATGTCATATACATCTTTCTCCTTCCACTAAGTGTTCTACCTTTTGGGTTTATTAACTTAGTAAAATTCAACTAATTAAATTTTCAGCTAAGTTCTTGGTTAATTTGCTCAATATAACGCTTATATTGAATATTTAATAACATGTGATCTCATTCATTAAACTCTTTAACAAAATTGATCACTTATTGCACGCTTATAAAATATTTGCCCAATTCACCTTCTAAGTTCATTCCCAAGTAGAGGTGTTCCATCAGCTTAAATATCTTAGCCTAGACAGAACGTTTCTTAGACAAAGGTCCCTTATGGGAAATTATTTTATAAATTTAATCTTTTAACCAAGTTCATTTTAATCCTATTAAAATGAATTAAAGATTATCTTATTTCTAATCTCATTAGAAACCCATTTAATAAGTCTAGGTGAATTAATTTTAAACCATTTAAGATTAATTATGATCTATGTTAGCCTGCAACTCTTGATTATCAATTTTAGTTCTAATTCATTGAACTTATAATCTTTATAAAACAATGAATTTGTCGAAAATCTTTTTCGTTTGCATTAGGACGACTTTGATTAAATATAAAATTTATATTAATATAAGTAATGTCATGCTCAATGCAAGTTCATTTTTTCATCTAATTATAATGTTTATAATTATTATTCATAAAAAATAAACATGCATATTTATCATACATTATAACTTTTATGATGCATGAATATGCTTACTCAAAACATGCTTTCAAATATCATAACAATTATATTATAATACATAAACATGCATATATTAATCAGGCATCTAGAAATATAACATTTATATTTAGATATGATGCATGAACATATTTATTCTATGGTGGGATTTTATTATATGACATACAATATGGAATATATAAATCATACAATTTAAACATACATCTCATGTACAATCAATTATATAAAAGACATTAATAACTGGTATTTGGCATTCTAAGAAGATAATTAAATTAATATAATCGAACTATACTAATTTAATTACAAACAAATAAAATTTAAAACCTTAGATTTTAGAAAATTCTAAAAGAAAATTTAGAAAAAAATAAAAAGTAGCTGCTTCTGTTCGGCGACAATGGCGGATAAATCAGAGCACAACTGACGATCCAACCATTCAAAACAAGACGCTGAGTGTCTCGAATATACTGACCAAATTTCAGCTCGATCCAATGGTTAAAACTCCAGAAGTCGTTAAATTAATGAATGTTGTCCCCGAAAAACAAACTGCACTGATTCTTTCCATTTTTTCTTATTCTGCCTTTGCTTTCCCAGGTTTTTTTCATAGCAACTTTTTGCCACGAATGACACGAACAATTTACTGTGAGATGCCCAAAAACAATGGGTCCTTACATGATCAAATCAAGTAAAACGAGTAATGTGCCAAATACCGAAAACATTTATTAAGCAAAACCTTGTATATTTTCAAGCAAAATAAAGAAAAATAACCCAACTCATGAACTGAATTTTGTTTCAAAAAATAGAAAATCAAAGTGCAAAAAAACATTGACTCTGATACAAATTGAAGGGATCGAATCCCAAGCAAAAGCGTGTGAACGCCTTCTATTAGAAATCCGATTTTTAAAAAAACAAAAACAGTAAAATAAAACATGTAATTTTAGGATAAACATTCAAAAAAAACATAGACATGCTTGAAAAAGGAAGATTAGGAAAAATCACAACTTACCTTTGTTGATTCGTCTAGTTTTCTTCTTCAACCGTAGTTAATAATCTCGAACTTCTCCAACGTAGAAGGACACCAACAATGAGGTTACGTCGCTATTCTCTAAGATTCAAAGTTCTTAGAGACCAACTTGGAAGTGTGATCTCCAAGAACTTTGAGGAGGAAAAGGGTAGAAAATTCTAAAGAGAAGTTAGAAAGAAGATGGAGGCTAGGATTTTGTGTTATATCAAAAACTTACCTAAAATGGCTATAAATATATATTTATATGGAGAAGGGTTAACCCCTTCTCCAAGAGTTTCCTTTCATGCCCGTAGTGCCAGTTAATTAAATAACCCTTATTTAATTAATTGACACATTAATTAAATAACCATATATTAAATCCTATTTAATATACATTTAATTAATCATCATAAATATCATATATTTATGCTAACCTCCAATCTCCATTATTTCTTAATCAATTAATTAATTAACTATACTAAATCATATTTAATATGGAGTTAATTAACATATAAATATCACATATTTATATGTATACATCTCTTTATGAATCTAATTCATATGTATCTAGTATTTGAATCTTATTAAAATATATATCTCTTACATAATCTGGATCATAGATCACATCTATAATTAAGCATTACATATTAATCTCATTAATATAAAATTCTCTCATTTGATTTGAACTATTTAAATCATTCCTCATTACTATCCTTTTGTGAGCTAGAAAGGGAACCTTATGGACCTATAAATTAGAAGCTTAAATGATATGAGATTAATTGATTAAACTTCTTTAATCCAACTAATCAATATTCATTAACTATTAATCACTCTACTAAAGAGCAATAACTGCACTATTCCACTGTAGATATATTTCTGTATCCATGGATATAACCAATCAACAAAGCAATGACCTTTCAGAAATGCTCATAACGACAACTTGGTGAAAAGACCATTTTGCCCCTATAGTTACATCTAACTTCTTAAGTACCACTGATTCCTCTAATGAACAAACAGTTTATAGCCCAACTATAAATTAACACATCTCGGGCCAATAAGAGGTTGAGACCTCATTATTCAAGACCCGAAATCGACTATTAATGGAGAAATTTATCTACTTTTCTAGGGAATAAAAAGGAGTGAATTCCATCTTATGTGACTATGTTCCCAACTTCCTAATTAGACACATTCCAAAAATGGTAAGCTTGTTGAGTCAGCTATCATGGCTACTCTCACCCATACAGATCAAAGGACTGCCATCATAGATAGGAGTTCACAATTCACTCAGGATTAAGGTGTCTTCTATGGTCATCCTAGTGAAATATTAGTTTCTCCAAACAACGATGTTATAAGAGAAACTAATTATTTTATGGTCCGATCTATGTATAAACTTCTTTATACCTGATACTCCCACTCACATGTCTTTACATGAACAATATGGTTCATATCGTTTGTAACACTTACATCTCATGTAACAATTTCAAAGTGGTCCACATCCACAGTGTTACCAAGATAAAGCACCCAATCTTCATCCATTTACTGCAGACTGATGACAAGAAATTAGATGTCAATTACTCAACAACTAAAATTCCGTGGATGCAATATGTGAAGCATGTTTTTGAAGTATGCATTGATTATCATGCGTCGTGGTCATGCGTTGGAATGACTTTGCGTTAACAAATGTATGCAATGACCATGCGTCCAGTCAAAAGTTTTCTTGCGCTCACGTCAAGTATAATGCAAACGCAAGTTTCTGGGGTGATCTGAGGTCGAACTCAGGGACTTGTAGCTGAATGAATGCGGTAATGTGCATGCGGCGATTGAATAAAAGAATTGATGGGAGGTTTCTATGCTAACACTACTCCTACTTCTAACTAACAGACAACGCAATGAGAATATGAATGAGTGGTTGAGACACGACAACTCTTGACATGAAACAAATGAATGGAAAAATAGATAAAATGTGGAGATGTCTTCATTGCAATACTTAAGAGTGACCGCAAGGACAACCTTAGTCAACACAAGCCATACGATCATGCTACACACACTTGAGCCTAACTCTAAGACGTATGCAGTGGATATGCAATAGTGTTGAGAAGCCTATGCCAGCCTAAACCCCTATAACTTGCTTACATGCTTTTGCTGCATGAGCGTGATGGTCGCATATCATCACCATATCCTACTTCCTGGACACGTGCAATATCCTATCCGTAGGGTGCATATGTTGGGTGATAGTAAACAGAACTTATTCCTAAGTCTCCATTCTTGCTTATGCAAACCTAATCTAGCTCTTCTGAGCATCGATTCTAACCTAGCTCTCTCTAGTCAGGTTCTTTCTTTAGACTCTCTCCCGAGTAGCTCTAAAGGTGTAATGGATGCATACATAAGATAAGGTAACCACATGAACTATGCTAACGTAAGATTATTTCTATCCCTAGTGAATACTTACTTACATTGCTTAATGCGACTAACCACTTACCCTCCTGGGCAGTTAGTTGTTGCTAACTCCACTCATGGACAAGCGTGCTACAACTTCACACTAAGCAAATAAGGTTTTCTCACATACTCACGCAACACACACCATCCGGTGGTTTGCTACATGCTTCATATCTCTAATCCACATGACTAAGTATGCGATACTCTAACAATCTCACTAAGTGATGCAATGAAGTTAAAGATGCTAAGTAAAGAAGATGGAGATGGAGTTGAAGGAAACACAGAAATTCATTGAACACATAATGTATTAATTCCTTAATCACAAAATGTAATACAGTAAAATATAAGAAAAGAAGAGAAAATAAAATGACCAGCTAGAAGCAAAGACTTGTTTCTAGTGGATGTGCATCAAGGCTGTCGGTGGTACCATGGATGGGTGATGGAGCTGACTCTCTCGAGATCTAGCTCTGGTCGAAGGCTCTGGTAATCTCAGAATGGAGGAAGGAAATAAAGAACTCTCAAGCTTCTTCTCACGCATTTGTTTAGATTGTAGGGATAAACCCTGGATTGCAGGGATAATCCCCAGACCAGTTGGAATTCTGGTCATCGACTTCTTTATATAGAGCTTGGATCGCCGACAACATTAATGGACTGCTCTGATTCTGACATTCGTGGCCCGTTAGTCCTTTTCTGAATCTCTGCTGCTAACAGCGTGGTAGGTGAGATGTCAACATCATCTTTTGATTTTCACGAGGTAGATGTGTTGATGCATTCATCCCACCAGTCTTGCGTTGATCCCTCTACTATGAGTTATCGTGTAGCCGCAATCGTGCAGTGACTGCATTCGCTTAATACCGCAACTTCTACACAATGACCGCAATCACTTACGAGCGCAACTCCCATGAAATGGACGCATGCGGCTGATTACCGCAACACCCATGCGTTGATCGAATGCGTTCGCCTTTGCAATTGAGAGTTTCTCCACATACGGTTGTCTATCCGGTGGTCCGCATTCCGCGTTTGCATCCACTTCCTGCGTTAGCTACAAAAATAGAACATTGAATGCATAATAATGCATAATAATGGGTTAGCTGAGATTAATCACGTTGAACGACGCAAGCTCATTTTCTCATGAATTCCTAACATAATTGCCGCATATTCTGCTTAACAGCCCTCATAATTCTAAATAAAAGGCCTAAGATGACATGCATTTCTACATGTCATCACAGACCTTTTAGGTTATTACTTGAACATGAACCAATTTTATGTCAACTACATACGGTTCAAGTGACATCATATAACCTTAAATCTTAGTTTATTAGATTGAATTAATGTTGTCTAAATGTCAAATAAAATACCTCTGATTTTATTAGATAAATAATTCGTGTTAACAAAAATTACGAACCATGAGATACACTAGATTTAGGACATCAATCCTAGCAAACAAATCTGCTTAATAGTTAACAATCTTAGAAAGTCAGGACCACATAGTACAAAAGTTTAGAAATCATAATATCAATAATTCACGAACTCATGCGTACCCATAACCTTAGTTGAGGTAAAGCAAGCTCAATACAATCAATGTTTATGGCTTTAGCTGATGTAGAGTAAACTCAATACATTCAGCGTTGAAACTCACATATGTGCACGTGGAAATGTCCCCAAAAGGCTTAACAACCCTACACACAACCTAAAACCTGTAAATGTGCCAACGAAGGTTCCAAAGACCTATATTAGGCTCAAAATGTTGGATTCTTTATGCCTTACCATAACTTTGATTCAAGAGATCCTCTGATAGCCTGTAAAAGTTTGTACCTTATCATAATTTGGGTATTAGAGTTCGTTTAATAGTCTACAGAAGTCCATATTGTTGGGTTGTATGGCTTAAAACTCATGGTTTGTAAATATTAAACATATTCTATTTTACAATAAAGATGTTATTGAGTTTTGTTTAGTAAAAGATGTTATTGAATAAGTGAATTACGCCTTTTAACACTAAATCCAATAAGCCAAGAATCCCTAGCTATAAAAATGGATCAAGTTCGATAATAGCCAAAATGGTCTACAGTATAGAGATAAGTCTAGGTATGTTAACCTGGGGACATTATTAGATGCGTTCCACTTTGTATTTGATACAAACGATATGATCCTAAATCGTTCATGTAGAGACATGCAAGTGGAGGCATCATATGCAATGAGTTTGCATAAGACCAGACCACGAAACAATCATTTTTACTTTATAACGATGTTTACTATTAAGACTGACTATTTTAGTTTGATGACATATGTAACTCGATCTTAATCCCGAGCTAACTATGAACCTTTTTTTTTATTTGAGATTATCCTTTAATCTGCATGGGTGAGAGTGGCTCAACATCGTTGACTCAATAAACCTCCCATTTTAGGGGTAAGACCGAGTAGATAGTTGGGGACATAGTCCTGCGAGATGGAATTCACTTCTACTCGATTTTAGGGATAGTAGATAGGTTGTTCTCTTAACTCTGGGTCTTGAATAAAGGGGTCCCACCCCTCTCATTGGCTTGAGAGGGACTTGGTTTGGTGGTTGGACCACAAACCAATTGTTTATTAGAGGATCAATGGAACTTAAAAAACAAGATGTATTCACAGGGATAAAACAATAATGTTGACCAAGTTGTAATTACGAATAACTTGTGAAGGATCGACTTACTAATCATTGTTAAATCAAGTGGATAAAAATATATTTGCAATGAGGAGAGTGCAACTACTAGGCTTTAGTGGAATGTCGCGGTAGTTAACGAATGTTGGTTAATTAGATTAAAAGGTTTGGCCGGTTAATCTCTAATTGTTGGAGCTCATAATCTGTAGAAGTAACGATGTACTTGGGCCATTGATTCAAACTCTTCATTTGGGACACACCACCTAATGATTTGGTCAGAACAAATCTTCCAAAGGTATGGTGGTTCCCAAACAAAGTACTTTGAATCACTTTTCAATTTGGCCCTTCTAGAATTAGGCATATTGTAAGGGACCTTACCTGTTACTAGGAAATTAACCATGTTTGCATAACATGGAGTGGGTGTGTCGATATGGAACAAGAATTCATCTGGAAAGTCCTCACGTAGGGGTATGAGGTCTTCTTCTTGTACTATCTTGCTCAAATGGTCAACTACCAAGTTTTCTGCCCCTTTCTGTCTTTGATGTCAAATTGAACACTTGGAAAAGGAGCATCCAACGGACCAATCGGGGTTTTGACTCCTTCTTGGTCATTAGGTATGTGAGAGCAGCGTGGTAAGTAAAGATAGTGACAGGAAATCCAAGGATGTAAGAACAAAATTTATCTAAAGCAAAAACAATGGCCAAAAATTATTTTTCAGTTGTGGTGTAATTAATGTGATTGGGGTTTAAGGTTCTTGATGAAAAGCATATGACGTAGCTCTTCTTGTCAACCCTTTTTCCTAGCACTGGTCCCACAACTAGATTGCTAGCATCGCACATAATCTCGAACGACACATCCCACCTTGGAGGTTGCAAATTGGGGTAATGGCCAGCTTCTCCTTTAAGGTGTTCAAAACCTCTTGACACTTTTTGTCAAACTCAAAGGGAACATGCTTCTACAATAGTGTCAATAAAGGCAATGCCAACTTCGAAAAATCCTTGATGAATCGCCTGTAAAAACCTGGACTTCCAAGGAAAGAATGAATTTTCCTAACACATGCCAGATAGAGGAGGTCAGCAATGACATCCACCTTAGCTTTATCTACCTCAATTCCTTTTGTAGAAACTAAATGCCCTAGCACAATACCAAGGGGAGCCATAAAGTGACATTTTTCATAATTTAAAACAAGATTAGCCTCAATGCATCGTTTCAAAACTAGACTAAGGTTATGCAAGCAATCCTCAAAAGACTCTCCGTAAAATGTGAAATCATTCATAAACACTTCTATGCACTTTTCTATAAAATCTGAAAATATGTTTATCATACATATTTGGAACGTACCTGAGGTATTGCAAAGCCCAAATGGCATACGTACTGTAAGTGCACGTGAATGTGATCTTTTCTTGGTCCTTTTGGGCGATGGGGATTTGGTAGAAAAGCCATCAAGAAAACAGAAGAATGATTTTCTAGCAAGTCGTTCCACCATTTGATCTAGAAAAGGGATAGGAAAGTAGTATTTTTTGGTTACCTCATTTAATTTTAAAAAATCAATGCACATCCTCCATCCGTTTTGCACACGCATTGGCACCATCTCTCCCTTGTCATTATCTACAATGGTCATACTGGTCTTCTTAGCAATAACGTGAATGGGGCTTACCCACTTGCTATCAGGAATGGGGTAAATGATCCCAGCCTCTTTAAGCTTGATTATTTCCTTAAGCCTCCTGAGGGGTTGGACCGTGGGCTTGGCTCCTTCCACTAGAGTGATTTTATGCATGCAAAGGGAAGGCTTATTCCCTTGAGATCATATAAGGTCCATCCAATGGCCTCTTTATAAGTTTTCAGAATGTCGATCAAGGAATCCTCTTGGCTGGTGTCAATTCTCTGAAAATTATAATTGGAAGGGTATTTCTTTCTCCTGGGTACACATATTTCAAATGACTAGGGAGAGCTTTCAACTCAGTCCCTTTTACCTGCAAGTCAAACATATCAAAGTTAGAAAAAGGTTCATCTATTTTGGTAGCATCAACAACAGAAAGAGACAAGTCATGTTAGTCTATATCAATACATGGAGCAATTAACATGTTCGCAACATCATTTTCATCATGCAATATATCATCTATAAAATCATGTACCTCAATCAAACATAAGGACAAATATTCCTCAGGAAATTTCATGGCATCATACATGTTAAAAGAAACAATTCCCCGTCAAATTCTACAGACAACTAAACCCTATTTACATCAATTTTTGTTTTAGCTGTTTTCATAAAAAGTCTACCAAGTAGAATTGTAGAAGATGAGGGAGAAAAAATTTCATCCATCCTTAATATGTAAAAATCAACGGGGAAAATTAAGTCGTTTACATGCAAAAGTACATCTTCAACTATCCCTAATGGTTGGATATAAGATCTATCAACCAGTTGGATGCACACAACCGTTTTTTGTAAATCATTTAATTTTAGATCGCCATAAACATGATAAGGCATGACATTTATAGAAGCTCCTAGATCTAACATGGCGTGACGGATTACTCTATTACCAATTATATTGGGCAAAGTGAATATACCTGGATCTCGGCATTTTTCAGTCATATTATGTTTTAGGAGAGCAGAAATGTTCTTACTTACCACTATCCTTTTCTTATCCTTACCTTTTCACTTATTGGTACACAACTTCTTGAGGAATTTAGCATACCTAGGTATTTGTTGATTTGCATTCAAGAGCGAGATGTTAATTTGAACTCTTTTGAACATCTCGATCAACTATTCGTCCCTTTGTTCCTGCTTTAGCCTTGCTAGCCTGCTAGGAAATGGAACTTTAAGAATGTAAGATTCACGAGAAGGTATAGGAGGGGTACTTACCTTAGGTGGTTGTGTCTCATAATCACCACCATTTTGTTCAGTTTCTTCGTTTGTCTTACCAATTGAAGAAGGATCATCAGAGGAGGTCTTGGGTGATGGAAGCTCCTTACCACTTCTTAGTGTTATAGCACTGACATTGGCATGGTCTAGTTGGGCAAGAAGCTTTCCAGAACTTTTGTTCTCAATTCGATTTATTGCAGGAGCTAGTTGTGTAACTTGAGTCCCTAGATTGGCCATGCTTACTCTGGTCTCTTGTTGATAGTTCTTAGTGTCTTAAGACAATTAGAGTGAGTCCTACTGCAGCTGCTGAAGTTTCTATTGAAATTTAAGAGAATTATCAGCTAAAGACTTAACAATGTCTTCTAAAGACATATTTAAGGAAGATGACGATGGTTGATTGGAATGGTTAGAACTGTCATGCCCCTGTCCTTGGCCTAGACCTCCCCACTTAAGGTTAGGATGATCATGCGAACGTGGATTGTAAACTGGGCCATGAGGGTCATATTTCCTCTGGTATCCCCCAATTGTATTACTTGAGCTTGAGAACATGCTTCAGATGCATGCCCAAATACTCCATATGCTCCACAAGCCTTTATTTGAGCTACTCCTCCATGGGCCAACTGTGTCACAAGAGAAGTAAATTAGAAATTTTTGTTTTTAATTCCTTAACTTCTAAATTACCAGATACATCAGATTCAGTGGCCCTGTGCCAAAATTTTGGTTATTCTCAGCCATCCGAGATATCAATTCTTGGGCCTCTCTAGCGGCCTTGCCAGCAAGAGCACCCCCAGTTGCTAAGTCGATTGAATTCCTGTCATTGGTAAGCAAGACACTATTGAAATATTTATTTAGTAATTGGTCAGAAATTTGGTGATGGAAAAACTAGCACATAAACGTTTATAGCGTTCCCAATATTCAGATAGAGATTCTCCCACAAACTTTTTTATACCATAAATATCTTTCCATATGGAATGGGCCGTAGAGGTTGGGAAAATTTTTTCAAGAAAGTTCTTTTTTAGTTCATATTTCAAGTAGTAATTGATCCAGGAGCCAAGTAGTACAACCCATCCTTGGCGTCATCCTGTAGTGAAAAAGGAAATGCCCTTAGGTTTAGTTGCTCTTCTGTGACTAGTACAACCCATCATTGGCGTCGTCTTGTAGTGAAAAAGGAAACGCCAGGTTTAGTTGCTCTTCTGTGACTCCATAGGGCCTCATGCTTACACAGACCATATGGAAGTCTTTGATGTGTTTGTGGGGGTTCTCCCCTGCAAGCCCTCTGAAAGTTGGTAATAAATTAATCAGTCTTGGTTTTAATTCGAAAGGCACCGTGGTTGGTGGAAATACAATGCACAAAGGCTACTGGTCCATGTCAGGCTCCGCCAACTCCCGTAAGGTCTTCTCATGAACTTTCTTTCCCATTGTTGTGTGTTCAGTAATTTCTATAACTTCTTCTCTTCGTCTCCTTTAGATTCTCCTCTCCTCTTGGTCTATATCTGTAAGAAAAACAAAATCTGGTCTCCCAGAGGAGCGACTCATAATCCAAAGGGCAAATTAAATATTTTTTTTAATATAAAAGGGATTCACAAACTTTCCTAGGCCGATTTACCAAGTCTCCCTGGCAACGATGCCAATTTTGTTTAGACTCGGGAATCGATGTCGTTACTCAACCCCAAAATCAAACAAAAATTACTTATTTTCACCGATCTAAAACATATACCACAAACATAGCAAAGCTAAGATTGGGGTCGAATCCTCAAGGAGATTGTTGAATTAATCTATGAAAACTGATGAATTCCAAAAAAAATTAAATTGTTTTGATTTTGATGATGGATATTAAACAAATAGAGAAAACGAACAAGTGCAAGTGCAGAAAAAAAGTTTTGAATCAAATTGAGGAAAAATCTTGGGATTAGTTTGTATACATTTTATATTCTATCTATAGGTACTAGTTATTTTTTCCAATTAACCCCTCAAGCTATTAGAAATTCTAATAGCCAAATTAGCCAATTTTTTTATAAAAAACTAAATCAACCCCAATTTAGTTAAAAACTTTTCCTTCTTAGCGACACCTAAGTTAAAACCGAAAAGCATTCAGAAAGGGTTCAATTGTCGAGACATTCAACAAGCTGGAAAGGCATATCTTGTTGCATGATTTACTTGGGAAGGATTATATTAGGACCCACATGAACTTCACCAAAAAAAGTCAAGACCTCAACCATGCGACCCTAATATTTGTAACTTAATCAATCAACAATGCATAGGCTAGAAAGATTTTGCAAACATAAAATTCAACAAATCAATTTGTCAGAAAAATTTATTGAATTCAATTAAAAATAAAACAAATCCCCCAAAGGGTTCACAAAAATTGAATAAAATAAACTAGTTGCCTTCATGAATTAAGACATACAAACTATCCCAAGAAAATAATTTAGCCTCTAAAAGGCATATTTAGAATACAATGATAAAAAACGAAGAATAGAGACCAACTATACCAATAATTGCTCAGCAATTTGACTGAATCACTCAAAAACTGGATAAAAACTCTCAATTTTCTCTTTATTCGGGCTTATTCTTGAATGAGTAGTGGCTGCCCTCAAGGTTGACCCCGAGGGTCCTATTTATAATATCCCAGCATCGTCGCAACGCTTGGTTTCACCGCGTGTGCCCTTGATTCTCCGTTAATGTTCGCAGCTTTGCGATGCTCTGGGGGAGCATTGTGATGCTGCGCTTCTATCTTCCAGCGTCAAGCTTCAGCATCAGGGAGCGTTGCAACGGTGGCGGTAACTCAACTCCGGAGCGTCGCGACGCTCTGGGTAGTGTTGCGACGATACATTGTTCTTGAAACTACTGCCTTTCAGCATCGAATGAGCGTTGTGACGCTGGCGCAGGGCAAAATCGTCCATCTTCAACTCAACTCGATTTAGTGCGTTTAGACTCTAGTTTTTCAACTCTTTTGGCCTGATTCTTTGTTTTTTCCACATGTAGACTCCATAGGGTTAATTCTCCTACAAAATAAGACAACAAAATCCAAGAATTAACAAAATATAGGAAGTTAAGGCTATAAATTTAGCTCTTTTTTAGAGCTACAACAGGTTCATTAGGTCCCCCTGCTAGCTCATAACGGATTAAACTTAAAATCATGTGATGAGGGAATTTGAAATGTTCAAATTCAATTTAGGGAATATTGTTGTTTATATGCAATATAATTGACGTTTAATTGATAAATTAAAAAAAAAATTGGAGAGTTGTAAATATTTAAATTTGATTTAAATATTGTACACATGAATAGAAATTCATGTTTGGGATTGGTGTTTTCTCCAACCTCTTCGTTAGTTTTTTTCATAACTCTTCTTTCTATTCCGAGCCATTTTTTATTTTTTGCTGATTAATTTTACATTCTCGATCATATATTGAACTAATTTTTGCCCTATTAACTTCCTTTCCCATATTTCATCCCAACGCACCGATGTTCTGCAATGTCTTCCATATAATGCTTTATTGTGAGCCATTCCAATTCTAGGGTGATATCTGTTGTTGTAAGGAAAGTCCATCAAAGATAGATGTGAATTCCATCTTTCTTTAAACTGCAATATTCAATCACCAGCATATCCTCAAAAGTTTGAATGATTCTCTCTAGCTAACCATCAGTTTGAGGATGGAAAGCGGTACTAAAATGCAATTTAGTCCCAAGAGCCTCCTACAAGTTGGGCCAAAACTTGGAAAGAAACCTTGAGTCTCTGTCTGACACAACAAATAACTATCTTATCAACAAATAACTTGGCTAGCTTATCTTATGTAAACATCAGTTTAACCGGCAAGAAACATGTTGTCTTAGTAAGCTTGTCAACATTCACCCATATGCTATCAAACCCACTTGAAGTTCTAGGTAACCCAAATAGAAAATCCATCATCACATGTTCCCACTTCCATTACGAAACGGGAGGTGATTCAGAAGTCCTGCTGGTCCCTGATGCTCAGGCTTAACTTGCTGACATATCAAATATTTGGCCAAATACTCAGTTATCTCACATTTCATCCCTGGTCACCAGTAATGCCCCTTAAGAATCCTATACACCTTGGTTTTTCTGGATGTATAGCATATGTAGAACTATGTGCCTTTTCCAAGATTGTATGTGTCAAGGCCAACCCATTAAGAATACATAATCTATCATGTTTTATCAAGGCTCCATCATGTCTCGACACATAATCCATCCTCTAATTTAGGTTCGCCTCTTCTACTAACTTCCTCAATACTGGATCTTCTAGTTGTCTCTTGATAATATCATTTCTCAAGGTAGGTCTCACTTAGAAGTGAACAAATAATCCTCCCATTGCTTCTACTGACAAGACTACGTTAGAGCTTTTCAACTCTGTCAACAAAGATGTGTTAATGGCATTAGGTGAAGCCTTAGCTAACTTAGACTTCTGGCCCGATGTGTTAGCTACAATATTAGCTTTTCCTGCATGATACTCTATCGTGCAATCATAATCTTTAATAAATTCAAACCATCTCCTCTATCTCAGGTTCAACTCCCTCTTATCAAATTTATACCTTAAGCTTTTATGATCAGTGTAGATATGATATCTCTCTCCAAACAAATAATGTCTCCAAATCTTTAAGGCTAGGACTACTGATGCTAACTCCAGATCATGAGCCGGATAGTTGCATTCATGCTTTTTCAGTTGTCTCAAAGCATACGCAACCACTTTTCCTTCCTGCATGAGAGCACATCCTAAGCTTTGATGTGCAACATCCCAATATAACTCAAACTCTTTCCCTAAAACTAGAAGAGCTAGCACTTATGCCATCACGAGTCTCCTTTTCAACTCCTTTTCAACTCTACTCAGATTTATTAGTCCAATTAAACTTGGCATCTTCTTGGCCAGGCTTGTCAATGGAAGCATTATCTTTCAGAATCCTTCCACAAAACAATTGTAGTAACCTACAAAGCCTAGAAAACTACAAACCTCTGTCATTGTAATGGTTCATTCCAACTTCACTATGGCTTCCATCTTATTAGGATCTACACTTACATCTTCTGTGGATACAATATTACCTTGAAGAGGGATCGAATCCCATAGCAGAAGTTTAGGAAAAGGATTAGAACGATTCTTACCTTTGTAGATTCCTAAGTGCCACAAACAATCCTCTCCTAATTCCAACGAATGGATCTCCAACGATCTTTATCACAAAAAATTTCTTGAACAATCTCAAACACTACTACGAGGATAACCTCATTATTCTCTAGGATTCTAATAGAGGGATAGATGGTATACAACTATTGGGAGAGGGAGAGGAAAAACGAGATTACCTTGAAGGGGGATTGAATCCCACAACGGAAGTTTTGTTAAAACACCTTGCATCTTGCAATTCGAGTTTACATTAAACAAAATCATTATACAAGACAGAATATATAAACATGTAAATTAGCATACTTTAAGGAAAAGATTAGAACGATTCTTACCTTTGTAGATTCCTAAGCGCCACGAACAATCCTCTCCTAGTTCCAACAAATAGATATCCAACGATCTTCATCACGAACAATTTCTTCAAAAATGTCAAATACTACCACAAGAGTAATCTCGTTATTCTCTAGGATTCCAATAGAGGGATAGATGGTATCCAACTACTGGGGAAGAGAGAGGAAAAAAGAGTTTTGGAGAGTAGAGAGGATATTCTTAGAGAAAATCCTGCACAATAACACTAAGGTGTTGTTTATTATCAGTCTTTCTCTTTGGTGTAAAATGTGGGTCTACCAAAAGGCCATGGGAAGATATTTTTATAGAGAAGGGCCAAGCCCTTTTCCTAATATTTTCCTTTTCAATAATTAATTAAATAACACTTATTTAATTAATTAACCCAATTAAATAATACTTATCTAATTTTAATTTCCACAATAATTAAATAGCAATTTATACATTAAACTCAATTTAATGTATATATTTAATTATCATAAACATCCCATGTATATGTGCAAAATCTCTCTATTAATTAATTCTTGTGAATCTAATTCACTTGAATTAATTGATTTGAATCTTATTCAAATATTACTTTCCAATTTAATTATAAATCATATCTGTAATTATATATTAATCACATTAATATATAGTTTCCTCAAATTAATTTGAATAATTAAAATTATCCCTTTTAAGTATCCTTTAGTGAGTTAACGAGAGAACCTAGTGGACTTGTAGATCAGAAGCTCTAACAATATGTGATTAATTAAATAAACTCATTAACCAAATTAATCAATATTCGTTAACTGTGGGTACACTCACTAAAGACCCATAGCTACACTCTTCTCACTACAAATATATTTCTGTGTCCATGGATATAGACTAATACCAAGAAGTTAGTCCTTCATGAGTGTTCGTAACTACAACTTGGTCAAATATACCGTTTTACCCTTGGGTTACCTCTAACTCCTTAAGTACCAATGCTCCTCTAATGAACAACTTGTTTATGGTCCAACCGATAAATGAAAACCCTTCTTGGGCTAATGAGAGGATAGGGCTCTTTGTTCAAGTCTCAGAGACACTACTTACGGGAACACTCATCTACTTACCCTTAAGGTGGGAAGAAGTGAATTCTATCTTATATTATTATATTCCTAGCTCCCCACTTGGTTTTGTCCTCAAAATAGTAGGCATATTAAGTCAGCGATTTGGCCACCCTCACCCATACAAATCAAAGGACAATCTCTCGTGAACAGAAGTTCATAATATAGTAAGAATTAAGAATAAGTCGTTGAGGTCATCCTATTGAAATAGAAACCTAACTAGTGAACGGTGTTACATCTAGTGGTTACTATTTTGCGGTCCAGTCTTCTGCAAACTGTTTACATATGATACCCTACTCGCGTGGTACCTACACGAATGCATTGGATCATTACGTTTTTATCAAATACAAAGTAGGTCGTATCCATAGTGTTACCAGGATAAGGTATCCAACCTTAACCCTATACTATAGACCCTTTAGATTGTATATTGAATATTGATCCCTGTATGTCTCCACATATAGTTCAAGACTCAAAAGACAACCTTGGATGTTAGTTTATTGGATTTAGGGTTATTAAGACAAAATAGACAACAATACAAACAATAACATTTATTCAATTAACATCCATAACTCTTTATTGATGACGATCAATTAATAACATTTACTATCTATGAGTTTTAGGGCATAAAACCCAACATACCTAAGAACAAATCTTGCTCAAGCTAAAACTCATACATACTGAACTTGGCATACAACTTCCTATCGCGCAACATTTGCTACACAACTCTAAAATGCTCAGCATACTTCTTCTTATTCTCAAAGTATACTAGAATGTTGTCAATAAATAAAATCATGAACTTATCAAGATATGGATGAAATGCCCGATTCATAAGATCCATGAATACTACTAGGCTAGTTAACCCAAAGGGCATTACAAGAAACTCATAATGTCCATACCTTGTTCTGAAAGTTATCTTTGGAACATCAGACTCCCTAATCTTCAATTAATGGTATCTAAAATGTCTGTCAATTGTTTAGATCACATAAACACCCTTAAGTTGATCGATCAAATCATTAATACGGGGTAATGGATATTTGTTACATATTATTACCTTGTTTTGCTACTGATAATCAATCCATAACCTCAGCATACCATCCTTCTTCTTTACAAATAACACTGGTACACCCCAAGACGATACACTAGTCGAATGTCTTCTTTGTGAACTAGCTTCTATAGGTGAGTCTTCAATTCCTTCAACTCTTTTGGTGCCATTCTACAGGGAGCTTAAAAAATAAGGGCTATCCCTGGAATCAAATGAATATTGAACTTTATTTCTTTATCAGGTGGTAACCCTAATAACTCCTCAGGAAATACATCCAAGTAGTCTTATATTATAGGTATATCTTTAGGTTTCAGCTTACTAACTTATGCATCAATTACATGTGCAAGGTATGTTGTACAACTTTTATTTAACAATTTCCTAGCTTTTACAACAAATATTAAACATGTTGGAAGAATCTTCCTATCTCTTTTAAAAATAACCTCAGCTTTACCTGACTTCCTAAATACAACTTCTTTTCTATACCAATCCATGGAAGCATAATGTTTAGATAGAAAATCCATACACAAAACAACATCAAACTCTTGTAGTTCTAAGGGAATCAAATCAACTATCATGGTTACATCGTTAGCTTTTACCATACAATCTTTATATATATTACTAAGTACCTAAACATCACCAACAAGAGTATAAATAAGTGGTTCTCCAGACATAGGCTCTAATATCCCATCCTACTTACCGTAAACATGCTTGCAATAAAAAAATGGGTAGCTCCTATATCTAACAACACATGTGCAGGTTTGTCACGAACAACTAATGTACTAGTGATAAATTTCGGAGCATCCTCTGCTTCCTGTTGAGTCATAGCATATACTTTTCCCGACTAATTAGGTCGTCCTATAGGTCCCTTTTGTTTAGGATCACAATGCCTGATAACGAGCAGAAATGCACGTTATTACAGCGCAAAGTCATAAAACAATGCAGGATTGCGATGGTAAAAATATACAATATTGCATCCAAAAGCATTAAGTTCACAACATTGCGATCGCATGCATCCATCACATTAAAACAGCTAACTTATGTATTTTTGTGCAGAAAAATGCATTGCCGCAAGGCAGAAATGTGATCCGCAGAAATTAACGACTGAGCGCATTAAGAGATTACGACCGCAAGACTATGTGATCATTTGCGCTCGTGAAAATCTGCTCAAGAAGGTGGCCGCATAGAGCCGGCGCATCAAGGTAGGTGTATCTGGGTGAAAGCTTAATAAATCACAATGGGACAAAAAGCTGATGACGACCGACTCCGAATTAAGTTGACAAGCCGTTAACGATAATGTAGCAACTACACTCAACTTTTTGGTGACAATTATTTGGCGCATCAGACAGAGAATTAATGCCATCCCATCAGTGCAATCATAAAAGAGAAAAAGCTCTTCAACCTGAAGCTCTATAAATATCGAAGGCCACCCTCATAGAAGGAGTTTGGATAGTTAGCCTTGTTCTTAGTTTTCTTATATTTAGAAGGCGGAAGCGAGAGAAAGGAAAAGACGCCGGAAGATCATCCTGGTCAGCTCGAGAGAGTGCCAGGGAGAGTGGGAAAACAGAGAGAGGGCCGACTCTTTCGAGAGCAAGAATATCTTTTGAGCAGAGTAGAGAAGAACAGTGTAAAAGCCTTGGGAAGCAAGAGATGCTAGATCGCCTAGCTAGAAATGATTTCTACTGCTTCTTGGATGGGTATGCCAGCTATAACCAGATCATGATTGCTTCTGAAGATCAAGAAAAAACCACATTCACCTACCCGTATGGAACATTTGCGTTTCGACCTATGCCGTTTGGCCTTTGCAACGCGCCGAGCACTTTCCAAAGGTATATGATGGCCATCTTTTCTGAATATCTCAAAGACTCTATAGAAATTTTCATGGATGACTTCTCTGTATATGGGAAAAATACAAAGTATGTCTTAATAACATGGAGAAGATATTGAAAAGATATGAAGAGACGAACCTCGTGCTTAATTAGGAGAAATGCCACTTCATGGTAAAGGAAGGCATTGCTTGGGCATAAGGTCTCCAAGGATGAGTTGGAGGTGGATAAGGCAAAAATTGAGGCGATTGAAAAGCTCCCACCTCTAGCGAGTGTAAAGATTGTCAGGAGCTTCTTGGGACATGCTGGATTTTATAGACGATTTGTCAAAGACTTTTCAAAGATTGCACAACCACTGAGTGCGTTGTTGGAGGCAGATAGAAAGTTTGACTTCGATGACCAATGCCTCAACACATTCATGATTTTGAAGAACGCATTAACGACCACACCAGTGTTGATCGCATTGGACTGAACACAGCCCTTTGAATTAATGTGCAATGCAAGCGGTTATGCAATGGGAGTAGTGCTGGCATAGAAGAAGAAAACAATGCTACATCCCACTGCATATGCGAGTAAAACCTTGAATCCTGCTCAAAAAAATTATACCACCACAGAAAAAGAATTGCTTGTAGCGATATTTGTGTTGGAGAAATTCAGAGCTTATTTTTTGGAAACTAAAGTACTCATTGACACTGACCACTCGACGATAAAATATTTGATGACAAAGAAAGATGCGAAGTCGAGATTGATTAGATGGGTTCTCCTCCTCCAGGAATTTGATATGGAAATCATTGATCGCAAGGGGACGAAGAACTAAGTTGCAGACCATTTATCCAGATTAGAAAATCCAGAAGTTGACCGCAAATAGTCAGATGTGAGCGCAACATTCCCAGACGAGCAGCTATTTCAGATTGAAGAATTGCCATGGTATGCAGACGTGGTAAATTATCTGGTTTGCGAGCAATTTCCCGAAGATTATACCGACCACCAAAAGAGGCGACTCAGACATGAATGTAGGACATATTATTGGGATGAGCCAAATCTGTATAAGAGGGGATCAGACCAGATTTTATGGCTGTGCGTACCAGATGCTGCTCACCAACGCATATTATCACAATGTTATGACTCGCCATATGGAGGGTACTTTGGAGGCCAACGCACAACAATGAAAGTATTACAAAGTGGGTATTATTGGCCAACATTATTTAAGGACGCAAGAGACTACGCGATGAAATGTAACTGGTGCCAATGCACGGGTAATATTTTATGGAAGCATGCGATGCCCATGAACATCATTTTAGAATTGGAATTGTTCGACATTTAGGGCATTCACTTTATGGTACCATTTCCACCATCGAATGGTCACAAATATATTCTGTTAGCCATCAACTACGTTTCCAAATGGGTAGACGTGGTAGCGTACGCCGCAAGCGATGCGGTGGTAGTCTCCAAGTTCCTGAAGAAAAATATTTTCACTCGTTTTGGCACTCCGCGTGCTATAATAAGTGATGAAGGCTCCCACTTTGTCATTCACACTGTCAAAGATTTGCTGCTCAAATATAATATCCTCCATAATGTGGCCACCGCATACCATCCATAGACAAATGGTCAAGTTGAACTGTCCAACCGAGAGATCAAGCTGTTATTAGAGAAGGTGGTAAAGCCTTCACGAAAAGATTGGGCAACAAAGTTGGATGACGTACTATGGGCATACAGGACCGCCTATAAGACACCTCTAGGAATGTCCCCGTATGCGTTGGTATTTGGAAAGGCATGTCATTTACCACTCTAGCTGAAGCATAAAGCACTGTGGGCGGTGAAAAAGCTAAACTTTGACTTAAAGGCCATAGGAGAAGCAAGGAAACTTCAATTGGTCGAACTGGAGGAATGGAGAATTCACGCATACGAGAATGCAAAGATCTACAAAGAGCGAGCAAAGCGCTAGCACGACAAACAATTATGCGAGAAGAATGTCCAAGTCGGGCAAAAGGTCTTACTATTTAATTCGCGGCTACGACTCTTCCCTAGGAAATTAAAGATGGGACCAACATATTCAAAGTCAATGGGCAATGAGTGTAAATATATCGCGGAGAAGGTTGGCATCGCAAGGTTGCCTCCATGCACCTAAGAAACTCTGACTGAAAAAGAAATGGGCAGTCCCTGCGCAATCATGTGATTCAGATTCATCATGGATGCATGTTTTGTGAAGTATCCGTTGAAATCCTCAATTCATGAATTTATCTCTCTCTACTTTTAGTATTTCGCTAACTTTTTCTTTTTTTAAAAAAATAATAATAAAATTTTGTTTTGTTAACTTTGTTTTTTATTTGACCCTCTCAATGTTTTCCTTGCAAATGATCGAGGCGAACGATTGCAGAGGCGCTACACGAAAGACGCAACTGCTTTATTCCGTCACTGCAATCGAAGAGAGCAGTTCGCCATAAAGAAGGATTCGTTCACAAATAATGCGGGCGACAACACAAATTTGGGGGTTGTATCTTTCCTTGACTTCGTTATTTCCAAATTTTTCTCTATCGCATCACATTTTAACTTTGATCATTTTAGCATTGCATCCTCTTTGGTCGGCGCAGTCATTTAACATTGATTAATTTAGTAAGTCACCGCATTATTTCTCCTTGCCAATTATGATTTCAATGATAAAAAGCATGTTTCTACTTTTTCGTATATACTATAGTAAACTTAATTTTAGGACTGTCAACTCATAAAATATTTCTAGAAGTTAGTGGGCTGCTAGCTTTCTTTTAAACTGACTTTGTAGAAACTTTCTAAGAGCATCGCATGACATCTTTCAATCTTTCAGCAATGGGGACATTGTTGCGTTTTAATTTAAGGGTGCGACATTCATTTTCAACCTTGCTATTTTTAGGTTTTAAAAAAAAATCACAACGTTGCGATCTGATCCTACTCGTAGTTGGATGTCCGCATGACACACGTGGGGGCAAGCCAAAAAGAAGGTAGGAATCGTGATCAACACATAAATAAAATGATCGCAACTCTACTGCCAAATGGGCATGAGTTTAGACTGAGAAAGAACGCCTTGCTCGTAGTTGGATGTCCGCATGACACACGTGAGGACAAGCCAAAACGAAGGCTAGGCACTTGGATCAGCCCAAGGTCATATAGAAAAAAAATATATGTGTTTAAAATACACAAGGATAAAAATCAATTAAAAATACCCAATGAATTTTTTCTTAATGAAATAAATCATGCGATGCCCTGGATTCTAGTAAAGTCTTTTTTAAGGTTAAACTTGCGGTCCCTAAATTTTAGAAATATTTTAAGAGGCCTGGATAAAAATTAAGGAGATTTTGGTGCATAGGATTTGAATAAGGCATCCTTGAGAAATCTAGGAAAGAGAAGACAGTCGACTTCCTAAAGAAAATCTTTAGCTTATGCTTGAGGACAAGCATTGTTTTAAATTTGGGGGTGTGATAACGGGTAGAAATACTCATTATTACACCACAAAGTCATAAAACAATGCAGGATTGCGATGGTAAAAATATACAATATTGCGTCCAAAAGCAATAAGTTTACAACATTGCGATTGCATGCGTCCATCACATTAAAATAGCTAACTTATGTATTTTTGTGCAGAAAAATGCGTTGGCACAAGGTAGAAATGTGATCCGAAGAAATTAATGACTGAGCGCATGAAGAGATTGCGACCGCAAGGCTATGCGATCATTTTCGCTCGTGAAAATCTGCTCAAGAAGGTGGCCTCATAGAGCCGGTGCATCAAGGTGGGTGCATCTGGGTGAAAGCTTAATAAATCACGATGGGACAGAAAGTTAATGACGGTCGACACCGAATTAAGTTGACAAGCCGTTAACGACAATGTAGCAAGTACACTCAACTTTTCGGTGACAATTATTTGACACATCAAAGAGAGAATTAATGACATCTCATCAGTGCAATCATAAGAGAGAAAAAGCTCTTCACCCTGAACCTCTATAAATACCGAAGGCCACCCTCATAGAAGGAGTTCGGATAGTTAGCCTTGTTCTTAGTTTTCTTATATTTAGAAGGCAGAAGCGAGAGAAGGGAAAAGATGCCGGAAGATCGTCTTGGTCAGCTCGAGAGAGTGCCAGGAAGCGTGGGAAAATAGAGAGAGGGCCGACTCTTGCAAGAGCAAGAATATCTTTTGAGCAGAGTAGAGAAGAACAGTGTAAAAGCCTTGGGAAGCAAGAGATTGCTACCATGCTCTTTATTCTTATTCCGCATTCCTGTACTTCGATTATATATATATATATAATGGAACTTTCTTTTCTACATCATTTCACTCTCTGTAAAATATGCATGAGTAGCTAAAATTGTCGAATGGGTTGAAAAGTACTTAGCTAACATGACCTAGGATCTTCATTGCATGCGATCATCTTGTCTTATGTTGCACCCATCACCCTTTAGAGCTACTCGAGAGAGAGTCTAGAAAAAGAACCTAAGACTTGAGAGAGCTAGGTTAGAATCTAGACTCGAGAGAGCAAGACTAGATCTGCATAAGCAAGAGATAGAGACTTAGAGATAAGCTCTGTTTGCCATCATGCATTGCATGTACGCTAGAGATAGGTTAGGATAGTATGCTGTCGCCTTGTATGTGTGTGTGTCATTCGTCATCGCATAGACAAGAATAGAGGCTTAAACATAGGTCCTATAGACACCATCGCATACGTTCTAAAACTAGAAGCCATAGCATTTACATTGAGAGATGACTTGCTGTTGTATGTGTGTAGCATGATCGCATAACATGAACGCATTCCTAGGAAGTGTTGGCTAAATCCCTTCTCAACCCGTTCCCCGCATACTCATCGCATCTTTCATATAATTAACTATTTTCTCAACTCCGCGGCATAAACTTTATACTGTAAACAAGAAACCAACCAACCCCTTGATTTACTTTTTTACCACAAAGTGGTCTAAAAAATTATCATCGCATATTGTTTTTCTTAGTCCCTGAGTTCGACCCTGGGCTTACCAGGTAACTCAGTAGGATTTATACTTGGATCTTATTGAGAAAACTTGCATGCACAACATATTTTCCACCGTCGCGTCCTTCATCATTATTTCATCGCATAACAACAACGCATCAATGCTCTCTCCACTAATTTAGAGAGCTCTGTTCAGTCAGCACTTGTTGTCACAAGAGTACGAATCTCTCTTCGTAACCCCTCTTCTATCCTCTTACAACGATCATACTGATATGAACTATAGTGAGAGCATACCTTGATAATTCAGTATACTTCCTTTCATACTCTGCCATTGTCTTCAAACCTTGAACAAGTCTAAAGAACTTGTTCCTTTTAGCATCACAAAGAGATTCAGGATAATACTTGTCCTGGAACGCCTTTTTGTACTCCTCCCAGTTCAATGCACCTATGTTCCCTCTTCTACTAACCTCCACCAATCCTCTGGCTTTTTATAGAGCAAAAATGCAACTAACTTAACCTTATGATATTCAGGGCATCACATAACCCCAAAGCACTTCTCAATCCAATTCAACCAAGCCTCTACATGAATAGGATCTATAGTAGCCTCAAGGTAGTGGCGCCCAAGGCCGTCAACCTTTCTATACCATATTTCTTCTCTGGATCTACTTGTACTAATCTTATATTAGTAGGAAACCTCTAAGCTATTATAGCAAAGATTTGCTCCACCAATATTCACCTTTGTTTGAGGATGACCAAATTCATCCTCTGATGCCTTTTCGTAATCTAGGTACCTTCACGAATTTCGAACCTTGTTAACCTACCACATTTGCCATCTCGGAGCATGGTTCCTATAATACATCATAACTTAATATACTATTGAAAATACATGCTCATAATCTAAACACATGATCCTAAGTCCTTTAAACTCTTACTCTGATACCAATTTGTCACATCTTCTCCTCGATACCCTCTTGACCTAGAAGGGGATGTGAAGATGGAGAATGTCAACCCTTTTATGACAATCGTCATCCATCTATTTCCTGCTTAACCTAATAGACAATAATATATGTGCACATTCATATTGCATCACCACAACCTCAATGGCACTCAAGAACTATAAACAACCCAACCATAAAGTCTACAAACACATACATACTGAAGGAATTCTTAATGAAGAGCATCCATGAATACGTTCGGATCTTTCCGATTTCATTGTGACCGAAAAACAAAATACATATTCTAACAGACAGTTATGCAAATTACAGTAATTAATAGCATGCTTTGATAAATAAAATACAAGGGATTGAGTTCACATACTAGTTGAAGACTCTCTTCAAAATCGAATTTAACATAGCGGAAACAACCTCTACGTTCTCTGTCACCCAGCAAAATAGTCGGCTACAGCAACACGATCGTCTACATGAACGGCAGCAACATGAACAAGCACGAGCAAGCAGAAGCGGGGACGACACCACCACTTGGAGCCCTTGGTATTCTCGGAGTGAGAAACCAAAGTGTTGTCTTTGGTGAATTTGGTAGAGATCAGAGGAAAGGGCTGATCGTGTAGACAATAAGCAAGTGGGAGAGAAACCTATCGCATAGCTGGGATGCTTATCGTTTAGATAAAGCTACATGATCATGTAGGTTTTACTAAGTGATCTTCTAGTAATAGGTAAACGATCATTTAGAAAATGCAGCACACTAGGTGATCGTTTAGGAAAGCTAAATGATTTTAGAGAAAGGCGTGCGATCGTTTAGACGCTGGTGTTCGATCGTTTTGCAAGACTCTCGGCTAAGCGATCAAAACGTTTTCACACCGATTGTGATTTTTTTTTTTGAACTCTTGCAAAATGAAACAAAATTTCATTTTATTCTTTGATTACAATAACCGAATACGAATTCGCCCACTAACGCATGACTGAGGTGATATTTCAGGCCAATTATCATATAATTAACCAATTTAATTAATAAATGAATATAATCATATTATATTCTTACCCTATAGTTTGATATCATATATCAACTATAGTAATTTCTCCTCTACTTGATATAAATCATATTTATATCTAATTTTCTCCAAAATAATGTATCTCATACATTTAACCAATTATATCATACATAATTAACCAGTTCAATTATATCATATATAATCGAACTCCCTCTTGTCAATTTGAACATTTCAAACTGACCCAAAAACTGATTCTCGACTTTATCCAAGCTACCTAAGGGACCTTATGGACCTGTGGCACGAAGCTCCAACGGTACTTGAATAGGAGATCTACCATCCGTTAACTGCCAGACATTCAACTAAAGACCAACAATTTAACTCTTCTTACCACAGATATATTTCTGTGTCCATCGGATATAACTAATTATGAGTACGATGACCCTTCACAGATGCTCATAAGTACAGCTGGGCCAATTTACCGTTTTGCCACAATAGTTACATCTCACTCCTTAAGTATCACTGATTCCTCTAATGAAAAATACAACATAGTCCAACTATGTGTGAACACCTCTTGGGCCAAGAGAAGGTGTGTGGTGCCACATCGTTCAAGCCCTGGAATCAGCCCTTAAGGTAGCTATCTATCTACTTGCCCCTACTTCGAGGAAGAAGTGAATTCCATCTTGTGTAGTTGAGTTCCCAGTTCTCAAATTAGACGAATTCCCAAAATGGTAGGTTTGAATCGGTGACCTAGCCACTCGTATCCATACAAATCAAAGGACTACCCTCAATGGCAGGATTTCCCAACTCACTCAAGATTGATGTCATATTACCTATGGTCATCCTAGTGAAGTGAAGTCTCTGTCATGAACGGTGTTATATAACGAGACGTTAACACTTCATGGTTAGGTCTTATACAAACTCTTTGTATAGGACGCCCCCGCTCGCATGTCCCCTACACGAATGATCAGGATCAGACCATCTGTGACAAGTCACAACACTTGTGACCATTCCATAAAGCGAGCCATATCCGTAGTGTTACCAGGATAAGGTTTCCCTCCTATATCCATATACTACAGACCATTTTGGTTATCACTCAAGATATGATCCACTAGTATGTCACCACATACATGCTTAAGTTACATACAGATAACAAAGATTTTATATTTATTGGTTTGTGGTAAAGAAAAGAAAACATATAATTTAGAAAAATCAAGATGTGATGTAAATATCATATATTATACAACACAAGCGTTCATACAAACTGTTTACAAACTACAGGACACAAGACTTTAGGGCATCAACCCTAACACATACAACTACCTCTCAATATAACCACAAGATGAGCCCATAAACATGCAAAAATATTTAACACTCAAACCATGCTATACATCTACATGCCATACCAAAACCTATATACATACAAAGGTCTAAATAAGCGAGCTCAAACACGTTGTTGAGATGTAGTAGACGAGGCTCGTGTAGGCTAGGCTCCAGAAACTCTTTCACTACCTAGGGAGAAAAAGAAAAACATTTGGAAAGAGTGAGTTAAAACACCCAGTAAGTGACAATTTAAAACCAATGGTCATGCTTGAAAACGTCAATAAATAATTCAAACTAGAAATATTTCTCCTCAAACTCATAGTTAATAAATCATGCTTAATAGTTAACAATCTTAGCAAGTCATGATCACATGGTAAAACACTTACAAATCACCAAATCAATCATTCACAAACTCATTCGTACTGATAACCTTAGTGGAGGTAGACCATGCTCAATATACTCAATGTCGATGGCCTTAGCTGATGTAGAGTACACTCAATAGATTCAATGTTGAAAACTCTCATACATGCACGTGGAAATGCCCCAAAAAGGCTTAGCACCTCTACACATGACCCAGAACCATAAGTGTGCCAAGTCGGGTCCCAAAGACCTATATTCAGCTCAGAATGTTAGATTTTGTATACCTTACCATACCTTTGGTTCCAAAGATCCACTAATATCGTGAAAGAGTCTACACCTTACCTTACTTTCAATATCGGGGTACCTTTGATAGTCTGTAGGAGTCTGTATACCTTGCCATACCTTCGATATCGGAGTTCATTTAATAAATCAATAATATAACAGAACCAGCTTCCTGCAACCGGGTAATCACATTGGGTACAAGCATAAAGAAATAAATACAATTCTTAATAAATCATGGCATACTTTAAACATGAATAAAAAATCATAATCTCATTCCTTGTAAACACAACACTTTGGAAATGGCTTATCAAAACTTGTTTCCAAGAATACATGCTCAATACAAATAAAACATGTTTTTCTAGATAAGCCGTACCTCACGTAAGGCATTATGGAGGAAAACTCGTAAAATCCATAATATTAAATCGTGTTCATCATGCCTTAGAACAAAGAGTTCATGCCATAGAAAATTATGCTTCGGATTGCAAAAGAATTTATTTTACTTTAATATTTTGTCACTCACTGCTAAAGGTGAGAACTACTTGGATCGTAGGCTTTTTCAAACCTCCGTTTATCCTGAAATAAATTTAACCCAGGGTATGAACACAATTTTCTTTCCTAATCACCTAGTTTATTCTAAACTTTTTAATTCTTCCTATCCGACACTTCCATAAATGTGAAGCCCATTTCAAGCTAAAGGTATCCTAAGATGTTGAATATGATTAAATGTGGGAATTTCAAGTCAAAAATGTGGTTAATCAAGCTGAAAAAAAAAAAAAAAAAAAAAAAGAGCAACTATATTAAAAAAAAAATCAGCAGTAAAATTACATCAGTGTAGTTTTTTTACAGTAACCCTTCTTTATGCTACTTGTTTCACATTTTAGGCTATTTTTTTGAGTTATTTTCTTGCCCAACTTTGACTATTTGTTCAATTAACAGTTACTTTATAAAAACATACCAACCCAAAACCCAAAACAGTAGCTATAAGCCACATTGATAGAACATGACAACAGCTATTTCTTCATGATTTCTCATTCTTTGCTGCTAAAATAACTTACTACAAGCTTAGTAATGGAACAAACACATGCACAATGGAAGGAAAAATGGATCTAAAATATTCTAGTCAGGTTAATTTCAAAAAATAAGTATGCAATTAAAACAAGTAAAAAGGGTAGAAGAAATACAACATTTGTAGACTTGAATCTTCCCCAAAATAGCTTCAATCTCCTAATGAACGGTTCGTAGACCACCACGAGAGTCTTCCCGACTATTTTCTGGCCTTAGAACGAAATGGTGGGATCCAATGAGTGACTAATTTGGAGAGGAAAAGGTTAAGTCTTTGAGAAAAAATAATTATGAGATTATCAAATAATCTCATAAAAATCCACTTTGGCCAAAAAACTTTAAAATTAAAAAATCTCTTCATTTTAAAGATCATTACATGCAACTTTGAGTTTGATGAAAATTTGACACTAAAAGATTTGCTAACTCAAAGTAAGATTAGTGGGTCAACTATTTTCAATTGAAGACAACACTTAGCAATGCAAAAGTCGGCATTTCCCATTCACAATTGTTGGATCTTTCCACTAACTTGTTCAAAAGTAAAAGTTTGACTCTAAAAGTCCAGAGTCAACAATTTTGACATTTGATGCAATTTTGACCAATTTCTTTTAATTTCAAAATTAATTCTAATAATTAATTTTAAAATTAAATTAATATTAAATAATTAATTAAATAATTTAATTAATTTAATTTAATTTAATATTAAATCCAACACTAATCCCAATCAATATGAATCCTTATTCATAATCTTGATATTTAAATCTTATTAAATATCTTCTATTTTCTATCTCTTTATGTTTAATTCACAATTAAACATTATGTTAAATATATCGTATATATTTAACGCTTTGTTCCAAAAAATCGAATTTGAACACTTCAAATTCGTTCGTCACAGTGTTCTAAGCTTTAGTCCGATATGAGCTAGTAGGGGGATCTCATGGACCTACAGATATGGGCTTCAACGATCCGTGATTAACTGGGTAAACTCTTTAACCTAATTAACCATCATTCGTTAACTATCAGGTCACTCCACTAAAGTCCAGTAGTTGCACTCCCTTTATTATAGATATATTATGTCCACTCAATATAACCATGATTAGTAAGTCAACCCTTCACTGGTTGTTCGTAATAACGGCTGGATCAAAAGCTGTTTTACCCCCGAGATTACATCTTACTCCTTAAGTCTCACTAATCCTCTAATGAACATATAGTTTGTGATCCAATCACTAAATCGAGTTCCTCTCATTGACTTGAGAGGATGAGACCCCTTGTTCAAGACCTGAAGTTAACACTTAAGGGAACAACCTCTCTACTATCCCTAAAAGCAGGTAGGAGTGAATTTCGTCTTGTATCCTATGTCCCCAACTATCTACCCAGTCTTACCCATGAAATGGGAGGCTTATTGAGCCGATGTTGTTGAGCCAACACTCACCCATGCAAATCTAAGGATAATCTCGAATAAACAAGAGTTCATAGATAGCTTAGAATTAAGGTCAAGTTACCTAGAGTCATCGCTTTGAAATAGTCAGTCTTAAACACTAAACAACGTTATAAAGTAAAAGTGCACTCATTGCATAGGATGCCCCGCTCCTCATGTCAATACATGAACAAATCAGGATCACTTCGTTTGTAACACTTTACAACAAATTGTAACAACTACAGAGTGGGCCACATCCGGTAGTGTTACGAGAATAAGGCACCCAGCCTTATTCATATACTATAGACCGTTTTGGTTATTTAATGAACTTTATCCACTTTTATGTCTCGACATAAAGTTCATGTATTCATATAATAACCATGGATTTTCAGTTTATTGGATTAATTCTTCTTTCTAAAACGAAATGAGCAATTTATACATTCAATAACAACTTTATTGAATAAAACCTCAATAACATCTTTATTTATAATCGAATAAGTTTATTATTTACAAACTACGAGTTTTAGGACATAAAACTCAACACTTAGTTATACCATATTCTTCAATTCTAAGATGAATTTAAAAGAGTGAACTCACCAAGGATTGATTTTATTCTTAATCCTTCCTCCAAATCATAAAAATTCTTCCAAATGTCCAAACTTCCAGCTGTTCATTACTCTATTTTCAGCACAATTTAAATTCTAGTTTCATCAAATTCAAACCAAACTAGTCCAAACATCTTGCATAAAACTCATAGTTACTCTCTAAACTAACCTCCCTCAAAGTTTCAAGCCACAACTCTCCTTCAGCTGCTCCAAATCAACTCATCAAACTGAAAATTCCATGTTTTATTCAAGTTTCGAACTCCTTTCGTTCTTCAACTGCTACCTCTTCATGAAACCAACTCCAAATTCATCAATTACAAACCAAATCCTTCCAAATTTCTTACATTAAAGTCATAAAAAACCTCTTAACTAACTAACTTGAGGATTTGAAGCTTTAAAATTCCTTAAACACTTCCAAATCAGCTCACAACCCATGGTTTCCCTGTTTAAACAATTTTCTGAACAACCTTAGGAATTCCTTCCAAAAATAAAGTCTCTCGATCAAATATTCGTCTGACAACCCTAAGTCTTATTCTTCACTCAATTTCCTATGGGTTTATGAAAGAAATTCGAAAATGGAACCATAGATTTGAGAGCACCGACCCTTTTTATCTTCCTTTAAAAGTCCACTGACAACAGGACTTTTTATCTGTTTCCTTCATGCCAGCTTCCATTTTCTTTTCCCACAAACTTTTTGTTAGTTTCTTGCATTATACTTTATGAGAAGATATTTCATATAAAAGAAATGGATTTCCTTAATTTTCATTTTTAAATTAATCCTTATTTCAAAATTTTCAATTTATCTGCTTAAATCTCAATTCCAATTCCACTAGCTTCCATTTCTTTCATTACCTATAAAATTCCCTTTTTAAATGTAACACTTTAACAATTTTCCCCCTTTCATTTGGTTAACACTATTAACAACACTTAAGTAATTTCCAATTTAAATTGATTGTCCAATTACCTTAGTTTATCTAATTATCTACCTTACTTCCACCAAGTTCCCATTACCCCTAAACATGCTTCATTTAAATTAATCTTTAGTTTAAAAAAAATAAATAGGGTTTAGGGCATACAAATTACTACCCCTTATTAGAACTTCGTCCTCGAAATTCAATGTATGCTATCAAGAGAACAACTGAAGGTAGTTAGTTCCCATTTAATCTTCACATTCCCAAATAGCCTCTTCAATTCCATGATATTTCCATAAGTTCTTAACCAACGGTGTAGTCTTGTTTCTTAATAAATGTTCTTTCCTAGAGGACTTGAGTAGGTTTTTCTTTGTATGATAGGTTCTCTTTGAGTTCCACTGGTTGAGATTCAAGAACATGGGTCGGATCTGAAGCATACTTTTTTAGTATTGACACATGAAACACATCATGGATTCTAGATAATTCTATAGGTAATGTCAACCTATAAGCTGATGGCCCAATATGTTCTAGGATCCCATAGAGTTCTATATATCTCGAGCCCAACTTCCCCTTTTCTTACAAAATGTAGAACACCTTTCCATTGAGACAATTTGAGTTATATCCTATCTCCAACCATAAAATCTAAATCTCTTCATCATTTATTTGCATAACTCTTTTTTTCTAGCTTGAGCCATTATCAGTTTCTCACTAATTAATTTTACATTCTCCATCATAGATTGAACTAATGCTGGCCCTATTAACTTTATTTCCCCTACTTCATCTCAACGCATCAGACTCATTTCATCTTAACTTTATTGGATTTAGACTTTACAAGTGCAATTCACATGTTCAATAATAGTTTTATTGAATAAACTTCAATAACATCTTTATTGATAATAGAATATATTTAACATGACAAACTGTGAGTTTTAGGACAAACAACCCAACATATTTTGAACAACCCAACATATTTTGTGCTAACATTTCTAGTCCTTTAGAGGCCAAAGTAACATTCGATCTTACTATTGTATTTGTTTCTAAGAGAAATAAAACTTGACGTGTGTGAGTTGGAAGGTAAAAGGCACATACTAAGAGAAAAGAAATAGAGATAGAAGGAGAAAAGTGTGTGAAGAGTACTCGATCTATAGATAAACATGAGAGAAAAGCGAAGATGTGAGTTTTGAAATTTGTGAGATAGGTTCTTTCTTATTTTCAATACAAAATATTCAATATTGTTTTAGTCAAAAGGATTGTTTTCTAACAGATAAGCTTCAACCAAGTTTGCTTAGTTCTTCTTTTGAGTTTTTACAGAATGTTAAAACATTGACTTTGAAGCAAAGTTCAAAGACTCTGCCTAGTTCTTTTAATGATCAAAAATTTAATGAGGATTGGAATGATCGATATTCTTTCCAAAATAGATAGAGTAAATGACAATGTAACCGTTTGACATCTCATGACTACAATGTTGCTTTAACAGGGAGACCATCCAAGAGAAGTACTAGGAAATTGACCTTATTTTCTTCTCATGACTTTAAAATTGCTTTACAAGATTTTGAATTGGATTTGAGGACAAATCCTTCAAAAGGAGAAGATGATGATATGAACCATTTTGGGCATCAAATTATTATTTGTTTTATTTAGAAATTTTTATGTAATTTTAGTATTTTTCAATTATCATCCTTTTTATGGTATTTTAAGTATGTCTTTTCTTACTGAATTACGATGCATTATGTCATACCTCCTCTCAGATTACCCTCTTAACCTGAGAAAGGATGTGAAGACAACAATTGACAACCCTCTTATGACAACTACTGTTCAACTGTACTAATGAACCTGTATCCTTAGCACCCGTTGACCTGATAGCAGTTAAGAATCTTATAGAAATTACATACATCTTCTCATCTTTCACTATGACACAAGTGCTACCGTACAGAAAATTCACAACTATTATATTACAATCATCCTGTTAACAAACATTTACACATAAAACCTTTGACTCCAAAACTCTACCCAGAAATTCTAAGACATGAACAGACAAAGTTAGGGTTTAAAACATGACAAGTGGACCACCTAAACTTTCAGTTACTGGGAATTTTGATAATGACTGACTGACAGATCTACTCGGCTTTGGGATGTTGACCGCCATCTGGAAAGAGAAAACATTTAAAAGAATGAGCTTTAAATGCCCAGTGAGTGACTATTTAAAATGAAACATGCTTCAACATAAACAACATAGATGTGGTTCTTCATAAAAAATTTACATACTCATTTTTAGGTTTGATAGATTAAATCGAGAACCTAATATCATATCATAAGTGAAAACCCTGAAGTAAGCTCATTATTATCCTGTAAAGCACCTATACTCTTCTTCCTGAACGTATGAGAGAACCTTTTTACTCAATCCCTAATAACCTTAGTTGAGAGAGAGTCTGTTTGCTTGATCTCGTTAACGTTGATAATATAGGTCATACGTGCACATAGATCTAGATTGGGTCTTGACTACCTTACCATACTTTCGATGTCAAGGATTTATAGTGTAACTAAAATCTGGGTACCTTACTATGCCTTCGATACCAACATTGTAGTAGGTTTACACAAGGCATTAAAACATTTATTACGAATATAGTAACACAATACTCATGTGACTTAACCATACATCATAATCTCATATCATCACATTGCCTTGTAAATATCAAATATAATTCATAGGTAATAACTTACTTAAATCGCATGCTAAATTCACGTATGAAATCTCATTTATTTAGAAACATGGGTCATGCGTCAAATAGACGATTAAAGCATGCATTGTAGAAATCATGGTTATAAAACTGCATGTTGGATTGATCATGCGTTGGAAGTCATACAAAAAACTGATTATTAGAAAACATTATTAAAACTTGTCATTCACTGTCTTTAAGCTACTTATCCAAGGGTTTGTAAACCTATCCTCTTTGCATATGTCCTGAAATAAGGAAACGTCCCTTGGTTAGTATAATTCACTCCTTTTTTAGCTTAATACATAAACTTAGTTTCATTGCATATTAGCAATTTCATCGCATCGTGACTAAGTTCATCGCATTCTAACCCCTCTCATCACATCAATTACACTTAGTCATTTTACCTTATAACTTGGTTGGAAAATGGCAACCCTCTCTCATGGTGCTTGGGTAGGCAGTGGAACATACCTCTTAGCCTAGCGATGAGCATCCATTATGTGACGCACTCAACGTGTTTCAGTTGTGAATACTTTGTTAATGCTTACACGCATCAACACATATCATCTGCTGGTTAGCTGCTTTCTTGTTCTCCACATGAAGTTGCTTGCTTATTCATCCACAATATCATTTTAGATTTCAATCTTCCATATTCCATAATTCTGATTCTACAAATTAACTAATTAGATTTCCTTTAATAAATTCACTCATGCACATCATAACTCTTTTACCTTAGAATTTGAGCATCAAATTCTTGGATCAGTTGGAAATCCTCAACTCTCTCAAACTTGTCCGAAAGTTCTTCAACACCTTCTGAGCTTCAGATGGTAGCAATACTTTCTCTTAGGCATCTAATCCTCAATTAACATTCCTAAGACTGCAATCTAGCCCACTCACTGGTTGATTAAGCTAAACTCTCCACCTTACTCCATCGCATGGACTTGCAGCCACCAAAACCCTTTTCTGATCATCGCATACTTCTATTTTCATCGCATCCTTTGAATGATATGATCGTCGCTTTAGTCCACGGCCACCCCATTTGACAATTTTTGAGCCTTTCAATCGATACATACTTCACGGCACCCCTAACACACTGCCTTCATTGACCCTCACTAGCCTCATGCGAATTTGGTTGCATAGCTTAACATAACCTCATCGCATAAAATTCTCTATTTTTCTCTAAGTGTAATTCTCATCTATTTCCCCGAGAGTTTAACATTCCAAACTTAGAATATTTTATTGCCTTCTAAGCACCCGAGAGCATTTCCTCATTAAAGCTTTTACAAACAAACCCAATAAACCTCTCATACTTTTCAACCAATAAAATCTTCACAAATACTTACTTACTAGAGCTTAATTACATGATCAAAAGAACTTAAACAATATTAGCTAATAAAACAAGCTTAGGGGTTTACAATTTACCTTCCGTTTAGAGAAATTTCGACCTTGAAATTTTCCTTAAGCCCAGTTAACTAAATAAATGGGAATACTTGTTTTTCATCTTCTCTTCAGCTTCCCATGTAGCTTCTTCTATTCCATGGTTTCTCCAAAATACTTTAACCGATGGAATAGTTTTGTTTCTTAACACCTGTTCTTTCCTGTCTAGTATCTGTACTGATTCCTCTTCATACGATAAATTTTCCTTCAACTGTATTGGTTGTTCCCGTAGAATATGAGCAGGGTCTAGAACATACTTCTTTAACGTAGATACATGGAAAACATCATGTATCCTGGATAATTTTGTAGGTAAGGCAAATCTATAAGTTGCTGGCCCACCCCATTCGACTATCTCATAGGGTCCTATACATCTTAGGCTCAACTTGCCTTTCCTGCCGAACCTAAATATTCTTTTCCATGGTGATAACTTAAGAATCATTCAGTCTCTAGTCTCCAATTTGAGCTCTCTTCTTCGTTTATCTGCATAACTCTTCTGTCTGTCTCGAGCTGTCTTCAGATTTTCGCTTATCAACTTAACATTTTATGATGTTGTCTGAACCAACTCTTATCCTATCAACTTTCTTTCCCCAACCACATTCTAGCAAACTGGTGTTCTACAAGGTCTCCCATATAAAGCTTCATAGGAGCAATACCAATGCTGAAGTGGTAACTGTATTATTTGAAAATTCTACCAATGGTAAATGTGTGTTCCAGCTACCCTTAAACTATGACACACAGGCTCTCAACATATCCTCCAAGGTCTGGATTGTTTGTTCTGACTGTCCATCCATTTGTGGATGAAAGGCTATACTAAAATATAACTTAGTACCAAATGCCTTTTGTAAACTAGGCCAAAACTTCAAGGTAAACCTCATATCACTATATGATACAAATGGATACTGGAGCTCCAAATTGACTCACAACTCAATCAACATATATCTTAGCCAGCTGATCAAGGATAGATGTGGCTTTGACTAGTAAAATCTTTGTCGTCTTTGTCATTCTGTCTACTATTACCAAAATGTCATCATAACCATTGGGTGTCCTCGGTAGGCCAAAACGAAAACCTATGGTCACATGTTCCCATTTCCATTCAGGTACTGAAAGTGGGTTCAACAAACTTGCAGGTCTCTGACACTCTGGCTTAACCTGTTGATAGATCAAACATCTATCTACATAATTGGTCATGTCCTTCTTCATTCTTGGCCACCAGTAAGACTTCTTCAATGTCCTTAGATCTTGGTGTTACGTGGGTGCATGGAATAGGTCAAACTATGATCCTCCTCTAGCATTACATTCTTCAGTGCTTCATCATTAGGAATACATAACATGTCTACCTTCATAAAAATATAATCTAATCTCTACTATTGACGAATCATCAATCAACTTACTGAAATTAAAGTATGTTATTTGAGCTCTAATGATATCATCTACTAATGTAGGCCTCACTTGAAAATGAGCTATCATTACCCCCAAATGACCTATTGTCTATGCTGCATTAGCTTCTTTAAACTTCGACAATAACCTTCCTCTTAAAGAACCCAACACATCTCTGGGGCAGCTCAATTTTCTTTTCAAAGCATCTGTTACTATATTAGCTTTACCTTAGTGGTAGTCAATGGAGTAATCATAATCTTTAATCATCTCGATCCATCGCCTCCGTCTCAAATTTAATTCCTTCTGATCAAAGATATATTTTAGACTCTTATGATCTGTAAAGATGTGACATTTCTCACTATATAGGTAATGTCTAAATCTTTAGTGCTAGCACAACAACTACTAGTTCTAGATCATGAGTAGGGTAATTACCCTCATGCTTCTTCAGTTGCCTGGATGCATAAGCTATGAATTTACCATCCTGCATCAAAACACATCCTAATCTGCCACACCCCTTCCTAGTTTACCTTCTTAACTAGAAGGACATGTGACTGCAGTAGTTACCAACCCTTATGTGGCACTTACTGCCTACCTGGCCTGTTTACAAACCCTGAATATCACAAATGTCATTCAAGAACTAACTGAACTTTGAACTTTAAGACCACCTTAGGGTACTATTCATAGTAATTTACAATACTACATACAGATGCAAGGTTTAGAGGTCCCACAGACTCAGAACTAGTCTCTAATATGCAACACATGTGTACAAATATTTACAAAGTAACCACCTAAGTTTCCTTCAGCTAATCTTTAAGTGGCAGAGCAGCAACGCAGTTAACTTCTGGGGAGATGATTGCTACCTAGAAAAGAAAACATTTAAAATGGGGTGAGCTACTAGCCCAATAAGTGAATAAATTTAAAACATAAATCTCATGCTTGAACTAGAAACGTAACTAAAATTGGAAACTGAAATCTGGCCAAGCAAACATTCGTGCATAACATAAAACATAATATTTCTGCAACATAGCTGGTCTGATCCTCATTTGAGAAAGAACCCTTTTGTTCGATTCCCAACCGTAAACCTGACCTTTACATTAAACCTTTTAAAACATATCATACTTGGAAACAAAACTGAACTGATACTACGTTGAGAAAGGGAACCCTTTTATCCAACTCTCATTATAACTTAGGCTAAGGTATGGACCTTTTCGCCATCACCTTAACACTAATCTTCATGCTAAGGTGTGGACCCTTTTGCCATCACCTTATCACTGACCTTCATGTGAGGGAGAGACCCTTTTGCTCAGCCCTCCATGTTATCTTCATTTGAGGGAGAGACCCTTTTTCTCAACCCTCTATCTGAAACATTTATACTTGACATACGTGCAAGTATAGCTAACCTGGATCCTGACATCAAGGATCATAACTAAAACTAAGCTTAGATACCTTCTCCTAGTACTTCAGTATTGAGCTGTTCATTTATCATAAGAAAATACTTTCACAGAAAGACTTACTGAAAACATGGTGTCATAGATATAATATTTATGAGAACTTTGCTCCTAACGCATGCTCATAAACATTAAAACTCATTAACTGAATTCATACTTTAAATCTTTACAATCTAGCATGCGTCGAGCTCTTCATAACTTTTAAGTAAATAACTCCATTAATAAGCTTACTGAAGTCATGTATCGTAGTACATAACAACTAACGCATGCCTCATCTCACCTAGTACGTCACTATTTTAATCATATGTTAGAAATTCTCTTTTTAAAACTAGCATACGTTGGCATTCTTTCTAAACTTGGTTTGCTTGGAAAACTTGCTTTAGAATAAGCTAGCATGAGAATAAACTTTAACTAAAACATTCAAAACATTTATAAAATGTTTATACTCACAACCTTGGTCAATCCTCATAGGGTTGATAATCTTCTCCTATTGATGTCAACCCTAAGAACATAACAACATATTTTAGATACTCGCTATGGTCTTCCTTTTGAGACTAACTTTCATACTTTAAACTCATAATCTTCCTCACGTAATGACCTTACCTTCCAACGCAAACCCTCTTTGGCATTGAACACTTAGAATAACATTAGAAATCAGGCTTGGCTAGGAAGCCACATTAGTGTCAACGCTTGCCCTTCCTTCGGCCTTACTTGTCTTAGGCGTCTACTTGTTGCACTCTAACACCTAGGCCTTCTCTTGAGCGTCCATGACACTTATGGTTTCCTACACTGCCCAAAAGCTTGCTTCAGCCCGTATGCATGCATTCAACTTTGAGCTGCTACCTTGTTTAACTCAAGCAGCTGCCTGCTTGTTCATAGAATTTCAGATTCAACTTTCTTGTTTAATAACATATTTTTAAGAGATTTTCTCAAGAAACTTCGTTCCACAAGCTTGCTAAAAAGATTCTTAAGATGCTTACCTCAAAATTTGAGCTCAGAATTCTTCGTATTTTGGCGGGAATCTTCAAAACTCTAGCACTAGCCCTGGATTACCTGAGAGCTTGACCTTTTTGTACTTTCTTCAAATTTAAAGTAAGTTCCTGATGGTTTCATCTTTGGGTAGCCCTCCACCATCAACTAGACATCTTTAGCTTTTAGATGGTTTTAGAATCTGTTCAAATGCTCAAGTGGTTTATTCAAAACAGCTTTTTGAAGACAGCTTTCCCCTTTTGTACTTGAATCTGCCAGCCATTCATCCTTAATAGGCTGCCACAACACTCACTTTAACTCCACTAAACCGACACAGCTAGCCTTCCTAAACGATGCTTAAAGCTGATTGCTCACACAAACTCGATGCTCGATGACATACTCAATGCTCGATGGCATTTATTCAATGGTATTTTGGTAATTACTCGATGATACTCAATCGCAAACTTTATGCCTGATTCCTTCCTCGCTCACACATACTTGATGCACGATCCTTTCTTCGCTCACATATGGGCTTTACTTGATGCAAGATCCTTTCCTCGATCATGCATGACTTTACTTGATGCACGATCCTTTCCTTTCTCATACATACTTGATGCACGATCCTTTCCTCGATCATACATGGCTTTTACTCGATCCACGATCCTTTCCTCGATCATGCATGGCTTTTACTCGATGTACGATTCTTTCCTCGCTCATGTATGGATTTTACTCGATGCACGATCCTTTCCTCGATCATTCATGGCTTTTACACGATGCACGATCCTTTTCTCGATCATGTATGACTTTTACTCGATGTACAATCCTTTCCTCGATCATGCATGGCTTTTACTTGATGCTCGCCTAGTGGTTACTCGATGCTTGGCCATCAATTTTACGGCCAACACTTAGCCAAAATTTTTTCTTGCTAGGCTAACTTATAATCACCCGAGAGCCAGATCTCAAATACTTAAGCATTTTCCTTCTTCATTTCCTTATCCATTACCCATTTTCTTTTAATTCCACATTAACTCAAATATTAAACCTCTCATTTTACTAATCTCAACAATAAATATATTTAAATAGGGAAAGTAGGGTTCAGGTCTCACATAATCCCTATCTGGATGCATCACTGTAAATCTCAAACTCCTTCCTTAAAACTGGAAGAGTTAGGATTGGCGTAATGACCAATCTTTACTTCAAAACTTGAAAACTCCATTCACAGCTATCTATCCATACCTGACATTCTTCCTGGTTAGACTAGCTAATGAGAGAGTTATCTTTGAGAAACCCTCTACAAACCTCTTGAAGAATTTAGGAGATGCACAGTATTTTTTTATAATTCAAATAGTTTGAAATCGCAAGAACAAAACGTTAGCACTATCTCAAGCATCATATATAGATAAGATGTTGTCAAGATATAAAATAAAAAATTCCAAAAGAGGTTTATTGCCTTTTAGACATGGAATTCATTTGTCTAGGGAACAGTGTCCTCAGACACCTCAAGAACTTGGAATTTTGATGTATGCCATGTTGTGTACACGCCCCTACATATGCTATACAGTTGGAATAATCAGCAGATATCAATCCAATCTTGGATATAGTCATTGGACTGTTGTTAGGTGTTGGAATATAAAGAACATATACAGAGCGGAAGCAAAGATTGATAACGTTCTAATTACATAAAAAGAAGAATAAGCATGCATAAAGGTTAGAAATTACAACCTTTGTAGAATCCACCACAATCTTCCTCTCCCGAGCTTGATCGACACCACAATTGGAAAATTATTGCTATTCTCCGATTGAAGAACACGGTGGTGGGACCGTTTTGTTAGTGAAAACAAGGGAATTTCACTTTAATAAAAGGAGAGTAAAGAGATTTAGGTGGAAGAGTTTTGGTCAAAAGTCAAAGAAGCGTTAGATTTTACAATATTCAAAAACCAAACTATTTATAGAAAAAATACATGCAACATCCTACCTTGCTTGTCTTCCACCTCAAACTCCACTAGCATATAAACTTTAGGTCTCAAGCTTGGGAAGTGTCACTTCAAAATCCACTTAGTTAGTGGAAATTGGATTTTTCCACTAACTAATTTTTTATAAAAAAATGATACAATTTTTCAAATTTAGAAATTATTTAAAACAATTTCAATTAAATAAAACAAACAAACTTAATATCACATATTAAATTGTCTTTGACACCTAGCTTTGATTAATCACATTAATCAAGTTTTAAAAAACACATTCATACTAATGATCAAGTATAATCTAAAAAATAATTAATAAATAAATAAATTATTTAATTATAAATTATATCTCATATAAACTACAATTTTCTCTAAAACTCGAATTTGAACATTTCAAATTCTTACTTCACCTAGTTCTTCAATTTTGTCCGTAGAGAGCTAGCAAGGAGACCCGATGGACCTACAAATCATGGGCTCCAACAATCTGAGACTAACTGGTCAAATGCTTTAACCTAGTTAATCAACATTCGTCAACTAACAGAACTTTCCACTATAGCCTGTAGTTGCAGTCCCCTCACTGTAGATATATTATGTGTCCATTTGATATAATTTTCATCAATAAGTTGATCCATCACAGGTTGTTTGTAACCTCATCTAGGTAAAATACTGAAATACCCCTGAGTTAAATCTTTTCTCCTTCAATACCACTGTCTCTCTAATGAACAATTAATTTAGGATCATAATCACTAAATCCATTCCCTTTCAGGCAAATGAGAGGATGGGGCCCATTGTTCAAGACTCGGGATCAACCCTTGAGGGAATAACCTTTCTACTATCCCTAAAATGGGTTGGAGTGAATTCCATCTTCTAAATTCTATGTCCCTAGCCATCTACCCGATCTTATCCCTGAAATAGGAGACATATTGAGCAGCGATGCTGGGCTTACCCTCACCTATGATCAAGGGACAATGGCGAATAAACAGGATTTCATACACAGCTCATGATTAAAATCAAGTTATCTAGGTCATCAAGAAGTGAAATTAATCAGTGTCAACAGTAAACGGTGTTAATACGTAATAGTGATTATTTCGTGGTTCGTCTTACACAATCTCATCGTGTAGAACACTCCCGCTCACATGTCTCTACATGAATGAACTGATCACATCGTTTATGACACTTTACAACATTTGTAACAATCATAAAGCGGGCTGTATTCAATAGTATCTCCATAAATAGGTACCCAACCTAATCCAAGTACTATAGACGGTTTAGGCTACTTTACTCAAACTGGATCAAGTTTATGTTTCCACATAAAGTCCAAGTATTCATGACAATAGCCAAGGGTTCGTAGTTTATTGGATTTAGAGTTATTAAATAATCAACAATAATTGTCTGAATAAACTTCATATATGTTTACTGTTTACAAAACTACGAGTTTTAGGATATACAATCCAACAATTCTCTGGTGTCATTTGGCTTGATTTAGTTCTAAATTCTTTAATATAACCCAATTTGTGTTGGGAATAGAATTTACCTATGAAATAGACAATTTAAGCAAAGAATAGAAGCATAATTGAGGGAATTAGTACTAATAAGATAATTTTTTACAAGACCTATCAGTCTATAAGGTCCCCTTGTTAGCTCATTAAAGGAAAAGATGAATGATTTGAATTGTTTAAATCAATTGATGAAATAACATATTAATGAGATTAATATGATATAGTTAATTATAGATCTGATATATAATTAAGAGAGAAATATTTGAATAGGATTCAAGTATTAAATTCTTATGAATTTGATTCATAAAGAATTAATTAATTAATTATGAGAGGTGAAGGCAAATAAACATATGATGTTATTAACTAATTGAATATATATTAAATTGGATTTAATATGATTATTTAATTAATGGGTTAATTAAACAAAATAATGGTTATTTAGTTAAATTATTTATGCATTTTGAATGTATGTTTAGTTAAATTAAATCTAGTATGTGCATAAAGTATGCCATGTAGATTTAAAATCCAACCATAGGAAGCATGTATCATGCATTGAAAGTATGTTATAATATGTTATAATATATAGTATGTATGATTAGGGTTTCATGTATTTAATATAAATTGTTATATTAAATTGTGGAATGTTTGATAACTGTTGTAGCATGTCTATTTTTTTTATAAAGTGTTATAAAATGAATTAGACATTTAAAATCTATAACAGAGATAAGAAGCATGGTCACTTAGAGTTAGTAAATAATAACTTGTTTTAATAGTTAAAATAGGTCATTATCTTGTACAACTCTTGGCTACAAACTCAATCGGTTGTCTAAGGTAAGAGGTACTTAAGCTGATGGTTTACGGAATACCTGTTATATGAGGATTATAGCGGAATTATTGAGCAATGTTAACCCAGTTTTATGATCATGCGTGAGTGGTGTGAGGTATTAAAATGGTTTTATCACTTAGACATCGTAGGTTAAATATAAATATAATCATCATACTTAGATATCACCTAGACTTAGGATGTTTTAGCCCGCATACACCTAAGTAGAGAATATACTCAAACAATTAGAACACTTCAGTGGGAGATTAATAATATATATGATATATTGCTTTTAGCTCTCATGTCCCAAGAGTTCACACTGTGAGATCCATGCTTGTTGCATGTCGCTTTTACCACGATTGCTCCATTCAGAAAGTGTTTGCATGAGTCAATAACAAGGTGAATAGGGGACGTAGTTCATGGTAAGTGGATGAAGGAAATGTGTCAACATATCTACGGTCTTTTTCATGAATTTTAACTGTGAGACTCCTACGTTGTGCTTGTTATTGTTTCTAGGCAGCATTAGCTAGTCATTTTTTGGCGACTATCCCCTCGGAGGGTTGTAACATAGGATTCGGAACAACTCAAACTTAAAAAATGAATAGGGCTTCTTAGTTCTGTCCTCAACATTGTCTTCCAATTTGGGGGTTTATTGATACTGTTCTATGAAATCTGAAAATGGAGGGTCACAATTACAAGAGTTACTAAGTGTTAGTAAGTTCTTGACAAAAATTGATAACTAATAACGAAAGGAATAAAGAGTTATTTTTTAATTAGTTTTTAGTAAAAAATGTCTTACTTTAGTAAAGGAGTATTTGATGCTCCTCAATAGCATCTATTTGACTCAATAAAGTATCGTTGCAAATAAATAATGAAATCTGGGTACTTTTGCTAAAATGAACTTGGATTTAGATGCAACCTTTTGATAGAATTTGTTTACGATTCAGCAAGTCAAATTCAATTATCCAACTTTTAACTTCCAAAAAAATTAATGGTGAGGGTTATTCAAACTGGAAATCAAACATCAATAGGATACTAGTTGTAGATGATTTAATGTTCATTTTAATGGAGGAATGTTGATAACAGGCAGAAATGCACGTTATTACAATGCTAAGTTATTAAACAATGCAGGTTTGCGTTGATAAAATATATATGATTGTGTCCAAAAAGCATTAAGTTCATAACATTGCGGTCGCATGCGTTCATCGCATAAAAACAGTTCAATTTTGTATTTTTGTACAGAATATGCATTGACACAAAGCGTAAAATGCAATCACAAGAAAGCAACAGTCGAGCACAGCGTTACAGCAAGGCTTTGCGGTGATTGTGTTCGCAAATATCTGCTCAATAAGGATTGCCGCATAGAGCCGCCGCAACTTGGCGGGCGCATCTAGGTGAAAAGCATAATAAATCATGATGTGACAGAAAGCTGATGACGGTCGATTCCAAATTAAGTTGACAAGCTGCTAACGAACTACTGTATCAAGTACACTCAACTTTTCAATGACAAATATTCGACGCCTCAGACAGAGAATTAATGCTAGCCCATTAGTGCAATCATAAGAGAGAAGCAACCTTTCACCCTCAAACTCTATAAATACCAAAGGAAACCTTCAGTGTAGGAGTTCGGATAGTTCAAACAGCTAGATAATTTTCCCTTAGATAGAAGTAGTTTTTCCTTTAAGGCGGAGCAAGAGAAGGGAAGAGACACCGAAAGATCGCTCTGGTTAGCTCGAAAGAGAACCCAAAGGCATGGTAAAGTGGAGAGAAGGCCGACTCTCGCGAGAGCGAGATTATCTTTGGAACAGAGTAGAGAAGAATAGTGTAAAAAGCCTTGGGAAGCAAGAGATTTCTACCAGGCTCTTTATTCTCATCTTGCATTGTTATTTTGTATTTCAACTCTTTATCTATAAAATGGAACTTGCCATTCTACATCTGTTCACTCTCTTAAAAGCACACATGAGTAGCTAATTCCATTGAATGGGTTGAGAAGAACTAAGCTAACATGATCTAGGATCTTCAACGCATGCTATTGTCTTGACTTATGTTGCACCCAACACCCCTTTAGAGCTACTCGAGAGAGAGTCTAAAGAAAAAACCTAAGACATGAGAGAGCTAGGTTAGAATCTAGACTTGAGAGAGAGAGCAAGATTAGATCTGCATAAGCAAGAGATAAGGACTTAGAGATAAATTTTGTTTGCCAACATGCATCGCATGCTCCCTAGAGATAGGTTATGATATTATGTGGTCGTCTTGTTTGTGTTTGTCTCATTTGTCACCGCATAGACAAGAATAGAGGTTTATGTGTAGGCCCTATAGACTTATCGAATATATCGCATGCGTTCTAAAACTAGAAGCCATAGCATTTGCGTTGAGAGATGATTTGCGATTGTATGTGTGTTGCATGATCGCATAACATGAACACATCCTGGGACGTGTTAGCTGAACCCCTTCTCAACCCGTTCCTCGCATATTCTTCGCATCTTCCGTATTATCAACTCTTTTTGTAACTCCACTGCATACATTTATTTTATTACCGCAAACAACAACCCAAAAACAACTCTTGATTTATTTGTTACCGCAAAGTCTTCTTAAAAATTATCACCGCATACCATTTTCTCAAGTCCCTGAGTTCGACCCTGGACTTACCAGGAAACTCAGTGGAATTTATACTTGGATTCTGTTGAGAAAACTTGTTGCTCAATGCATTTCCATCACCGCATTCGATTCCATAATTTCACCTCATAAAATAACGCATCAAGTTTTTGGCGCCATTGCTGGGGACTTCGGAAATTCAGTGTGCTAACAGTAATTTTTCTGATTTCTTTGCAGCTCTCAATCTTCGGCGAATTATGACCCATAGATTGAGAGAACGTTCCGATGAATACTAGAAACAGCCGCTAACAACAACAAACAAATAAAGACGATATGGCGGAGCAGCCTGGATATGGAGCACCAATTGAAAACAATGTCATGGCGAATCCAATCCTACTAGCAAACGATCGCAATTGGCCCATTGGGGACTATGCATTGCCAAACCTCTATGATTTCTCTCCAGAAATCATGAGGCCTGCCCTTGATGGATCTCGATTCAAAATGCAACCGGTGATGCTACAGATGATCCAGGCTGTAAGAAAATTCGGAGGAAGGCGCGACGAGGACCCGCAAGCCCACCTCTAGAGCTTCATAGAAATATGCAACACTTATGTGTTCCCGAATATCTCTATCGAAGAAGTTCGACTAACTTTGTTTCCATTTTTCTGTGTGATCAGGCACGAAAGTGGGCATATTCTCTCGAACCGGGGGAGATCACTTCTTAGGAACAAGTCGTAGAGAAGTTTATGAAGAAATAATTCCCACCTACTGAGAATGCTAGAAGAAGGAAACTAATAACCAATTTTGAACAAGACATGGACGAATGGCTCAACGATGACTAGGCGAGGTTCAAAAGGCAGGTAAGGGACTATCTACACAACGGGTTACCAGACTACTCGTAAATGGTATCACGATTTAAATCTCGCTTCGCAGACCGTTGCCAATGCGGCAGCCGCTGGTGGTCTGCTAGACAAAACATATGATGAGGCTAAGATCATCCTTGATCCCATCTCTAAAAATCATGAGGACTAAAGAGAGAGCAATCAGAGGTTGAGAATAAAGGATAATGACGCAAACAATGGCGTTATCGCATCACTTTAGAGTCAGATGACCGTAATGATGAACCTAATTTAAGGAATCGCAATCAACAGCCCAACACCGCATAGTGGGCAAGTAAACGCAATTAATCAAACTATCACAAGGTGTACGACTTGCGGTGAAGGACATGCAATGGAAGAATGCTCGCAGAACCCACAGTCTATTTATTTTGTGAAAAATAATCCGTTCTCTAACATCTACAACCCTGGGTGGAGAAACCACCCCAACTTTGCGTCGAAAAATCAGCAAAAAACTTTCCAATCAGTGGCATAAAAAGAAGGGCCACCCGAATTTTTCCTGCAAAACAACGGTCAGACGAGTAGTCAAGCCAACAGTTCGCAACTGCCGCAATCTTCCTCCTTGGAAAGTTTTTTGAAGCAATATATCGAGAAGAACGAAACTATGCTTCAAAACCAGGCGACGTCCATCCGTAACCTGGAATTACAGATTGGCCAGATTGCGAACGAGCTCAAGAACAGACCGCAAGGGGCCCTGCCGACTTCAACAGAACTCCCATGCAACCTAGGGGGATCAGGTAAAGAGCAATGTCAAGTTGTGACATTGCGGAGTGGAAAAACTGTGGTGGGGAGAGAAAGGAGCCTGACCGAACTGCTCCAATTTTGTTGGAACTTGAGATTGCAGTGACTCAAGAGGAAGAAGGAGAAAAAGAAAGGATAAAGCCAGAAATTGTGTCCACCTCAGAGCCAAAAGAAAAGAGGACAGTGAGAGTACAGTTGCCACCTTCCCGGTAGAGACTCAGAAAAAAGAAGAATGACGAGGTACAGTACCAACGCTTCATTGCTATGTTAAAACATTTGCATATTAATATTCCGTTCACTGAAGTGATTGAGGAGATGCCTGCATATGCGAAGTTTCTAAAGGATATGGTAACCAAGAAGGGAAGCACTGGTAAGTTTACCACGATGGCTTTGACGCAGAGCTTGAAATCAATAATCCCACCGAAAATGAGCGATCCTAGGAATTTTACTATACCTTGCTCCATTGGAGGATTGTACATCGGGCAAGAATTATGTGACCTTGGAGCCAGCATCAACTTGATGCCTCTGTCAATTTTTAAGCAGCTGAATATGGGAAAACTTGAGCCCACGACCGTGACTCTCCAACTTGCAAATAGATCTTTGGTGCATCCAGAAGGGAAGGTGAAGGACATGCTGGTTACAATCGAAAAATTTATATTACCAGCCGACTTCATCATCCTACATTACGAAATCGACAAAGATGTGCCCATCATCCTGGGGCGACGATTTTTATCAACAGGTCGTGCCCAGATTGATGTGCATAAAGGAGAGATCACCTTGAGTGTGAATGGACAGAAGCTCAAGTTCGACATCATTCGTGCCATGAAGTTTCCTGACGAAGAAAACCTGAATGAATATGACGATGACAAGAGTCTGAATGAAGAAGAAAAGCCTGACGATGAAAACGAAGATGAGGACGCAAGCGCATCCATTGTTGCATGTAATGCGATCATAGAAAAAACAAACAAGGAAGTTGAGATGATTGCAACCCAAGAAGAAGAGTCAATAGAAAATGAAGAAAGAAAAACAACGCAACCATCCATGAAAGAACCACCAATATTAGAGCTGAAGACCCTGCCGAATCACCTAAAGTATGCACTTTTGGGACAGAATGCAAAACTGCCAGTAATTATTTCCTCGGAACTTAATGAAGACTAGGAGAATATGTTGATGCATATTCTGAGAAAATATGTGCGAGCAATTGGATGGACACTCGCAGAAATTCGAGGAATTAGCCCCACACACTGTATGCATCGATTTCGTCTTGAAGAAAACCACAAGGGATCGATCGAACATCAGCGCAGACTCAACCCTGCAATGAAAGAGGTCATTAAAAAGAAGATAATCAAGTGGTTAGATGTGGGCATTATTTATCCGATAGCAGATAACATGTGGGTCAGCCCCATGCAGTGCGTGCCGAAAAAAGGTGGGATGACGGTAGTCCCCAACAAATAATGAGCTGATACCACAAAGGACCATCACGGATGGCGTATTTGCATCGACTACCGCAAGCTGAATGCAGCAACGAAGAAAGATCATTTCCCTCTACCATTCATTGACCAAATGCTAGATCGTCTAGCTGGAAATGAATTTTACTGCTTTTTGGATGTGTATGCCGATTATAATCAGATTATGATTACTCCCAAAGTTCAGGAAAAGACCACCTTCACCTGCGCATACGAAACTTTTGCTTTTTGCCGCATGCCGTTCGGCCTCTGCAATGCGTCGAATACATTCCAAAGGTGTATGACGTCCATCTTTTCAAAATATCTTGAGGACTCTGTTGAAATATTCATGGACGACTTCTCTGTCTATAGGCACACATACGAAGTCTATCTTACCAACCTGGACAAGATATTGAAAAGATGCGATGAGACGAATCTTGTACTTAACTGGGAGATATGCCATTTTATGGTGAAGGAGGGCATTGTGCTGGGACATAAGGTATCTAGGGATGGGTTGGAGGTGGACAAAACAAAAATTGAAGCAATTGAAAAACTTTTCGAAAATAGCACGACCGTTGAGTGCGTTGATGGAGGCTGACAGAAAATTTGACTTTGACGACAATTGCCTCAACGCATTCAGGATTTTGAAGAATGCATTAACGACCGCGCCCATGTTGATCGCACCAAATTGGGCACTTCCCTTTGAAGTGATGTGCGACGCAAGTGGGTATGCGATGGGAGCAGCTCTGGCACAGAAGAGAAAAACAATATTACATCCCATCGCATATGCGAGTAAGACTTTGAATCCTGCTCAGACTAACTACACCACCACAGAAAAAGAGCTACTTGCGGTAATTTTTGCATTGGAAAAATTTAGAGCATATTTGCTTGGAACAAAAGTACTCATCCACACTGACTACTCGACGATGAAGTATTCAATGATAAAGAAGGACGCGAAGTCGAGGTTGATCAGATGGGTTCTCCTCCTCCAGAAATTTGACATAGAAATAATTGATCGCACATGGGACGGAGAACCAAGTTGCGAATCACTTATTCAGATTTGAAAATTCTGAGGTTGACCACAATGAGTTAGAGGTGAGTGCGGTGTTCCCAGACGAGCAGTTGTTTCATATTAAAGAATTACCATGGTACGCCAACATAGTCAACTATCTGGTTTGCGAGCAATTTCCTGAAGAGTATACCGATCACCAAATCTGTATAAGAAAGGGGCAGACCAGATTCTGCGATTATGTGGACCAAATGCTGCTCAACAACGCATATTATCGCAATGTCATGATTCACCCTATGGTGGGCACTTTGGAGGACAGTGCACCGTAGCTAAAGTATTGCAAAGTGGATTCTATTGGCCGACACTGTTTAAGGATGCAGCTGACTACGTGATTAAGTGTGACCAATGCCAACGCACAGGTAACATTTCATGGAAACATGCGGTGCCTATGAACACCATTTTGAAACTATAGTTGTTCGACGTCTAGGGCATTGATTTCATGGGACCATTCCCACCATCGAATTGTAAAAATTATATTTTTTAGCCGTCGACTAGTGTCCAAATGGGTAGAAGCAGTGGCATGCACCGCAAGCGATGCAGCGGTAGTCTCTAAATTCCTGAAGAAAAACATTTTCATCGTTTTGGCACTCCACGTGCCATAATAAGTGATGAAGGGTCCCACTTAATCAATCATATTGTCAAAGAATTGCTACGCAAATATAATATTCTCCATAAAGTGGCAACCGCATACCATCTGCAGACGAATGGTCAGGCCGAAGTGTCCAATCGAGAGATCAAGCTGATACTGGAGAAGGTGGTAAAGCCTTCGTGAAAGGATTGGGCAACAAAGCTCGATGATGCGTTGTGGGCATACCGAACTGCCTATTAGACACCCATAGGTATGTCCCCATATGCGTTGGTATTTGGTAAGGCATGTCATTTGGCACTGGAGTTGGAACACAAAACGCTGTGGGCGGTGAAGAAGCTAAACTTTGATTTGAAGACAGCAAGAGAAGCGAGAAAAATTCAATTGGTCGAGCTGGAGGAATGGAGGATTAACGCATATAAGAACTTAAAGATCTACAAGGAGCGCGTGCGCTGGCACGACAAACACATATGTGGTAAGAACCTCTAAGTTAGGCAGAGAGTCTTACCATTCAACTCACGACTACGGCTCTTCCTTGGGAAATTAAAGTCACGTTGGTCCGGACCATTCATAGTCAGAGAGGTATTCCCGCATGGTGCGGTCGAGTTATCTAATGATGATGGAACCAACATATTCAAAGTTAATGGGCAACGAGTAAAAGTGTATCACGGAGAAGGCTGACATCGCCAAGTCGACTCCATGGCCCTGAGAAACACAGATTGAGAGAGAAGTGGGTAGTCCCTGCATTATGAAGCGATTTAAATTCATCAGGGATGAAAGTTTTGGGAAGCTTCCGTTAAAATATTGAACTCTTCAACTTATCTCTACTCCTTAATATTTGCATTTCACTATCCTTTTCTTTAAAAAAAAACGATCGTGCTAAACGATTGCGGTAAAAGATTTTGTTTTGTTTAATATTATTTGCTGTAAAAGATTGTGCTGAATGATTGCGGTAAAAGTCATTTTAAAGGTTAAACTTGCGGTCCCTAGATTTTAGAAATATTTTAAGAAAAGACTTGAATAAAAATTAAGGAAATTTATGTGTATAGGATTTGAATGAAGTATCCTTGAGAAATCTAGGAAAAAAAATTGCGGACAAGTTTCTAAAGAAAATCTTTAGCTTATGCTTGAGGACAAACATTGTTTAAATTTGGGAGTGTGATAACGGGTAGAAATGCACATTATTACAGTGCTAAGTTATTAAACAATGCAAGTTTGCGTTGATAAAATATATAAGATTGCGTCCAAAAATCATTAAGTTCATAACATTGTGGTCGCATGCGTTCATCGCATAAAGCCAGTTAACTTTTGTACTTTTGTCCAGAATATGCATTGACGCAAAGCGTAAAATGCGATCACAAGAAAGCAACGGTCAAGCGCAGTGTTACCGTAAGGCTTTGCGGTGATTTGTGTTCGCAAATATATGCTAAAGAAGGATTGCCGCATAGAGCCGCCGCAACTTGGCGGGCGCATCTGGGTGAAAAACATAATAAATCACGGTGGGACAGAAAGCTGATGACGGTCGATTACGAATGAAGTTAACAAGCCGCTAACGAACTACTGTAGTAAGTACACTCAACTTTTCGGTTACAAATATTCAGCACCTCAGACAGAGAATTAATGCCAGCCCATCAGTGCAATCATAAGAGAGAAGCAGCCTTTCACCCCAAAACTTTATAAATACCGAAGGTAAACTTCAGTGAAGGAGTTCGGATAGTTCGGACAGCTAGATAATTTTCCCTTAAATAGAAGTAGTTTTTCCTTTAAAGGGGAGCAAGAGAAGGGAAGAGACATCGAAATATCGCTCTGGTTAGCTCGAGAGAGAACCCAGAGGTGTGGAAAAGCGGAGAGAGGGCCGACTCTCACGAGAGCGAGATTATCTTTGGAACAGAGTAGAGAACAACAGTGTAAAAAGCCTTAAGAAGCAAGAGATTGCTACCAGACTCTTTATTCTCATCTTGCATTGTTATTTTGTATTTCAACTCTTTATCTATAAAATGGAACTTGCCATTCTACATCTGTTCACTCTCTTAAAAGCACGCATGAGTAGCTAATTCCATTGAATGGGTCGAGAAGAACTAAGCTAACACGATCTAGGATATTCATCGCATGCGATTGTCTTGACTTATGTTGCACCCAACACCCCTTTAGAGCTACTCGAGAGAGAGTCTAAAGAAAGAACCTAAGACTTGAGAGAGCTAGGTTAGAGTCTAGACTCAAGAAAGTAAGGTTAGATCTGTATAAGCAAGAGATAGGGACTTAGAGATAAGTTCTGTTTGCCAACATGCATCGCATGCTCCCTAGAGATAGAATATGATATTATGTGGTCGCCTTGTTTGTGTTTGTGTCATTTGTCACCCCATAGACAAGAATAGAGGTTTATGTGCAGGCCCTATAGACTTATCGAATATATCGCATGCGTTCTAAAACTTGAAGCTGTAGCATTTACGTTGAGAGATGATTTGCTATTATATGTGTGTTGCATGGTCGCATAAAATGAACATATCCTAGGACGTGTTAGCTGAATTGCTTCTCAACCCGTTCCTTACATATTCATCACATCTTCCATATTATCAACTCTTTTCGTAACTCTGCCGCATACATTTATTTTAGTACCGCAAACAACAACCGAAAAACAACTCTTGATTTATTGGTTACTGCTAAGTCTTCTTAAAAATTATCACTGCATACCGTTTTCCCAAGTCCTGAGTTCGACCCTGGACTTACCAGGAAACTCAGTGGAATTTATACTTGGATTCTGCTGAGCAAACTTGTTGCTCAATGCATTTCCATCACCGCATTCCATTCCATAATTTCACCTCATAAAATAATGCATCAAGTTTTTGGCACCGTTGTCGGGGACGTCATCCAATTTCCAACTCTACTGCAAATCAAAATGTTCGGGATGCATATGACAGGTGGGTTAGAGTAAATGAAAAAAAAACTCCAGCCTAAATCTTAGCTACCATATCCGATTTGTTAACTAAGAAGCATGAAAGCATAGTCACCGCTAGGGAGATCATGGAGTCATTACAGGTGATGTTTGGACAGCTATCCTCATCTGTTAGACATGATGCTATTAAATACGTTTACAATTCTCGAACGAATGAGAGAACTTCTATTAGAGAACATATCCTGGACATAATGGTCCATTTCAACATCGAGGAAGCAAACAGGGTTGTTATAGACGAAAAGATCAAAGTCAGTTTTATCATGGAATCTCTTTCAAAGAGTTTCTTAACATTTTTCACAAATGTTGTGATGAATAAAATAGAATTTAATATGACCATTCTCTTAAATGAGCTTCAGACTTAATAATTCCTGATGAAAAATAAGAATCAGGAAGGGGAAGCAAATGTTGTAACCCAATGAAAATTTCAGAAGGCTTCCACATCTGGGATGAAACCTTCTGATAAGAAGTTTGAACCTTCTAAGGATAAGAGAATCCAAATGAAGAAAAAGGGAAAAGGGAAAAAGAAAACTCTTGCAAAGAAAAGCAAGACAAAAGTTGCAAAAGTAAAATGTTTCCATTACAATGAGGATAGGCATTGGAAAAGAAATTGTCCTAAATATCTTGCTGAAAAAATGGCTGAAAAGGAAAACCAAGGTAAATTTGATTTACTTGTAATTGAAACATGTTTAGTTGAAAGTTCTCATTTGACCTGGATACTAGATTCATACGTCACTAACCATATTTGCACTTTCTTTTAGGAAAATAGTTCATGGAGATAGCTGACAGAGAACTAGATGACTTTCAAGGTGGGAACAGGTGAAGTCATTTCAACTCGTGCAGTGTGAGATCTAAAGTTATTTTTTGCAGATGCTTACAGTTTTTTGTAAAATGTATAATATGTACCAGACATGACAAGGAATTTAATTTCAATCTCCTGTTTATTAGAACATATGTATAAAGTTACTTTTGATATCAATGAAGTGTTCACTAGTTTAAGAGGTGTTCAAATATGTTCTTCTAAACTTGAAAATAACTTATATATGTTAAAACAAACTGAGGCAAAAAGTTACTTTTAATATAGAGATGTTTAAAACAGCTGAAACTCAAAATTAGAAATGAAAATTTTCTCCTAACGCCTATCTTTGGCACTTAATTCTTGGACACATAAATCTCATCAGAATTGAGAGATTAGTAAAGAATGGACTTTTAAACTGGTTAGAAGACAATTCTCTACCTCCATGTGAATCTTGTCTTGAGCGTAAAATGACCAAAAGGTCTTTTACAGGAAAAGGTCTAAGAGATAAAGAACCTTTAGAGCTTGTGCACTTAAATCCTATGGTCCGATGAATATTAGAGCTCAAGGAGGATATGAATATTTTATCAATTTCATTGATGACTATTCGAGATATGGTTATGTTTACCTGATGCGTCATAAGTCTAAAACTCTTAAAAGTTCAAAGAATACAAGGAAAAGGTTGAGAACTTATTAGGTAAAAATATTAAGACACTTCGATCAGATCGAGGTGATGAGTATATGAAGTTAGAATTCCATAACTACTTGATAGAACATGGAATTCAATTCCAACATATTGCACCTTGTACATCACAATAAAATGGTGTAGTAGAAAGGAGAAATAGAACCCTGTTAGACATGGTTCGTTCGATGATAAGTTACGCGCAGTTACCGCAGTCTTTTTAGGGATATATAGTACAAACTACGGTATTTATTTTGAACATGGTTCCCTTGAAAAGTGTTTAAAAAATACCATACAAATTATGGAGAGGACATAAAGTTAGTTTAAGACACTTCAGGATTTGAGGATGCCCAGCACATGTTTTGGTGTAAAACCTAAAGAATTGGAACGTTGTTCTAAAATATGCCTATTTATAGGATACCTCAAAAAAACAAAAGGTGGTCTATTTTATGATACTTAGGATGATAAAGTGCTTGTATCGACAAACGCTACTTTCTTAGAGGTAGACCATATAAGAAATCATAAACCTCGCAATAAAGTAGTATGAATGAGATGTCTAGAGAACATACAAATAGATCAAAAAAAGTTGTTGATCAGGCTACTCCTTCAACAAGAGTTGTTGATGAAACTGGTCCGTCACATCCTTCTCAAGAATTTAGAATGCCTCGACGTAGTGGGATGGTTGTTCAACAGCATGATTGGTACATGGGGTTAACAGAAATTCAGGTCATCATACTTAATGATGGCTTAGAGGATCCATTAACCTTTAAACAGGAAAAAAAGGATGTAGATCAAGACCAATGGATAAAAGCCATGGACCTTAAAATGGAGTGTATGTACTTCACTTCAGTCTGCGAACTTGTAAATCAACCAGATGGGGTAAAACTTATCGGTTATAAATGGATCTACAAGAGTAAATGAGACCAAGCTGGTAAGGTGCAGACCTACAAAACTAGACTCGTGGCAAAAGGATTTACCCAAAGAGGGGGGTAGACTATGAAGAAACATTCTCTCTTGTTGCCACGATCAAGTCTATTTGAATACATTTATCCATTGCCACTTTTTATGATTATGAAATATAGAAAATGGATGTCAAGACAGCCTTTTTGAATGGTTATCTTGAAGAAAGTATCTACATATCTTAACCAGAAGGGTTCATTGAACAAGGTCAAGAGCAAAAGGTTTGCAAGCTTAATATATCCATTTTATAGTTAAAATAAGCATCTCGATCCTAGAATATAAGATTTGACACTATGATCAAATCTTATTGCTTTCAACACAATTTTGACAAACCTTGTGTTTACAAGAAAATTGTCAACAAAACTATTGCTTTTCTGGTATTATATGTTGATGATATCCTACTCATTGGGAATGAGATAGAATTCCTTGCTGATGCAAGAGATGGCTGGTATTGAAATTTCAAATGAAAGATTTAGGAGATGCACAATATGTTCTTGGAATTCAAATAGTTCGGAATCGCAAGAACGAAATGCTAGAATTATCTCAAGCGTCTTATATAGACAAGATGATGTCTAGATATAAAATGCAAAATTATAAAAGTGGTTTGTTACCTTTTAGACATGAAATTCATTTGTTTAAGGAACAATGTCTTCAGACACCTCAAGAAGTTAGGAAATGAAATGAATTCCCTATGTATCAATAGTTGGAAGTTTGATGTATGCCATGTTGTGTACACACCCTGACATATGCTACGCAATTGGAACAGTCAGTAGATATTAATCCAATCCTGAATATAGTAATTAGACTGTCATTAAGAATATCCTCAAGTATCTTCGAAAAATGAGGGACTATATGCTCGTTTATGGCTCTAAGAATTTGATGCTTACTGTGTACACTGATTCTGATTTTCAGATCAATATGAATTCTAGGAAATCTACTTCAGGATTAGTGTTCACTCTAAACAAAGTTGTATTTCTAACTCCACCATGGAAGTGGAATATGTAGCTGCATGAGCAGCCAAAGAAGCAGTATGGCTTAGAAAGTTCTTGACTTATTTGGAAGTAGTTCCAAATATGTATCTTTCAATCACCCTCTATTGTGATAACAATGGAGCGGTTACCATCTTATTCAGGAGATAGTACACTGAAGAGACATGATCGTCACACAGATAGCCTTAGAAGACAATTTAACTGATTGGTTTACGAAGGCCTTCACGACTAAAGTGTTCGAGAGTCACCTAGTCATACTAGAATTATGAGCTTCATAAATCTAGGGCAAGTGGGAGAATTCATAGGTATATAAATGCCCTTGTTTATTGTATTTATTCTCTTATACTCAACATCGTATATTTGTATTTATTTAAACCAACTGAAGTTATAGTCCAAGTGGATGTTTGTTGGATTATATGTCCTAAAACTCGTAATTTGTAAACTTTAAACATATTTCTATTTACAATAAAAATGTTATTGAGATTATTTCAATAAAGTTTTTATTAAATATATAATTTTTATTTAAAGATTCCTAAACCCAATATACTAAAGAACCCATTGCTATACCATGAGTACTTAAACTTTATGCAGAGACATAAAAGTGGACCAAGTTTTAGTTTATAGCCAAAATGGTCTATAAGTATATGGGATTGGGTATCTTATCCTAGGAACCTATGAATGTGGCCAGCTTTGTATAATGATACAAATGATGTGATCCCAAATTCTTTCATGTGGAGACATGCAAATGAGGGCATCCTATGCAAAAGATGTTTACATAAGACCGGACCACGAAATAGTCCCTTTTCTTTATAACGATTGTTTACTGTTAAAACTGACTATTTCAATCGATGACCTAAGGTAACTCGATCTCAATCCTGAGCTAGCTATTGATGTGAATTCAACTATTGAACAATTGCATGTACCTAAAGGACCAATTACTAGAAGCAAGGAAAAAAATATTCAAGGGGCATTCACACTACATCTTAAAAAACTAATAAATTCACAAGAACCGACAAATAATTTTGAGACCAAAGATTTATATAGTACAATGAGTCAATAAGAGAATGGCATGAAGATGGCAGGGTAAAAGTCCTATAATTTGGAAGATGACACGGTGGTATAAAAAAGTGTGCAGATTTTGTGAAGAAAATGCTGTCAAGTGTGCACTGCATGGGGAAATGTGATGTCAAACCTTGTCAAACGTGCACATCTACTTTGCCGCCTTCTAGAGGAGATATTTAAGGAAATAAGACTTTCTTCATTTATAGTTTTGCATTTTGACATATATTTAGTATGCAATTAAGTTTCAAGTTTCTAGGTGTTATTTTCTACAATTTGCAATTAATTATATTTGAATGACTTTTGAGTTTCTTGGTCTATCGATGACTATCTGGCCTATAAAATAGCTTTTTATGCTCTTCAAAACTCAGATTATGCATAGTAAAAAGGCTTGTGCTTATTCAACCCTTTAATGTTGTCTTTTTCTTTCAAATCTTGCTTTAGATTTGATATTTAAATCAATTCATTGGATTAATCTTGATCAGGCTAATTTTGGAGTGAGTTATCTTAGGATTTAAGAGTGACCATCATAGATTCCAAGTTTGATCTAAGTTAGCTTTCTTTATGAATGTTTGCAAGGATCCTAGAAGGACATTTAGCTTTGCATCCAACAGGCATCACGGGCACTTATCATTTGGTATCAAAGCACTTTTTCATCGTTCTTGGCCGACTTTAGAGGTGTTATCTTTACTTTATTTCAATTTTTTTCCTCCAAAGCAATTTCTTACATCTTGTACTACAAGACATACTACAATTTGTCTTGAAAACGTCTTCAAATCAGCTCTTGGATCATAAAGAAAAACAAAAAGTTAGCAAGAAAAAAAAAAGAAGAAAAAAACAGTAGCAAAAAAAAAAAAAAAAAAAGAAATCAAACATCCAAGGCACATGAAAGTTTCTTGTCATTCATTTTAAAAAAAGGAAAAAAAATTCCAGATTTGTTTTTTTTTTTTCTGCCTAATTTTAGTTACTCTAGTCTTAATTTGTGAGAGTTTATCATTTTGAATTGACTTTTATCAAACTTTTAGTGAGATTTCACCAAAAATATAAGCCAACCTTTACATCTTTGACCTAGTACCAAAAGCCTACCCCTGAGTGATAAACATGAGTTTTCTTGAGTGAAATTGGTGAGAAGTGTGGTAAGGTCATTTTATTACAAACTTTAAAATGTCGGGATGAAGGAGTACCACAAGTACAAGATACTAATATGGCTATTTTTCAAGCCATTCAAGGCATGATGGAAATGATGAAGGAAGATAGGCAAGAAAGGAGGGCATAACAACAAAGAGTCTTACAAGAAGATGAGGGAGTATTTGACTTAGTTGAACAAGAAAGAAAAATCGGAGGAACAGGAAACGTGAGAGGAAAATGAAGAAATAGTATGCAACCTAGAAGAGGAGAAAGAATCCATAAAGATAGAGACAGTGGAGTCAAGCTCAAAATTCCACCTTTTTGTGGAACGTCGGATACGGAGGCATACTTGGAATTGGAAAGGAAGATAGAACATGTGTTTGATTGCAACACATTTACTGAGAATAAGAAGATGATACTTGTCATTGCCGAATTCACTAACCATGCAAGAAATCGGTATAAACATCTCAAATCTGAGAAAATGAGGAAAGAGGAAGATCCTATTGAAACTTGGGAAGAACTTAAATAAGCCATTAGGAAGAGGTATGTTTCAAAACATTATGAAAGAGATTTGTGAACTAAATTGCAAGTTTTTAGGCAGAGAACAAAAAGTGTAGCTGAATATTATCAAGAAATGAAAACTTTGATGGAAGGAGCAAATATTCGAGAAGAAGAAGAAGATGCCATGTCTAGATTCCTTGGACGTTTAAATCAAAAATTGCTCATCTCATTGATAGATATCAACAACTATACTTGGAAGATATGTATCATTGTGCAATCAAAATTGAAGAACAATTGAGAGAAGAAAAGGAACATTCCAAGAGGTATAATTCTAAAGCTAGTACCTTTTCAAATTCTAATGTTTGGAGCAAGGATGGTTTTGTGAATGGGGTGAAGCAAAAGGGAATTTTGTGGCTCCTAAAAGAGTGGAAGCCGGGAGCACCTATACTAAAAAGAATGAAGCTTCAAAGGAGGAAAGAGAGAATTCTAGTTCTATTTAATGTTGGAAGTGTAAAGGATTTGGGCACATGAGCAAAGATTGTGTCAACAAAAAAGTCATGGTCATAGGAAATGGAATTATTGATTTGGAAGATGAATGTGATGAGCAAGGTGGCCAACATGAGGAAGAATCTGAAGCCTTTGATGATGAGTACATTAAAGAAGGTAACTCCATATCCTTAGCTGCAAGAAGAGTACTTAATGTGCAGATCAAGGAGGAGAAAGTTGAAGATCAAAGGGAGAACTTGTTTCACACAAGGTGCTTGATTGAAGGAACCCCATGTAGCTTGGTGATTGATAGTGGAAGTTGCACAAATGTAGTAAGTAGTTTTCTTGTAAAAAGACTCCAACTCACTACTCGTCCACGTCCAAAACCATATAAACTTCAATGGTTAACAAACAAAGGAGAATTGAAGGTAAACTCCCAAGTTCTTATTTCTTTTACTTTGGGAAGATATAAGGATGAGGTTCTTTGTGATGTAGTACCTATGCATGTAGGTGATATGTTATTGGGTCAACCTTGGCAATATGATAGAGAAGTCACATATGATGGTTTGTTGAACAAGTACACATTTACTTTGAATGGGAAGAAGTTTACTTTGCTTCTATTATCTCCATATGAAGTACAATACGATCAAATGAAATTAGAAAAAAAGAAAAAAATAATTTGAGGATCAAGAGAGGAGAGAAGAAAGTAAGTTAAAGGAGAAGAGTGAAAAAGAAAAAAGAGAAAAGTGAAGGGCAAAAGGTAAGTGAAAACCAAGAGAGAAAAAATAGTGATTTTTAGGAAAAAAAAGAAAGAGTGTGAGTTTGGTTACGAGAAAAGGGGAAGAGAGGAATATGTTTTCATTCGAAGCACCAAACTTTGTACTTATGTGCAAAGGAATGTGTTTAATAACTGAACCTAACTCTAATGATTGTTTGCCTAGTGCTTTTAAATCTCTTTTGCAGGAATTTAATGACATGTTTCCACATGAAAATGCACCTATGGGTCTACCTCCTTAAGAGTAATTTAGTACAAAATTGACTTCATACCCGGGGCAACGCTTCCAAATATGCTGGCCTATAGGACCAATCCAATCGAGGCCAAGAAAATTCAAAGGCAAGTGGAAGAACTTCATGGATAAAGGTTATGTTCGAGAAAGCATGAGTTCTTATTCGGTTCCAGTCATTTAATTCGTACCCAAGAAAGATGAAACAAGGAGGATGTGTGTGATTGTCGAGCCATCAACAAAATAATGGTAAAGTATCAACATCCTATTCCTAGATTGGATGACATGCTAGATGAATTACATGGTGCAAACTTGTTTTCAAAAATTGATCTTAAAAGTGGTTACCATCAAATTTGAATGCATGTGGGAGATGAGTGGAAAACGGCTTTCAAAAATAAATTTGGTCTTTATGAATGGCCTGTTATGCCATTTGGTCTTACTAATGCACCAAGTACTTTTATGAGGCTAATGAATCATTTTTTAGAGAATACATTGGAAAATTTGTTGTGGTATACTTTGATGATATTCTTGTTTACTCTACAAATTTGAATGAACATATTTTTCATGTCAAGAAAATTTTGCTTAAACTTAGAGAAGAAAAGCTTTATACCAATTTTAAAAATTTTAGTTTTTGTCTAGACCAAGTCAATTTCTTAGGATTCATTGTTGGAAAGGATGGGGTGAAAGTTGATGAAGAAAAAGTCAAGGCTATTCTAGAGAAGCCAACAACCACCAATGCAACCGAGGTGAAATCTTTTCATGGTTTGGCTAGTTTTTCTAGGAGGTTTATTAAGGATTTCAGTAGCATAGCCTCACCATTGAATGAACTTGTTAAAAAGAACGTCAAATTTGAATGGAAAGAAAAGCAAGAAAATGCATTCAAGGAATTGAAAGATAAATTGACTAATGCACCTTGTCTTTCTTTACCTAACTTTGACCAATCTTTTGAAATTGAATGTGATGCAAGTGGGATAGGGATTGGAGTTGTTTTGATGCAAGAAAAGAGGCCAGTCATGTTCTTTAGTGAGAAGCTAAATGGAGCACAATTTAGCTACCCCACATATGATAAGGAATTACATGCACTTGTAAGGGCTTTGCAAGTTTGGCAACATTACTTGTGGCCAAAAGAGTTTGTCATCCACACGGATCATGAAAGCTTGAAGCACCTCAAAACCCAAAAAAATTTGAGTAAGAGGCATGCTAAATGGGTAGAGTTCATTGAGAGGAGATGGTCCATTTCAAGTGATAGAGTATATCAATGATAATACCTACAAATTAGATATTCGAGGTGAGTACATCATAAGTTCTACTTTCAATGTGGCCAATTTGATTCCTTTTGATGTAGGGAATGAAGGCCTTCATTTGAGGACAAATCCTTTTAAAGAAATGGGGGATGACGTGAATTCGACCATTGAACCATTGTATGTACCTAAAGAACCAATTACGAGAAGCAAGGCAAAGAAGATTCAAGAGGCATTCACATTACATCTTAAAAAACTAGCAAATTCAAAAGAACCGACAAATAATTTTGAGATCAAATTTTTATATAATGTTAGTTCAATGAGTCAAGAAGAGAATGGCATGAAAATGGCATGGAAAAATTCCTATAGTTTGGAAGATGACATGGTGGTCAAAAAAAGTGTGCAGATTTTGTGAAGAAAATGTTGTCAAGTGTGCACTGCATGGGGAAATGTGATGTCAAACCTTGTCAAATGTGCACATCTACTTTGCCACCTTCTACAAGAGATATTTTAGGCAATTTGAAGAATTTATAAATTTCTAATTTTTCATTTTGACTTATAATTTAGTATGCAATTAAGTTTCAAGTTTCTAGGTATTATTTTCTACAATTTGCAATTAATTGTATTTGAATGACTTTTGAGTTTCTTGGTCTATCCACGACCATTTGGTCTATAAAAGGGCTTGTAATGCTCTTCAAAACTTAGATTATCCATAGTAAAAAAGCTTGTGTTTATTCAACCCTTTGGTGTTGTCTTTTTCTTTCAAATCTTGCTTTAGATTTTATGTTTAAATCAATTCATTGGATTAGTCTTGATCAAGCTAATTCTAGAGTGAGTTGCCTTAGGATCTAAGAGTGACCATCATAGATTCTAAATTCGATCTAAATTAGCTTTTTTTGTGAGTGTTTGCAAGGATCCTAGAAGAACCTCTAGCTTTGCATCCAACAGGCATGGTGGGTGCATATCAGCTAAGTTATCCTTTAATTTGCATGGGTGAGAGTGGCTCAGCATCGCTGCTCAATAAGCCTTCCATTTTAGGGGTAAGACTAAATACATAGCCGGGGATATAGTCTTGCAAGACAGAATTCACTCCTACCCATCTTAGGGTTATGATGCTTAATTTTTATGAAATGGAAGTATGGATGATCTGCATTGATGAAATTGCATTGTGCACTCATGTTTTCCCAGCGGAATCCAAGTGTAAATTCCTCTGAGTTTCCTGGTAAGTCCGGGTCGAACACAGGGACTTGTGAAAACAGATTGCGTTGGTATATTTTGTGAAGAACTTTGTGGTAACCGGATAAATAAATAAATTGTTGGGTTTGTTTATTGCGTTGATGAAAAATAAATAAATGCGGCGGAGTTTGAAAAGAGTTGATAAACGGGAGATGCGATGAATATGCGGTGAACGGGTTGAGAAGGGTTTCGGTTAACACTTCCTAGAATGCGTTCATGTTTTGCGATCATGCAACATGCATACAATAGTAAACCATCTCTCGACGCGAATGCTACGACTTCTAATATTAGAACGCATGCGATATATGCGATAAATCTATAGGACCTACACATAAGCCTCTATTCTTATTTATGCGATGCCAGGATAACACATACATAAATAAGGCGACCATATAATATCATTCCTATCACCAGGATTCATGCGATGCAAGTTGACAAACAGAGCTTATCCCTAAGTCCCTATTTCTTGTTTATGCAAGTTTAATCTTGCTCTTTCGAGTCCAGATTCTAACCTAGCTCTCTCGAGTCATTAGGTTCTTTCTTTATACTCTCTCTCGAGTAACTCTAAAGGGTATTTTACATAGCATAAAACAAGACAATCGCAAGCAATGACTTTCCTAGGTCATGTTAGCTTAGTTCTTCTCAATCCATTCGACTAGTCTAGGTACTCATGCATATTAAGAGAGTAAACAGATGTAGAGATAGAACTTCCATTGTATAAATATGAAGATGAAGTACAAAAATGATAATCTATGTAAATATAGAATAAAGAGCCTAGTAGCAATCTCTTGCTGCCAGGCATTTATACTATTTTTTTGCTCGTGCTCAAAATGATAATCTCGCTCTCGCGAGAGTCGGTCTGCTCTCTGCTCCTACGCCTCAAGGTTCTCTCTCGAGTTGCCTTGAGCGATCTCCGGCGCCACCACTCTTCTCTTGCTCCGCCTTATAATAAAAGGAAAACTATGGACAGTGGTGTGAACTTGTGGAACAAAAGATTGTAAAAACGGTCAATCGCTTCTCTGAAGAATGCCCTTGGTATTTATAGAGCTCCACGGTGAAAGGCGTCTTCTCTCTCATGGTTGTACAGATGGGACCACTTTAATTCCCCATTGATGTGCCGAATAATTGTCACCGAAAAGCTGAATGTACTTTATGACCATTATAGGTTGTTACCTTTATTTGGATTCGACTTTCATCAACTTTCTATCCCATCTCTCTTAATTGGCCTTTCACCCAGATGCGCCCACCATATTGCACTGACCAAGTTGCGGCGATCGTTCTCGGACGAATGTTTGGGAGCACGATCATCACAAAGCCTTGCAGTGAAGTTGCGCTCGACCAATGATTTCCTATGATCGCAATCCTTGCATTGCGTCAACGCATATTCTACAAAAAAATACAAAAATCAACTATTCTAATGCGCTAAACGCATGCGACCGCAATATTATTAAATTGATGCTTAATGGACACAAATTAACATATTTCATCAACGCAATCCAACATTGTTTAAGAACTTAGTACTTTGATAACGTGCATTTCTACCTGTTATCAGGTTAGCAGATAGGTTGTTCTCTTAAATACCGACTCTTAACCTTAAATAAAGGGGCCCCACCCTCTCTATGGCTAAGAGCAACTCGGTTTGTTGGTAGGATCATAAACCAATTATTCATTAGAGGATCAGTGGAAACATAAGAAGCAAGATGTATTACAGGGGTAAAATGGTAATTTTGACCTAGCTATAAATACAAAATTTAAGGATCAACTTACTGATTTTGGTTAAATGAAGTGGATAGAAATATATCTACAGGGAGGAGAGTGCAACGACTAAGCTACAGTGGAGTATCTCGGAAGTTAACGAATATTGATTAATTCGGTTTAAAGAGTTTAACCAATTAATCTCAAATCGTTGGAGCTCATGATCTGTAGATCCATTAGGTCCCTCTACTAGCTCGTAAAAGGATTAAACTTTAGAATAATGTGTTGAGAGAATTTGAAATGTTCAAATTCAATTTAAGGTGTGGATTATTATATTCGATATAATTAACATTTAATTATCAAATTAAACAATGTTTGGAGAGTTGAAAAATATGATTTAAATAGAAAATACATGAATAATGATTCATGTTTGCGTTACATGTTTTATTAATTTAATATTTGATATTAAATTAATTAATGAATTAATAATTTATTTATTTAAAATTTGAATTTATGAAATTAAAAAACAAAAAAATTAATTTAATTTGATTAAATTAACTATAAATAAATAAATTAAATTTCATTTATATTTTTTTAAGAAATATTTTGATTAAATATCAATTTAAATGAAATTAGTGAGAAAAGTTGGGTTTTCCCACTAATTATGTCAATCTCCACTTTAATTAAGATTGCATGTTTAATTTGCCTAAATACAAGATTTATCATAGAGAAATAGGCATGCAGTTTGTTTTTCTGAAAAAAAAAATCTTTAAAATTTCTTTTCTCACTTCAACTATTAAAATCCTTCTCAATTTGGATTCCACCACCCAGACTGAGACCTAAAAAGATTTTACGGGAAGATTGCATCAATTGGAGGATTCATCAAAGATTGTATTCTACAAACCCTATTCTTTATATTTTCTTGTTCTTACATGCTAATCCACTAAAATAATGTAATTAGAGTGTTTAAGATCCAAAACTCTTCTACATATTGATTGTGAACTCCATCATGCAGGTCTATCTTGAACAAAGAGCATACCAGTAACAACATCTGGTTCATCCTCAACCTCCTGCTAGGTCATAAGGTAAACCTTGCCCTGTTGACGAGGCCGTTCTGCTGCGACCTTGCCCTGTTGACAAGGCCGTTTTGCTGTGCCTTTCTACTTGACACTTCTAGTGCCCTCATCACCTGCTTGATGGGTTTTATGTCCTAAAACTCGTGGTTTCTAACGATATCTTATTGTGTAAATTAATAAAGTTGTTATTGAAGTTTGATTCAATAAAGTGGTTATTGAATATATGAATTGCTTATTTCATTTTAGAAATAAATCCAATAAACTAAAAGATCCATGACTATTACATGTGTACTTGAACTTTATGGAGACATAAAAGTTGATCAGGTTCGAATAAATAGCCAAAATGATCTATAGTATACGAATAAGGTTAGGTGTCTTATTTTGGTAACCTATTGGATGGGGCCCACTTTGTAGCCAAAAGTGATCCTAATTCGTTCATGTGGTGACATGAGGCGTGGGGGCGTCCTGTGCAATGAGTTTGCATAAGATCGGACCAAGAAATAATTCACTTTTATTTTATAACATTGTTTACTATTTAAGACTAACTATTTCAAAGCGATGACCTAGGTAACTTAACTTTAAACATGAACTAACTATGAACTCCTGTTTATTCGGGATTATCCTTAGATTTGCAAAGATGAGGGTTGGCTCAACAGTGTCGGCTCAACCCTATTCACTTTTAAGGTTAGTAGAAAAGTTGTTCCCTTAATTGCTGTCTCCGGGTCTTGAAAAAGGGGCCCCACCCTCTCATTGGCTCGAGAGGGACTTGGTTGGATGATTGAATCTCAAACCAATTGTTTACTAAGGGTTCAGTAGGACTTAAGGAACAAGAGGTAATCTCGAGGATAAAACAGGTATTGACCAAGTTGTTATTACAAACAACCTATGAAGGGTTAACTTACTAATCATGGTTATATCGAGTGGACATAATATATCTATAGTGACGGGAGTGTAACTCCTGGGCTTTAGTGGAGTGATCAGGTAGTTAATGAATGGGGGTTAATTCGGTTTAAAGATTTTAACTCAATAATCTTGGATTGTTGAAGCCCATGATCTGTAAGTCCATTCGGTCCCCCTACTAGCTTACAAATGCAATAAACCTTAGAACAGCGTGATGAGTTAATTTGAAACGTTCAAATTCGAATCAAGGGAATTAGTAATTATATGTGATATAATTACACGTTTAATTATAGAACTAAACTATATTGGAGAATAAGTTGATATTCAAATTCAATTTAAATATCAAATTACATGAATAAAGATTCATGGTAGTGGAATTGGTGTTTAATTCATTTAATATTTGATATTAAATTAATAGAATCAATTAAATCAATTAGTTTTAAAATTGAAATTTGGATTTTGTGAAAATTCAAATTGTTGGGTTTTATGTCCTAAAACTCATTGTTAGTAAATGGTAAACTTATTCTGTAAATCAATAAAGTTGTTATTGATGTTTGATTTAATAAAGTTGTTATTGAATATATGAATTGTTTATTTCATTTTAGACATAAATCCAATAAACTAAAAGATCCATGACTATTACATGAGTACTTGAACTTTATGTGGAGACATAAGGGTGCATCAGGTTTGAGTAAATAGCCAAAATGATCTATAGTAAACGAATAAGGTTAGGTACCTTATTCTGGTAATACTATTGAATATGGCCCACTTAGTAGTTGTTACAATTGTTATAAAGTGCTACAAACGAAGTGATCTTAATTCGTTCATATAGTGACATGAGGAGTGAGGACGTCCTGTGCAATGAGTTTGCATAAAGATCGGACCAAGAAATGAGTCACTCTTACTTTATAATATTGTTTACTGTATAAGACTGACTATTTCAAAGCGATGACCTAGGTAACTTAACCTTAATCCTGAGTTAATTATAAACTTCTGTTTATTTAGGATTATCATTAGATTTGCATGGGTGAAGGTTGGCTCAACAGCGTCGGCTTAACAAGCCTCCCATTTTAGAGGTAAGACCGGGTAGATAGTTGGGGACGTAGAGTGCAAGATGGAATTCGCTTTTACCAGCTTTCAAGGATAGTAGAGAGGTTGTTCCCTTAAGTGCTGACTCTGGGTCTTGAACATAGGGCCTTACCCTCTCATTGGCCTAAGAGGGACTTGGTTTGATGATTGGGTCTCAAACCAATTGTTCATTAGAAGATCAGTGGAACTTAAGGAACAAGAGGTAATATTAGGGGTAAAATAGCTCTTGACCTAGTCATTATTACAAACAACCTGTGAAGGGTTAACTTACTAATCATGGTTATATCGAGTGGACACAATATATCTATAGTGAGGGGAATGCAACTACTGAGCTTTAGTGGAGTAACCCAATAGTTAACAAATGGGGCTTAGTTCGGTTTAAAGAGTTTAGCCAGTTAATCTCGGATCGTTGGAGCTCATGATCTGTTGGTCCATTAAGTCCCCCTACTAGCTCACAAACAGAATTTACCTTAGAATAGCGTGATAACTTAATTTGGAGCATTCAAATTTGATAACGGGCAGAAATTCACGTTATTACAACGTAAATATATAAAACAATGTAGGATTGCGATGACAAAAATATGTAAAATCGTGTCCAAAAGCATTAAGTTGAGAACATTGTGATCGCATGCGTCCATCGCATTAAAGCAGCTAATTTAAGTATTTTGTGCAGGAAAATGCGTTGCCACAAGGCAGAATTGCGATCCAAGGAATTCAGCATCCGAGCGCATTAGAAAATTGTGGCCGCAAGGCTATGCGATCATATGCATTCGCGAAGATCTGCTTAAAAAGGTGGTCACATAGAGATGGCACATCAAGGTGAAAGCTTAATAAATCACGATGGGACAGAAAGCTGATGACGGTCGAATTCGAATTTAGTTGATAAGCCGTTAATGACGCTCTGTAACAAGTACACTCCACTTTTCAGTAACAATTAATCGGCGCATCAGACAGAGATTTAATAACATCACATCAGTGCAATCATTTAAGAGAAAAGCTTATTCACCTTGATCTTTATAAATATCGAAGGCCACCATCGGAAAAAGAGCTTAGCCATATAGAGAGTTCACCATACAGAAGATAGTTAGCCGTTGTTCATAGTTTTCTTACACTTAGAAGGTGGAGGCGAGTGAAGAGAGAAAACGTCGAAGGATCATTCCTAGTCAGCTCGAGAGAGTGTCGGGAAGCGTTGAGAACAGAGAGAGGGTCGACTCTTGCGAAAGCAAGATTATTCTTTCGAACAGAGTAGAGAAAAACGCTGTGTAAAAACCTTGGGAAGCAAGACATTACTACCAGGCTCCCTATCCTTACTTCCCATTGTCAATCTGTATTCTGATTTCATTTATAAAATGGAAACTGCATCTCTACATCTGTTCACTCTTTTTACATTACGCATGAGTAACTATACTTCCGAATAGGTTGAAAAGCACTTAGCTAGCATGACCTAAGATCATCATTGTATGGGATCATCTTGTCTTATGTATGCATCCATCACCCCTTTTAGAGCTGCTCAAGAGAAAGTCTAAAGAAAGAACCTAAGCTTGAGAGAGCTAGGTTAGAATCTAGGCTTGAGAAAGTTAGATTAGAACTGCATAAGTAAGAGATAGAAACTTAGAGATAAGTTTTGTTTGCTAACATGCATCATATGCACCCTAGAAATAAGTCACGGTAGTATGCGGCCGCCTTGTGTATGTGTGTGTCGCTTGATCGCATAATATGAATGCAATCTTAGGAAGTGTTAACTAAATACCTTCTCAACCCGTTCCCCCGCATACTCATTGTAACTTTTGTTGTTATTAACTCTTTCTCAAGATCGCTACATAGAATCTATACCTTAAACAAACATACCCACCAACTCATTTTTTATTTGTCACCACAAAGAAATCTGAAATCACCGTCGCAACTGTCTCCATAGTCCCTATGTTCGACCCTGGGCTTACCAGGCAACCTAGTAGGATTTATACTTGGATTTTTCTAGGAAAACTTGCATGCACAACACATACATCACCATCGTAATATACACCATTATTTCATCATATTCATAATGCATCAAGTTTTTGGCACCGTTGCCGGGGACTACAGCAGTACATATTGTGCTAACGTAACTTTTTTTTTTCTTTGCAGCTTTCCATCTCTGTGCACTGCCTCTCCTTTGGTAAGGGAAGAAGCAGCCATCGTATGAGCAAAGGACAAACTCTTGAGCCTAATTATGACTCAAAGATTGAGAGAACTTTCCGAAGAAGAAGAAGAAACAACCGCCAACAACAACAAGAGAAAGATCCCAACATGGCAGAGCAACCGGAAGACAGAGCATCAATCGTAAATAATATCATGGCGAACCCCATTCTCTTGGCGAACGACCGTAATAGGACCATCCGAGACTATGCATCGCCCAACCTTTATGATTTCTTACCAAGAATCATGAGGCCAGCTCTGAATGGATCGAGGTTCGAGATGAAATTAGTGATGCTGCAGATGATTCAAACTACAGAACAATTTGGCGGTAGGTGTGGCGAGGATCCGCACGCTCACCTTCAGAGTTTTATTGAAATCTGCAATACGTTTGTGTTCCCAAACATCTCCGCTGAGGAGGTTCGACTAACGTTGTTCCCATTTTCGTTGTGTGACCAAGTACGAAAATGGGTCTAGTCTCTCAAACCAAGGGAGATCACATCATGGGAACAGGTAGTGGAAAAGTTCATGAAGAAGTACTTCCCCCCGATAGAAAACGCCAGAAGGAGGAAGCTGATTACCAATTTTGAACAAGATATCGACGAATCGCTCAGTCACACCTGGGCATGTTTTAAAAGACTGGTGCAAGATTCTCAGCACAACAACTTGGCAGATTGTCTACAAATGAAAATTTTCTACCACGGTTTGAACCTTGCATCGCAGACGGCTGCCAATGCGGCAGTAGTTGGAGTCTGCTAGACAAGACATACGACGAGTCTAAGAACATACTTGATCGCATTTCAAAGAATCATAAAGACTGGAGAGAAAGCGATCAACAATTGAAAATTAAAGACAGTGACGTGGGCAATGGGGCCATCGCATCCCTACAAAACCAAATGAATGCGATGATGAATTTAATACAAGGAATCGCAATCAGCAGCCCAAGAACGCATAGGGGGTAGGTCAACGCAATCGATCAAACGAACGCAAGTTGTGCCACTTGCGGTGAAGGCCATCCAATGGAAGAATGTCCGACGAACCCACAGTCTGTTTGTTTCGTGAAGAATAATCTTGTTTCCAACAATTACAACCCTGGGTGGAGAAATCACCCTAACTTTGCATGAAAAAATCAACAATAAAATTTTCAACCAATGGCACAAAAAGAAGGCCCGCCGGATTTTAGCCAAAAACTTGATGGCTAAAATCATGTGGGACGCAATATGCGATGCATGTCTTAAAGTATGCGTTGATACTCATGCGTCGTTGGTCATGCGTTGGAATGGAATGTATGTGTTGATCTCATATGCAATGACCATGCATTCCTGTCACAAGTTTTCTTGCGCTCACGCCAAGTATAACGCGAACACAAGTTTTTCGGGTGATTGGAGGTCGAACTCAGGGACTTGTAACTAAATGTATGTGGTAATGTGTTTGTGGTGGATGAATAAAAGAATGATGGGGGTTATAAGCTAATAACTACTCATACTCCTAACTAACAGACAAAGCATTGGAAGTAGAAATGAGAGGTAGAGACACGACAACTTTTGACGCGTAGTAAAATGCATGGAAAATAGATAAAATGTGAGGATGTCTTCATCGCAATCCTAAGCTTGACCGCAAGGGCAACCTCAGCCAACGCAAGCTATGCGATTATGCTACACACACTTGAGCCTATTTCTAGGACGCATGCAATGTATATGCGACGTGTCGAGAGGCCTTATTTCTAAGTCTCTATTCCTGCTCATGTGCTTCCACACATAAACAACATGACCACATACCACCGTATCTTACCTCTGGATGCATACAATATCCTATCCGTAGGGTGCATACACTGTGTAATAGAAAACGGAACTTATTCCTAAGTTTCTCATTCTTGCTTATGCATTCCAATCCGCTTTCTTGAGTCTTAGATTTGGTTTTTAGACTACTCTCCCAAGTATGCGTAAATGATGAATGATGCGCTCATAAGATAAGGTAATCGCATAAATCTAGCTGACGTAAGATTATTCCTATCTCTAGTGAATACTTGCTTATATTGCTTAATGCAACCAACCACTTATCCTCCCGGGCAATTAGTTGTTGATGACTTAACTTATAGACAAGCATTGCGTCCGGCTATAGACAGGCGTTGCTACAGCTTCACACTAAGCAAATAAGGCTTCCTCACAACACTCATGCAACGCACACCTCCTGGTGGTTTGCTACATGCTTCATATTCCTATATCGCATGATTAAGTATGCAATATTCTAGCAATCTCACTAAGTGATGCAATGAAGGTAAAGATGCTAAGTAATGAAGATGGAGATGGAGTCAAAGGAATTATAGAAATGCATTGATCACAAAATGTATTAATTTCTTAAGCCAAAATGTAATACATACAATATAAGAAAAAAAAAAAGAAATGGAAAAGGCTAGCTAGAGGCAATGTCTTGCTTCCAACAGATGTGTGTCAAGGCTGCCGGTGGTGCCATGGAAAGGCGGTGGAGCTGACTCTCTCGAGATCTAACTCCGGCGAAGGCTTCGGTCATCACTCGGAATGGATGAAGAGGATGAACAACTCTCAAGCTTTCCTCTCACGCGTTCGTCTGAATCACAAGGATTCATCTGAAGGCCGAAACTTGGATGATCTGAAATTATGCTCAGCGGCTTCAATTTATAAAGCTTGATCGCCGACAGCATTAATGGACCTGCTCTAATTTTGACATTCACGGCGTGATGGTCCTTTTCTGAATCTCTCCTGCTAACGGCGTGGTAGGTGAAATGTCAACATCATCTCTTAATTTTCCTGAGATATGTGTTAATATTTCCATTCCACCAACCTTGTGTTCATCCCGCTATTATGGTCATCACCATGTTGCCGCAATCTTATAATGACCGCATTCGCTTGATTACCGCAACTTCTACACGATGACCGCAATTGCTTGACGATCGCAACGCCTTTGCGATGGAGAAATTCTCTGCATGTGGTCGTCTTTGCGATAGCCCGGCTTCCGCGTATGCGTCCGCTTCCTGCGTTAGCTACAAAGATAGACAATTGAACGCATAATAACACATAATAGTGGGTTAGCCGAGATTCTTAATGTTGATGGCTGCAAACTCATTTTCTCATGAAGTCCTAACATAATCGCCGCAATTCTGCTTAACAACCTTCATAATTCTATATAAAAGACCTAAGATGACGTGCATTTCTGCATGTCATCAGCCACCATTCCCCCAGAGACGTAAAAAGAAGATCCAATTCAACTCGTTTTGGTCCGGTTTAGCACTTTTGAAGCTCTAAAGGTCCGATTCGGGTGGTTTAAGTTCGGTTCGGATCGATTCGTGTAGTCCAGAAGAGTTTTGGAGCCGACTTTGCTTACTATTGTAATAATTTAGGCCTTTTGTTTGCTTGAAATGCCAAAATGGATCCATATTAGTTTGTGTTTTATTATTTATGCATGTGGTGTATGTTATAATTAAATAAATCTTGTATGTGCATATAGTATGCCATGTAGATTTAAAATCCCACCATAGGAAGCATGTTCAATGCATTGAAAATATGTTACAAGGAGTTATAATATATAATATGCATGTCTAGGGTTTCAATTGTTTTAATATAAGTGTTATATTAAATCTTGAAATATCTTATGATTGTTATGGATACTAAGCATGTCTAAAGTTTTATAAGTTATTATAAAATTGGGTTAGAAATTTAAAATCCATAACAAATATAAGTTGCATGCTCACGTAGGTTAACCACTTGTTTTAATAGTTAAAATAAGTCGTTATCTTATAAAACTTGGGTTACAAACTCAATCGGTATATAATCCTATCTAAGGCTGGAGGTACTTAAGTTAGCGGTCTACGAAACACCTCCTAACTAGGGATTATGGCAAAATAATTGAGCATTGTTAACCGGTTTTATGAGCACACATGAATGGTGTAAAAACTGGTTTATCACCTAGACTTAGATTGTTTAATTAGCCGAAACATACCAAAGTAAAGATTTGCCCAAAAATAAATAGAACACATCAGTGGGAGATTAATAACATATACGATATGTTATTCTTAGCTTTCACGTGTCTAAGAGTTCACACTGTGAGATCCATACAATGCTTCATGTCGATTATAACACGACTGCTTCATTCGAAAAGTGTTTGTATGGGTCAATAGCAAGGTGAATAGGGTAAGTAGTTCATAGTAAGTGGGTGAAGGATATATATCAACTTGTCCTGCGGTCTCTTCCATTAGTTTGGACCATGTGATTCCTATGTTGCATCTGCTTGTCGTCTTTAGGACGGCATTAGCTAGTCACTAGCCACGACTATCCCTTCGGAGGGTTTTAACGTAGGATTCGAAACAACTAAAACTCTAGAAATGGATAGGATTTCTTAGATCAAATCCCAACTTTGACTCTCCAATTCGGTAGCATCATTGGGGCCGCTAATCTCTGAGATCTGAAAATGGAGGGTTACACTTACAGAATTACTAAGTGTTAGTAAGTTCTTGACTGAAAACGCTAACTAAATGACTATCGAAATATGAGTTATTCTGGAGATAGTATTTAGTCAAGAATGTCTTGCTTTAGTGAAGGAGTATTTGACTGCCCCTGGGTAGCATTTATTCTGACTCACTACAGTATCATTGCAAATAAAATAATGAAATTTGGGTACATTATTACTTTGCTAAAACATGATTGGGTTTAAAAACAATCCACTAATAAAATTTGTTTATATTTTCAGAATGACTAGTTCATTAATACAGTTGCTGGCTTCTAATAAATTGATTGGGACAATTATGCTACATGGAAATCGAATTTGAATACAATACTTGTGATAGATGATTTAAGGTTTGTTTTAACAAAGGAATGTCCTCTCATCCCTAGCTCTAACATGAACTAAAATGTTCGGGAAGTATATGACAGATGGACAAAGGCAAATAAAAAGCCCGTGCCTATATTCTTGCCAGCATATTTGATGTTTTAGGAAAGAAACATGATAGCATGCATACCACCAAAGAGATTATGGAATTTCTGCGGGGGATGTTTGGACAACCATCCATCTCCCTAAGGCATGATGCTATCAAGTATGTTTACAATTATCGTAAGAAAGAAGAGGCCTCTGTTAGAGAACATTTCGTGGACATGATGGTCCATTTCAACGTGGCAGAAGTAAACAGAGTTGTCATTAACAAGAAGAGCCAAGTCAGTTTTATTCTAAAGTCTCTTCTAAAGAGCTTTTTGTAATTCTGCACTAATACGTTAATGAAAAAGATAGAATATAACCTGACCACACTTCTCAACAAGCTATAGGCTTTTCAGTCCATTTGACAAACAAAAGGATAGAAAGCAGAGCTAAATGTTGCCACTGCTGATAAAAGAGGATCGTCCTCTAAGATAAAGTCTGATTCTGCTTCTTCATCCAAGAATAAAAGTATTTCGGTGAAACAAAGTAAAGGGAAAAAGACAGCTTCTACTGGCTGCAAAGGCAAGGCCAAAGCTGCAAATAAATGAAAATGTTTCTACTGCAACAAAGACAAGCACTGGAAGAGAAACTGCCCAAGTACCTTGCGAAAAAAAGAGCGGAGAAAACAAAAAAAGGAAATTAGATCCTGAAGATTGCTTGCAGGAAAAAAGATAATGCTCTAGGTTGTGAACATGGGAGAATATCTCAGAAAATCCAGTGGGAGATTCTAAAGTTATTGTCAAAATATAGATTAATGAACTTTTTCTTATTGTAAATTTATATATCTATCTTTTGTAAAGAACGAGTTATATAGGAATATTTTTCTGTTGTAATGAAATATTCATTAGCAAAAGAAATATTTTATATTTTTTCTACTATAAAGCAACTTCTATGTTAAAACCAACCAAGATAAAGCCATTTCAAATATTTAGATATTTAAACGACTGAAAAACAATAAAGCAAACGGTTTCTTTATGTACTTATCTTTGGTAAATAAACTTTTGTCATATAAAGTCTTAATGAGATTAAGAAGAAGGTTAAAAGTGATCATCTAAATAAGTTAGAAGACAAATTTTTTAACATTATGTGTGACTTATCATTGAGATAAGATGACAAAAAATTTTAAGATCCAAAGAACCCTTCAAACTTAGACACTCAGATCTTTATCGTCTGGTGAATGACAAAGCATAAGGTAAGGGTATGGATATTACAGTAGGTATTCAAAGTACAATTATGTTTACCTAAATTATAACACTTGAAAGGTTAAAGATGTATAAAACTTGTTAGGTAAAATAAATTGAACACATCAATCACGTCGAGGTAAAGAGTACAGAAAATATGAGATTTCTAGGAGTATTTTGATAGTACATGGAATCCAGTAATAACGAATTCTCTATACCTAGTTGCCTTAATTGTTTTGGGAACACGCAGTAGTGAATGTTATATACTCTTTTGAACATCATTCCATTTTAAGTTGTTTCTAAAACTCCATATGAGATATGGAGAGTTCATAAAGGCTATTTATGACATGTAAAGTGTGTTTACATATTTCAAAATTTATGGAAGAGATCGACACATATAGTGGCAAACCCTAAGATATTGGAACATCGTTCAAATAGTAGGCCTATTTGTAGATGACCCAAAAGTAGTGTACTTCATCAAACCTAGAAGAAAATCAAGTATTTGTATAAACAAATGCTAAATTTTCTAGAAAAGTTCACGATAAGAGATCATCATGTATTATATCTAGTTTCCATCAATGCAAAATGAATTGATAAGAGTTATTGATTAAGTTGACCTTGTAACAAAAAGTTGTTGAGATAAGTCAGATGCATCTTACTCAAAGAGTTGAAAGTGCCTCGATGTAGTTGGAGGATTGTATGACAGCCTAGCCATAATTTGGGTTTAGTGGAAACTCTAGTCATCAGTTCTTGGTGACGGCATCGAGAATCAAGAAATTGTGGGAATAAGATGCATTCCCTATTTTGTTTGAATATGAAGTAGACTGTATGTTGATATGTTTATAGGGATCCTCTCGGCTAAAGTGTTTGAAGGTCACCTAGTGAGACTAGGACTACAGGTTGTATATCCTAGGGCAAATGGGAGAAAAACCCATAGGTATGTGATACATAAGGCAAACCATGGGTATGTGATGCCCTAATTTATTGTATTTCTCTCTAAAGCTCAAAAAACTCAAGATTATGTATACATATGTATGTTACCACTGGAGTTTCAGTCCAAATAGGAGTTTGTTGGGTTTTATGTCCTAAAACTCGTGGTTTGTAAATGATTAACTTATTTTGTAAATTAATAAAGTTATTACTGAAGCTTGATTCAATAAAGTTGTTATTGAATATATGAATTACTTATTTCGTTTTAAAAACAAATCCAATAAACTAAAAGATCCATGACTATTACATGAGTACTTCAACTTTATATGGAGACATAAGAGTGGACCACATTCGAGTAAATAATTAAAATGATCTATAATATACGAATAAGGTTGGGTGCCTTATTCTGGTAACACTATTGGATGCGGCCTACTTTGTAGTTGTTATAATCATTGTAAAGTGCTACAAACGAAGTTTCCTAATTCGTTCATGTGGTGACATAAGAAATGGGGGCATCCTGTGCAGTGAGTTTACATAAGATCGGACCAAGAAATAAGTCACTCTTACTTTATAACGTTGTTTACTATTAAAGACTAACTATTTCAAAGCGATGACCTAGGTAACTTAACCTTAATCCTGAGGTAACTATGAACTTCTTTTTATTTGGGATTATCCTTAGATTCTCATGGGTGAGGGTTGGCTCAATAGCGCCGACTCAATAAGCATCCCATTATAGGGGTAAATCGGGTAGATAGCTGGGGACATAGGGTACAAAATGGAATTCACTCCTACCCGCTTTTAGTGTTAGTAGAGAGGTTATTCCCTTAAGTGCTGACTCCAAGCTTGAAGAATGGGCCCTACCCCCTTCTTTCCAAGTTGTTGTAATTAAATTCAATCAATGTTTCAGCATTAAGAAGGTTCATTGAAGCGCTAGTCATTTTTGTTGATACAAAACAAATTACTTATTTTAGACACTTATGCAATAATACATTTTAATTTAATCAATTTAGGAAAAACTAATAATGAACCCAACATTATTCCATTTTGCAATGATGCTTCGGTGATTTAGGAGAAAAGCAACTGATGGGTGGTCAGTCACCCCTTCCTTAAATTGAGACACTTCTCAACCAGTCATTATATCCGAATAATTCTTATTCCTATAACAATTAGTCATCATTGAATTGGTCAAGAAATCATTAACTTGCTTAACAATTTCTTGTAAGTGTGACCCTTCATTTTAGACCCTAGAGTTCCGTCCCGATGAGCCAACCAAAGGGAAAAACTGATTGGGGCAAAAATTAAAGTGATCCTATCCAAAAACCATTTTTGAAGTTTGTCCCTGATATTGACCTAATACACAAACCATCCGAAGGGGGATGCTTCTAGGGCGTCTCAAGGTCGTGCAAGAAGGTTTAACGATGTAAACCAATGAAGTATGATATGTTGACACATATCCTTCTCTCACTTACTATAAACATTCTCTCCATTCACCTTGCTATTAACCTATGCAAACACCATCTGAAGGGGGATGCTCCCAAGGTACCTCGATGTCAAACATGAGTCTCATGGTGTGAACTTTTATGGCGAACATTTGTGAAAAAAATTGACATATCGTATATTTTTTTTTCCTCCCACTGACTATTTTACAAAAATGGGTTTATTAACTTTAACTAAGTCTTTGTTAATTTTCTCAATATAACGCTTATATTGAACATTTGAACAATACGTGACTTCATTTGTTAAAATTTTTTATAAAGTCAATCTCTTATTACATGCTTATAAAATGATTTCCCAATTCATCTTCCAGGTCGGTTCCCAGGTAGAGGTGTTCCATTTCCATAAGCTTAAATATCTCAGCCTAGATAGAACTTTCCTTAGACAAAGGTTAAGGGCAATTATTTTTTAAATTTAATCTCATATTGAAATTCATTTTAATCCTATTAAAACGAATTAAAAGATTAACCTATTTCTTATCTAATTAGAAATGTGTTTATGTTAGAGTAAATTAATATGCAGCAGAGAAAATTAGAATCAATAAGCACTCTAACTATACTTAATTTGAGTTGAAAATATGCTTCAAAATAACTATTACAGAAGAGGGTTTGCAGAACACAATACCTTTGATGAAACCTCTTCAAAAAACTAGCTGAGCTCCACGTAAAGTTGCTTCAATCCACGAGTAGACCACCACGAAGATTTTCTCTACTATTCTCTTGCAAGGATTGTGTGGTGAAAATATTAAATAGAGTTGGTATTGATGAAGATAGAAGAGGGTTTGAGAGAGGGTTTCATTTTTTTCCAAGTTCTTGAAGAAGTTCTGAATGCTTAGCTTAATCACTCAACCCAACACTTTAATTTATAAAACTTTCATCATGCAAATTCAAAGCTTGCATGAAGGCCAACTCCTTTTTCATAGATTAAGTGGAATTGGATGAATAAGGTGCGTTCCACCATAATGGCGATTTTCAACTTTTGGAAATTACCACTTTGTATTTTCAAATTTTATTTTCAAAAATGATTTCTAAAATCAATTTCACAACTAAACTAATTTATTCGTTTTATTAGTTTTATAAAAATTAATTCAATTAATTAATTTTAAATGAAACTAATTAATTAAACCTTTTAATTAATTTTGTTAATTTAATATCTAATAATAAATTAATAAAATACCTATTTCACTACAATGAATTTAATTTCATATAGTTAATATTTAAATCTTAATTTAAACATTAATTGATTATCCAATTTTGTTTAATTTTGATAAAATTAATCATTTCAATTGTATAGAATACAATTAATAGAAACCCTAGTCGAATTGAACATTCCAAATTCTAAACCCTAATTTCAAATCTCATCAAGATTACTCAATTTACTAATCCAAATTATGAGCTAGTAGAGAGATCTTATGGACCTACAGATCATGAGCTCCAATGATTTGTAATTAATTGGTTAAATTCTTTAAACCGAATTAATCACTATTCGTTAACTACAAAGACATTCCACTATAGCTCGATAGTTGCACTCTTCACACTATAGATATATTTCTGTCCATTTTAACAATAATAGGTAAGTCAATCCTTCACAGGTCCTTCATATTTACAGTTGGGTCAAAGATTATCGTTTTACCCTTATAAATACATCTTGCTCCTTAAGCTCCCGCTGATCGTCCATTGAACAATTGATCATAGTTCAACTAATAAATCATAACCCTCTCTTCCATGAGAGGACGGGGCCCCGTTGTTCAAGATAAGGCATCGGCGCTTAAGAGAACAACTCATCTACTAACCCTAAATTGGGCAGGAGTGAATTCCATATTGCAAAGCTATGTCCCCAACTATCTATCCGGTCTTATCCCTAAAAAGGGAGGCTTATTGAGCAATGTTGTTGAACTACCCTCACCTATGCAGATCAAAGGATCTCAAATAAACAGGAATTCATAGTTAGCTCAGGATTAAGATCGAGTTACATTAGGTCATTGAGTTTGAGATAGTCGGTTTTAATAGTAAATGGTTGTTATAAAGAAAAGTGACTATTTCGATGTCCAGTCTTATGCAAACTCATTGCACAGGATTCCCCCACTCATATATCTCCACATGAATGATATTTTGGATCACATCATTTGTATCAGTATATACAAAATGGGCCTCATCCATCCACTCATATGTCTCCACATGAATGATTTTTGCACCTTGCCAATTTGGTCTCTTTTCTTCTAGTAGATCCATTTACAACCTATAGCCTTAACCTCATATGGTTGATCTACAAGATCCCAGACAAAATTGAAGTATATGGACTCCATTTCTATATCCATGGCTTTTATCCATTGTCCTCTATCAACATCTTCCATTGCCTATTTACAGGTCAATGGATCCTCTAGCCCATCATCAAGTATGATGTCTTGAGTTTCTGTTAAACCAATGTAGCGTTCAGGTTGATGAACAATCCTCCCACTACGTCGAGGCATTCACGACTCTTGAGAAGAATGCAATGGGGCAAAAATCGTTGTTGATAAACCAGCTTCATCAACAACTTTTGTTGACTTATTTGTAGTATCTTTGATCATTTCCTTCAATATTAGTTTACTCTGAGGTTGATGACTTCTAATATGATCTTCTTCTAAGAATATAGCATTTGTCAAAACAAATACCTTTTCTTCTTGGGGATCATAGAATAATTCACCTTTTGTTTCTCTTGGGTATCCAACAAAGAGGCATAATTTTGAATGTCGTTCCAATTTCTTAGGGTTTTGTACAAACACGTGTGCTGGACATCCCCAGACTCGAAAGTAAAATAAACTACCTTTACGTCCTTTCCACAACTCATACAGTATTTCAAACACACTTTTTGAAGGAACCATGTTCAGAATATGTACCGTAGTCTGTACTGCATACCCCCAAAAGGATTGAGGTAAATGAGAAAAACTCATCATTGATCGAACCATGTCTAACAAGGTTCGGTTTCTCCTTTCTGCAACACCATTTTGTTGTGGTGTTCCAGGTGCTGTGAGTTGGGATTGAATTACACTATCTACCAAATAGTTCTAGAATTATAAATCCATATACTCAGCACTTCGATCTGATCGAAGTGTTTTAATTCTTTTACTTAATAAGTTTTCTATTTCGATCTTGAATTCCCTAAATTTTTTCAGAGTTTCAGACTTATGACTTATTAAGTAAATATAGTCATATCTAGAATAGTCATCAATAAAACTAACAAAATATTCATATCCACCTCGTGCTCTTACATTCATCGGACCACAAAGTTCTGAATGTATAAGTTTGAGGGGTTCTTTGGCACGAAGACCTTTTTTAGTAAAAGATTCTTTTGTCATTTTTTCCTCAAGATATGACTCACGAGGAGGTAAAGAACTGTTTTCTAACTAATTTAGATGACCGTTTTTAACTAATCTCTCAATCCTGTTGAGATTTATGTGACCAAGTCTGAAATGCCAAAGATAGGTGTTAGGAGAAATTTTTCATTTTTTTATTTTGAGTTTCTGCCATTTTAAACATCTCTATATTTAAAATGTCTTTTGCTTCAGTTGATTTTAATACTTACAAGTTATTCTCAAGTCTAGTAGAACAAATATGAACACCTCTTGAAAAAATGAACACTTTATTAACTTCAAAAGATACTTTATACATATTTTCCAATAGATATGATATGGAGATTAAGTTTCTTTTCATCTTTGGTATTAGTACGGAAGGTTAGGTAGCTCTTCTGAAAATGGTCTAATATCATACTAACTTGATTAGTTTCGTCTATGGTAGCCCTGTGAGCTTATATGACATTAAAATGAACCATTATGTCTAGAACATGTTCCCTGACATTGGTTCCATCTTTCATTCGCGAGTTATAAACATACTTTATACCCTCGTGTCGAACAGAAGCTGGCGGTTGCCCAAACATATCCTGTAATGACGCCATAATTTCACCGGTTGTGGACATGGCTTCATGTTTCTTGTTGAGCACATCGGATATGCTCGCTAAGATATAAGCCCTTGCCTTTTCATTTGCCCTTACCCACCTATCATAATCATCCCGAACGCTTCAGTTTGCAGAGGAACTGGGAATAGGAGGACATTCCTCCGTTAATACAAACCTCAAATTATCAACTACTAATATTGTGTTTAAATTTGACTTCCAGTTGGAATAACCCTCTCCATTAAATTTTTTAGAAGCTAGAAGTTGTATTATTGAGTTTGACATGTTGAAAAATTAAACAAATTCTATTAATATTGTGCATCGAGTATGACATCAAGCATCATCGAACATCAAGTATTTCACAAAATACCGTCGAGTAGACGCCATCGACCATCGAGTAAGGCATCATGCATTAAGCAGCGAGTATTTCATGAAATATCATCGAGTGAACGCATCGGGTAACATCGAGTATCGCATTGTGCATCGAGTATTTCATGAAATATCATGGAGTAAATGCATCGAATACCATTGAGCATGGAACCGTGCATCAAGTAGTTCATGAAACACCATCACGTATGCCATCAAGTATCTGGCAGTGATTTGAATTTCCAATTCTTGCTGCTCGACCTTCTTCAATTCTTTCTTCAATTACATCCTAATTGCAACTCTAATGACTCCAAACAAATTACAGACACTTAAAAACACATTGAGGCCCATCAAACAAGAGCCAATTACAAGAGTTACAACATAATTGAAAAGATTCAAATGCCAAAACACTGAGAAACCATATCAGTTCACCATTTTCATACAGTTTATGAAAAACACCCACCAAACTCAAATTAACAACAATTGAGTGCTTAAATCATGCTCTGATACCAATTGTTAAGTAAATTAACATGCAATGGAGAAAATCAGAATCAATAAGCACTCTAACTATACTTAATTTGTGTTGAAAATATGCTTCAAAATTACTATTGCAGAAGGGGGTTTGCTACATATGATACCTTTGATGAATCCTCTTAAAAAACCAGTTGAGCTCCACGTAAAGTTGCTTTAATCTATAAGTAGACCACCACGAAAATCTTCTCTACTATTCTCTTGCAAGGATTGTGTGGTGGAAACACTAAATAGAGCTGATATTGATGAAGACTGAAGAAGGTTTAAGAGAGGGTTTCGATTTTTCAGAGTTCTTGAAGAAGTTATGAATGCTTAGCTTAATCATTTAGCCCAACACTTTAATTTATAAAGCTTTCATCATGCAAATTCAAAGCTTGCATGAAGGTTAGCTTCTTCTTCATGGATTAAGTGGAATTGGATGAATAAGGTGCTTTGCAACATAGTGGAAATTTCCAAAATTTCAAAATTTGTTTTTGTTTCAAATATTGTTTTCGAAAATGATTTCTAAAATCAATTTCACAAATAAACTAATTTATTTTTTTTATTAGTTTGATAAAAAAAAAATTAATTTAATTAATTAATTTTTAAATAAAAATAATTAATTAAACCTTTTAATTAATTTTGTTAATTTAATATTTAATATTAAATTAAGAAAATACAAATTTCACTACAATGAATTTAGTTGCATTTAATTAATATTTAAATTATAATTTTGTTTAATTTTGATAAAATTAAACATTTCAATTGTATAGAATACAATTAATAGAAACCCTAGTCGAATTGAACATTCCAAATTCTAAACCCTAATTTCAAATCTCATCAAGATTACTCAATTTACTAATCCAAATTACGATCTAGTTGAGGGACCTTATAGACCTACAAATCAAGAGCTCCAACAATTTGTAATTAATTGGTTAAACTCTTTAAACTGAATTAATCATTATTCATTAACTACCAAGACATTCCAGTATAGCTCGATAGTTGCACTCTCCTCACTGTAGATATATTTCTGTTCATTTTAACAATAATAGGTAAGTCAATCCTTCACAGGTCATTCGAATTTACAGCTGGGTTAAAGATTACCATTTTACCCTGTAAATATATCTTGCTCCTTAAACTCCCACTGATCCTCTATTGAACAATTGATTTATAGTCCAACTAGTAAATCATAACCCTCTCTTCCATGAGAGGGTGGGGCCCCGCTATTCAAGATAAGGCATCGGCGCTTAAGAGAACAACCCATCTGCTAATCCTAAATTGAACAGGAGTGAATTCCATGTTGCAAAGCTATGTCCCCAACTATCTATCTGGTCTTATCCCCAAAATGGGAGGCTTATTGAGCAGTGCTGTTGGACTACCCTCACTTATGCCGATCAAAGGATAATCCTAAATAAATAGGAGTTCATAGTTAACTCAGGAGTAAGATCAAGTTATCTTAGGTCATTGAGTTTGAGATAGTCAATTTTAATAGTAAACGGTTATTATAAAGAAAAGTGACTATTTCAAGGTCCGATCTTATGCAAATTCATTACATGGGATGTCCCCACTCACATGTCTCCACATGAATGATTTTTTGGATTACATCATTTGTATCAGTATACAAAATGGGCCCCATCTAATACTATCACAAGGATGAGGTACCCAATCTCATCCATATACTTATAGACCATTTTGGCTACAAACTAGAACTTGATCCTCTCTTATGTAGCTACATAAAGTTAAAGTATTCATATTATAGCCATGGATTTGTTTATTGGATTTTCATAAAAGAATGCAATATCAATAGTAATTTATTGAATAAAATACTCAACAAAAATAGAATATGTTAACAACATTTACGAACTGCGAGTTTAGGAAATTCCCAACAGTTTAACATAAGTCTAGATGAATTAATTTTAAACCATTTAAAATTATATTTGATCTATGACAATTCTTGAAACTGCAACTCATTATTATATAATTTAATTCTAATTTCATTATACTTATAACCATTATAAAATAATGAAAAATAAAATCTATAATTGCATTTAAAGACATTGATTAAATATAACATTCATATTTATCTAAGTAATGTCATATTTGTTCGGTGTTATAAATAAGCGTCGTCAATTCTATCTATCCAAAAACAAATGAAATTTATAATATTCAAACTACAACTAAAACTAGCACGTAGCAATAGTGGAGTAAGAGGTCGATCCCAAAGGAACCTCTAAAAATTTGCCAAAAATGAACTTTGAATTCGAAAAAATAACAATTGGGGGGGGGGGGGGGGGGGGGGGGGTGTTTTTGTAAAGAAACCAACTAAAATCAAAGTAAAGTGCAAGAATTTATAGGAAAATTATAATAATGAGAGAAATGAGAGATTATGTAGTAAATTTCAATGCGAAAATGAATCTTGGGGATTTTGTGTAGATTTAGCAAATTCTATAATGGATTTAATAAAAGTTCATGCAATTAAGTTAATCCATAGTTCATTAAGGAAGTACCCCAATGCCCTAATTAGCCAATTAAACAATTAACTCTGATTTAGTTCATAGTTGCTTCCTAAAGACATTCCACAATTAGTCCCTAAATTGCATTAAACTCGTGTTTTCTTAACTATGACAATTCTTGAAATCAAAAGACTGAAAAATTCAAAATTGATTGTATGAATGTTTTTAATTAGTAGGTTCTTTCAAAAAAATAGGAAAAGAAGTCCAAGTTTCTATCAAGATTACTAGTTCTTGCGACATAATTACAATTTTGTTATAGAACCATGCAATTTTGCATAAAAAAATCAATTAAATTTGAGTTGTCAATTCATTTTTAATCAATTTTATTCAAAATTTCAGCAAGAACTTTCAAGAACAAGTAATTACATGAAATAATTGACAAAAAAAGTCTCAAGAAAATACTAATCTACATAATTCCCCAAGAAAAAGACTTACATACTCAAGGAGATGTAAATTCTTCAAGATGTCCATTGAGAATTGCATAATTGGTACAAACGATGAAGTAATTTTGACTGAATCTCTCTAAAATTTATAAAGAATGCCTTTTTGTGTTCGTGGAAATTGAAAGCTCTCTAAAAAAAATTAAGTTCTCCTCTTGTGAAGTCTGAAACTAAATCTTTCTGTACTAAAGAGGTCATGGCGTTACGACCCTACGAATTTGCAAGTCCAACGTGATGGAACATGAGACATACGCAGCAGAATAAGGATTAAATTACACTCTAATTGCTTCTAAATAAAAGGAAATAAGCATGCAAAAGAATAGGAAAAATAGTAAATTAAAAGGGAGTAGAGTACATTCTTTGTAGCTCCCGAAAATAGCTTTTCCTCGCTGAATCTCGACCCAAACTCTTTCAGACCACCACTAGAGTTTACCCGCTGTTCTTTGGACTTAGAACCGGGTTGTGGGACCCGATGAATGAAGGAATAAAAAGAGAATAAAGGGAGGTTCAAGGTTAATGTGAGAAAAAGGGAATTTCTTGGTGAGAATTTTGGAAAACAAAAATTAGAAAATTTTTCAAGAAGAATAGAAAAAGATATCAAAAAACTCTTTTTATTAAACAATTGCATGCATCTAATGCATGTAAAAACTCACCAAAATTAATCACCTCACAAAGCACTAAACCAAAGTGGGTTATGTGTCATTTTATAATGTTTACACAGTCCACTTAAGTTAGTGGGATTATCCAAATAAAATGTTGGATAATTTCACTAACTCTAGTCAAGGGCAAAATGCTCTTTTTCCATTTGGTCAAAGTCAAACTTTGACTTCCCCTAGCGAAAAAGTCAACCCTTTTGACTTTTTACAGTTTTGACCCTCTTGACTAATTTTAACCTCCTGAACATAAATCTGCATTTATATTTTCAAAATTCAAATCACATTTGAATATAGAGCGCCATAAAAAACCGATAGTGATATCGCATATACTTGTCGGTTTTAATCCCTTTTCCTAATTAGAACAATTCGAATTAATCCAACATATTGTTCTACGTTTAATCCATATGAGCTAGCAGGGGACCTAATGGATCTACAAATCATGGGCTCCAACAATCCGAGATTAATCAGTAAAACTCTTTAACCTAATTAATCAACATTTGTTAACTAACGAGTCATTCCACTAAAGTCTCGTAGTTGCACTCTCCTTACTGTAGATATATTTATGTCCATCTGATATAACCATAACCAGTAAGTCAATCTTTTACCCCCGAGAAAACTTCTTGTTTCTTCAGTACCACTGAACCTCTAAAGAACAATTGATTTATGGTCCAACCAACGAATCCAGTCCCTCTCAGCCTAGTGAGAGGGTGGGGCCCCTTATTCTTATTCCGAAGTCAGCACTTAAGGGAACAACCTATCTACTACCCTTAGAGACGAGTAGGAGTGAAGTCCGTCTTGCACCCTATGTCCCTAGCTATTTACCCAGTCTTACCCCGTAAATGGGAGGCTTATTGAGCCAGCGTTGTTGAGCTGCTCTCACGCATGCAGATCTAAGGATAATCCCGAATAAACAGGAGTCCATAGTTAGCTCAGGATTGAGATCGAGTTACCTAGGTCATCAAATTTGAATTAGTCTGTTTTATACTGTAAACGGTGTTATAAAGCAAAAGTGACTAAGTCATGATTCAGTCTTTTACAAACTCATTGCATAGGATGCCCCTACTCACATATCTCTATATGAACGATTTAGGATCACATCGTTTGTACTAACTACAAAGAAGGCCGCATCTCTAGTGTCCCCAGAATAAGGTGCCCAACCTTATCCCTATACTATAGACCATTTTAGGCTATATACTCAAACTTGATCCATGTTTTATGTCATCACATAAAGTTCAAGTCTACATTAAATAGCCTCAGGACCTTAGTTTATTGGATTCAAAATTACAATTTCAATAACAATTTTATCGAAAAACAAAACATAATATGTTTATCAATTTACAAACTACTAGTTTTAGGACATAAAATCCAACACAACGCTCATTTGCACAGGTGCACCCACACTTTTTTATTTTTCCATCATTCTCCGAAACGTTGCAACGCTGCCTCGTTTTGCAACAAAATGATGCATTCTGTCTTGTAGCGTTGGAGTAGCATTGGCCTATGTTGTGGAAGGAGTGTTGCGACGCTCCGAGCATTGTTGAAGTGTGTAAATTTGATCCTTTTGGTGGTGCAGTGTGATAATTTGTAATTGCTCTTTTCCTTAAGTGATCCTTTACGTCTATTTTGGCATGATTTAGCTTCATATTCGTTGTGATTACTCCATTGTTGTCGAGATTGGATTTTACCTATAAAGTATATATTTTAAGCAAAGAATTGAAGTAGATTTGAGGAAATTAACATAGAAAATATAGTGGTTCTCAAGACCTAACAAAATACCCCTACTTAGCTCTTGCTCGTCTCGAGCAAGTTAAAAAGTGGAAATATGCATTCATTTAAGCAAAATATGAATTCGTTGATTCACTGTTTATTCAAAGTTTCATTCCTTTTTATTTTCATTCACCCATTCAAATGGTTTATTCATTTAATTGATTTAAATATTCATTTGACTCTTATTCCTTTTCTCAACAGTCAAGAAAGTAGTGATACAAACATCTAATTAGAATTTTAAAATTTTGTTAACCAAGAGTTGACACTTATTTTTTAAAAGAAAATGTCTCTTTCTTGGAAAGTCATAAAAGAAAAGACTACTAAGTTTTAGTTTATTTGAAGGTCAAAACTAGTGGAAAGATGATATCTCTCTCTCAATTCTCTTCACCTTACACTGCTTCGGTTATCAATTTAAGATATACCTAATTTGCATTGGAGAGAGGCAATTCTAAGGCAAGGATGCCTTTTTAAATTCACACACACAAAACTTAATTTGCATTTCTTTTACTTAGAGAGATAGCTTTCACACTCACACCGTCGAGAACCTATCACTCTTTTCTCAAAGGTCCTAACAAAAACACGATGAAGGTAGCTCTTTTCACCTCTACCCATGCACACACACACGTTAGTGAAAGTTATGTTATTTTGATTTTTTTTCGCAAGCTTGCTTTTTTTTTTTTTTATCCTAGCAACTTTTTCTTTTATTTTTGAAGATCCTATTTTATCCTCTTTGTCTAGACTTGCTTCTCTAACAAGATGGTTGTTCTTACACCAAAAGTTGTCCTACCAGGTGATGCATGGTTAATGTGATGAAATAATGGTGTATATTACGATGGTGGACTATGTGTTGTGCATGCAAGTTTTCCAAGCAAAATCAAAGTATAAATTCTACTAGGTTGCCTGGTAAGCCCAGGGTCGAACACAGAGACTATGGAGACAGTATGCAATGGTGATTTCTGATAACTTTGGGATGACAAATAAAACAATGTGTTGGTCGGTATGTTATTTAAGGTCTAGATTCTATGCAGCAGAATTGAGAAAAGAGTTAATAACACGAAAGTACAATGAGTATGCAAGGGAATGGGTTGAGAAGGGATTTAGCTAACAATTCCTAAGATTTAATTCACGTTATGCGATCATGCTACACACATACAACAGCAAGTCATCTCTCAATGCAAATGTTATAGTTCCTAGTTTTAGAACGCATGCGATGTATACGATGATGTCTATAGGACTTATGTCTAAGCCTCTACTCTTGTCTATGCGATGATGAATGACACACACATACACAAGGCGACCGCATACTATCATAACTTATTTCTAAGGTGCATGCAATGCCTGTTAGTAAACAATGCTTATCTCTAAGTCTCTATCTCTTGCTTATGTGGTTCTAATCTTTCTTTCTCAAGTCTAGATTCTAACCTAGCTCTCTCAAGTCTAGGTTCTTTCTTTAGAATCTCTCACGAGTAACTCTAAAGGGGTGATGGACACATACATAAGACAAGATGATCGCATACAATGAAGATCTTAGGTCATGTTAGCTAAGTGTTTCTCAACCCATTCGGATGTTTAGTTACTCATGCGTAATGTAAAGAGAGTGAGAAAATATAGAGATGCAAGTTCCATTTTATAAATGAAATCAAGATACAAGATGACAATGGAAAGTAAAGATAGGGAGCCTGGTAGTAATTTCTTGCTTCCCAAGGCTTTTACATTATTCTTCTCTACTCGACCCCAAGGAATATTCTTGCTCTCGCAAGAGTGGGCCCTCTCTCTATTCTCAACGCTTCCTGGCACTCTCTCGAGCTAACCAAGAACGATCTTCCGATGTCTTCTCTCTTCTCTCGCCTCTGCCTTCTAAGTGTAAGAAAACTATGAACAAAGGCTAACTATCTTCTGTATGGTGAACTCTTTATATGGCTCAGCTAGAATAAGATCGAACTCCTTTAACGAAGGTGGCCTTCGGTATTTATAGAGCTTCAGGGTGAAGAGCTTTTTCTCTCAAATGATTGCACTGATGGGATGTCATTAATTCTCTATCTGATGCACCGATTAATTGTCACCGAAAAGTTGAGTGTACTTGCTACAATGTGTCGTTAACGGCTTGTCAACTAAATTCGGATTTGACCATCATCAGCTTTCTGTCCCATCGTGATTTATTAAGCTTTCACCTTGATGCGCCGGCTGTATTCAGCCACATATTTGAGCAGATCTTCGCGAACGCATATGATCGCATAGCCTTGCGGTCGCAATCTCTTAATGCGCTCGGACGCTGTATTCCTTGGATCGCAATTCTGCCTTGTGCCAATGCATTTTTCTACATAAAATACGCAAGTTAGCTGCTTTAATCTGATGGACGCATGCAATCGCAATGTTCTAAACTTAATGCTTTTGGAAAATATTTTATATATTTTTACCGTCACAATCCTACATTGTTTTATATCTTTGTGTTATAATAACGAGCATTTCTGCCTGTTATCACCAGGGTGTCAAAGAAAATTAAATACATATGAAATTTCTAAGAGTTTTAAGATTCTAAATAAATCTAAAAAGACTAAGTATTCAATTTTTTATGAAAAGAATTTTTCTTTTGAAAAATGGTTTAAAAATTTTGTTTGAAAATTTTAAAAGATCTAAATTTTGTTTCTATCTTTACTTAAAAGAATGCATCATCACAATTTCATCGATAAGAATCAAGATATTGTGTAAAGAAAATGATGCATAAAACAAAATGAATATGATTCTTTTATTATGTGTTTTCATGCGTTCAATCACTCGTGCATTTATTCATTTAAAAAAAAATGAGTAAAGAGTCAAAGAATTATCTTTTGGAGCATTAAGAATTCATTGGTTATGTTCTTAGAGAATCAAAATTATGCTATCAAAATGAATCAGAGCCTCAAATATATCAAGATACATCAGATTAGGGTCGCAAAATCTATGTAGTCAATTTAACTAATCGACTAATCTATTAACCCGAGCTCAGATGCTCAAGGGTTCCAGTCATGCATTTATATGATTCTATATAGATCATTATAGAGGAAAAATTTTCAGTAAGGCTCAGTTTTTTACAAAGCTAATCAAAGAATGCCAAAAACATGCAATGTTTCCCACCTCCAACATAAAGATTGAACATTATCCTCAATGTTTAAAATATGCAAATGAGATCAAGGATAGAAAGTAAGGGATGTAGAGAAAAACTTCCCAGGTTTTTTGCACTTATTATTTATTTGCTTGAGAGAATTCTTTGTTTTTGTTTTTTTTTTTTTTAGTGCTTTTTTTCTTTATTGATATAACCTACAAAGAAAAATAAGAATCAATTGTTTTTTTTATTTGAAATGCTAAAATAAGAAAGAAAGAAAAAAATGAAAGAAAAATGAAAAAATGAAAATGAAACGAAAGGAAAATTTGTCCTGTTGTTGTAAATTTTTAGCGTCGTTTGCTTGACGTTGGTGAATAGGGGTATCAAGTCTATGAGGGATTAGTCAAATGCAAGTCCAATTGGACTTGGTTTACATGCCCTTCGTTGTAGAATTTAAGCATGAACCCGTGTTCACCTTGAGCATTTTTCCTATTTCAGAGAACATTTTCGATCTTTTTAGGCCCTTCCTTCTTGGGATTCGTGAAACAATTTTCCAAGAATTTGCTGTTCTTAGAAGATGGAGAGTTTTGGACTCAATTTTTTTTTCCAGCATTTTAAAAATAGAGCAAAGATTAGAAACTTTATTTTTTATTTTGTTATTAGAAAAAAATTTTGAATTAGAATTTTGAGTTGAAGGTTTTTCTTTTAGGCAAACTTTGTTTTGAGATTTTGAATCTATTTTTAAAGTATCAACATTTTAGCAAAAATTGTTGGAGGAATTCAAATCCTTATCTTTTGAAAAAGATTAATCATTTTTAAAAATTTCAAGAGAAGAGTTGGAAACATTCTTTATGTTTGAATTATCATGATTGCAAAAATTAAGAGATGCTTGAGAACAATTATGGGAATCCAATCAAAGCCATAATCAATAGAAGGAGCAACCAAACAATTAGAATTTGCACACAACATAGAATCTACAATATCATCTATCTCATCATGTGTATCAATGGAGCCAAGAGAAAAATACTCTGCTAGAAATTTCATGGCATCATAAATGTTGAAAGACTTTATTTCTCCATCAAATTCTACTGACCAATACCCCTTATCTACATCGATTCTAGTTTTTGTTGTTTTCATGAAGGGTCTACCAAGTAATATATTAGAAGAAGAAGTAGAGTATGGTCATTCATTTTCAAAATATAAAAATCAACTGGAATGATTAATTCACCAACTCTTAACAAAACATCCTTTAATATGCCTAGGGGTTGAATATATGACTTATCGGTTAGTTGTATGCAAACATTCATTTTTTGTAGGCCATTCAACATAAGGACTTCATAAACATGAAAAGGCATGAAGCATCTAGATCTAGCATAGTGTGAGTAATAATTATATCTCCTATCTTGCAAAGTAAAGAAAACATTCCAGGGTCTCTACATTTTTTTGTGCATGTCTTTTTTCAATAAAGCGGACACATTTTTACTCACAATGACTTTCTCTTCCTCTTTCCCTTTTCTTTTCTTTGTACACAAATCTTTTAAGAATTTTGCATATCTAAGAATTTTTTGTATAGCATTCAGTAAAGGGATATTGATTTGTACCCTTTTAAACATTTTAATGAGTTATAATTTGACATATTCTCCTTTAGGCTTAGCTAGTCTACTGGGAAGGGGGCCTTAGGCACATACGGTTCTACCTTAGGGGGAGAGTAATTACATACCTATGGAAAGATGGAAACTTCCTCAGATTCATTTACCTTGTTTTCATGCTCATTTACCTTTTTTGGCTTCTTGGGAGATGATTGAACTAGGTTAGCACCTTGAGAGGAGGAAGGATTTTGCTTACCGCTTCTAAGAGTAATTACGCTTACATTTGCATGCTTCGGTTGAGTGGGGAGCTTGCCGGATGATTTACTCTCAAGTTTACTTACCACGGTTGCAAGTTGCATGATTTGTGTGCTTAAGTTTGAGAAGCCTTGTCTAGTCTCTTGTTGAAAAGATTCGGTGTCTTGTTGAAGTTGGATATTGTCCTTTTGCAAATTGTTGAGTTCCTGTTAAAATTTTAAAGAGTCGTCAGCAAGGGATTTCACTACGCCTTCTAGAGACATACTTGAGGAGCTTGAAGAAGATTGGTTTGGATTCTCATATTGCCTTTGAGATCCCCATTTGAAATTGGGATGATCTCGCCACCCTTGGTTATAATTTTGCCCATGGGGGTCGTACTTCCTCTAAAATCCTCCAATGGCATTGACTTAGGCTTGTGGACCAGCCTCAGATGTATGTCCGACTAATCCACACGCTTCGCATGTTTTGACTTGAGGTAGGCCTCAATAGGCAACTTGAGTAAAAAGGGAAACTAGATTAGATACTTGCATCCTTAGCTCACTTCACTAGATTGAGAAACAGTGTGATCAAGAGTCGTTATCCCAAAATTTTAAGAGTTCTCCGCCATAGTTGATATGAGTTGGCTTGCTTTGGTCGATGTTTTGTCCACTAAAGCTCCACTGGCTACCGCATCTATATTGCTTCTCTTAGATGAAAGTAAACCTGAGTAGAAATATTGGATTAGATATTGTTCAGACATTTGGTGATATGGAAAGGAAGCACACAATTGTTTGTATCTTTCTCAGTATTCATACAAATATTCTCCTACACTTTTCTTAATTCCATATATTTCTTTTCTTATGTTATGAGCTAAGATCCCAGAAGAATTTTTCTAAAAATTTCTTCTTCAAACCGCTCCAAGTAGTGATGGAACTCGGCGATAGGTAATATAGCCAATCTTTGGCCACATCCTTCAAGAAGAAGGGGAAGGCCCTAAGATTGAGTTTCTCCTCTCTTACCCTATGTGGGCGCATTCCATCACATACAAGATGGAACTCCTTTATATGTTTATGTGGGTCTTCGCTGGTTCGCCCTTGAAAGTAGGTCAGAGAAGAACAAGCCTCAATTTAAGCTCAAATGGGACAATCGTCTCCGGATACACGATGCACAAAGGTTGTTGATTATAGTATGTTGTTTCCTTGCTTCACCCATGTTGTTTGGTTGAGGTTGTTCTTCTTCTTGATTCAACTCTTCAAGTTCTTCCCACTCTCTTCTTGCTCTTTCCCTTAGTTATCTCCTCTCCTCAAGGTTTATATCTACAACAAAATCACAAAGAAGACTCCTAGAGGACCAGGTCATGCACAAAAGGAAAGCTTAATCACACCTGCTATTTTTGTGTTATTCTTTTATTTTTTTTGTTATTTTTCTTCTTAAAAGAAATTCAAAATTCTAAAAGGCCAATTGCACGGTTTTCCGAAAACGGCGCCAATTTGTTTGGTGCTAAAAATAAGTGTCAATAATTCTATATAACCCAAAACAAATGAATTTATAATACTCAAACTACAACTAAAACTAGCACGTAGCAATAGTAAAGTAAGAAGTCGATCCTAAAGAAACCTCCATAAATCAAAGTAAAGTGCAAGAATTGATAGGAAAATTTTAATAATGAGAGAAATAAAAGATTATGTAATAAATTTCAATGGAAAAATGAATCTTGGGGATTTTATGTAGATGTAGCAAATTCTGTCATGGACTTAATAAAAATTCATGCAATTAAGTTGTTCCATAGTTCATTAAGGAAGTACCCTAATGCCCTAATTAGCCAATTAAATAAGTAACTCTAATTTAGTTCATAATTGCTTGCTAAAGATATTCCAAAATTAATCTCTAAATTGTATTAAACTCATGGGTTTTCTTAACTATGACAATGTTTAAAATCAAAAGACTGAAAATTCAAGATTGATTATATGAATGTTCTTAATTAGAAGGATCTTTTAAGAAAATAGGAAAAAAAGTCGAGGTTTCTATCAAGATTACTAATTCTTGCAACCTAATTACAATTTTGTTATAGAACCATGTAATTTTGCATATAAAAATCAATTAAATTTGAGTTGTCAATTCATTTTTAATCAGTTTTATTCAAAATCTCAGCAAGAATGTTCAAGAACAAGTAATTACATGAAAGAATTCAAAGAAAAGTCGCAAGAAAATGCTAATCTACATAATTCCCCAAGAAAAAGACTTACCAACTTATGGAAACGTAAATTCTTCAAGATATTCATTGAAAATTGCATAATTGGTACAAAGAATGAAGTAATTTTGACAGAATCTCTCTAAAATTTACAAAGAATGCCATTTTGTGTTCGTGAAAATCGAAAGCTCTCTATAAAAAATTAAGTTATCCTCTTGTGCAGTCTGAAACTAAAGCTTTTTGTACTAAAGAGGCTCGCAGCGTTGCGACCCTATGAATTTGCAGGTCCAACACTTATTTGCACAGGCGTGCACGCTTTTATTTTTCGGTCATTCGCTGAAGCGTTGCAATGTTGCGTAGAGTGGTGCAACGCTACCTTATTTTGTAGTAAAATGATGCATCTTTCCTTGTAGCGTTGGAGTAGTGTTGGCCTATGTTGTGGAAGGAGCATTGCGATGCTACGAACATTGCTGAAGTGTGTAAATTTGATCCTTTTGGTGGAGCAGTGTGGTAGTTTGCAACTACTCTTCTTCTTAAGTGATTCTTTTGGTCTATTTTGGCTTGATTTAGCGCCATATTCATTATGATGACTCCATCGTTGTTGCAATTGGATTTTACCTATAAATACATTTTAAGTAACGAATTGAAGTAGATTTGAGGGAATTAACATAGAAAAAATAGTTATTTTCAACACCTAACAATGTTCAATGCAAAATTTATTTTAATTGAAAAATGTAACACTTATATCTACCAATTATTAAGCATACATATCCATCATGTCATCATACATTATAACAATTATAACCTAATGTATTGGTTTACAGAAACATACAATAAAAGAAAACAAGATCATTAAACATTCTAATTGCTCAATTTTGACATCAAAATAAGCATGTTCATAGGGTATTAAGAGGGTTTCAATACATACCTTTGAAGATCCTCTTCAACATGAATTTGAGTTGCAATCTTCTCCAATTGAAGTCGTGGAGCACTACTAGAGCTTCCCTAAACTTCTCTAGGAGACTTAGATTGAGTTGTGGGACTAAAAACATGCTTCAACTTAGGGAAATTGGAGGAGAGGTTTTCTAGTATTTTAGCTTGTTGAAGAATAACTTCTTCAACTTTCGAAAAACCCAGCAATTCAGCAATTTCATGTCCTTTTTAGTTAAATCCTTTTTTGTATTTTAAACCATCAACCCATGCTTTGAAGTCTTCATCCAATAAAGACACCGCCTACTTGGTGGAATTAGTGGATTATAGTGATTAAGGTGCTTTGAAGCTAAGTAGAAAAATCCCACTTTGTGGGTTTTTCCAAATTTCCATTTTTTTCCATTTTGAAATTTCAATTTCAATTTCAATTTCAAAATCAAAATCAATTTTCAATTCTAATTCTTTAATTAAAATTAAATTTTTATTAATTTTAGAAAAATTAATTCAATAATTAATTTTTCTAATAAAATTAATAATTAATATTTAATTAAACAATTTAATTAATTCTATTAATTTAGTATCAAATATTAAATTAATTTGTCACCAAATCTATCACCATGAATCCCCATTCATGAAATTAATATTTAAATCATATTTATATATTAATCAATTCTCCAATGACGTTTAATTTCATAATTAAACGAGTCATTATATCACATATAGTTACTAATTCCCTTAATTCGAATTTGAACGTTTCAAATCAACTTATCATGTCATTCTAAGGTTAATCCGTTTGTGAGCTAGTAAGGGGATCTAATGCGCCTACAAATCATAGGCTTCAACGATCTGAGATTAATTGGCTAAATCTTTACACTGAATTAACCTTCATTCGTTAACTACCAGGTCACTCCACTAATGCCTAGTAGTTTCACCCTCACTGTAGATATATTGTATCCATTCGATATAACCATGATTAGTAAGTTAACCCTTCATAGGTTGTTCGTAATAACGGTTGGGTCAAAAGGCTGTTTTACCCCCGAGATTACCTCATGTTCCTTAAGTCCCACAGATCCTCTAAAGAACAATTGGTTTGTGATCTGATCATCAAACCGAGTCCCTCTCGAGCCAATGAGAGGATGGGGCTCCTTGTTCAATACTCAGAATGAGCAATTAAGGAAACAACCTCTCTACTATCCCTGAAAGGGGGTAGAAATGAATTCCATCTTGCACCCTATGTCCCCAGCCATCTACCCGATCTTACCCCTGAAATGGGAGGTTTATTCAGTCGACGCTGTTGAGCCAACCCTTACCTATGCAAATCTAAAGATAATCCTGAATAATCAAGAGTTCATAATTTGCTCAGGATTAAGGTCTTACACAGGTCATCACTATGAAATAGTCCGTCTTAAACAGTAAACAGCGTTATAAAGTAAGAGTGACTTATTTATTGGTCTGATCTTATGCAAATTCATTGTATAGGACGCCCCCACTTCTCATGTCACCACATGAACAAATCAGGATCACTTTGTTTGTAGCGCTTTACAACTCCTTGTAACAACTACAGAGTAAGCCGCTTCCAATATTGTTATGAAAATAAGGCACCCAACCTTATTCGTATAATATATATCATTTTGACTATTTACTCGAACTTGATCCACTTTTATGTCTCCACATAAATTTCAAATACTCATATAATAGCCATGGATCTTTTTAATTTATTGGATTTATTTCTTAAACGAAATTACCAATTCATATATTCAATAACAACTTTATCGATTTACAAAATAAATTTATTTTTTACAATCCACGAGTTTTAGGACATAAAACTCAACAAACTCCCACTTGAACTAAAACTCAAGCGAATTTTTACATATATATACAAATATATATAGTATAACACCCTAAATTTTGTTAGTAATGTAATTTCAGTAATTTTCTTTAATTGAGGTCGTTTTTGGAATTTCAAACTTTTAAGTGTAACTGCTGGAATTTGATTAATTAAAGTTGGAAGTTTATGTTTAAAATTAATGTCAAGAATTAAATTCTTTTTTAATTGAAAATTAAAGGAAAAAATGGGTTAAAAGTTGGAAGAAAGAGAATAAAATAAAATGAAATATTTTATTTTATTTTATTTAGTTATATTTTAATTATTTTAATTACTTCATCTTCTTTTTAAAGAAAAGAAAACCCTCAAGCCCTTACCCTCACGCTTCCCGAGCTGTGCAGACCCCCCCTCCCGATTCCATCTCTCTCTTGCATCTCTCGCTCTCCTGCCTCTCCCTCTCCACCACCTCCAACTGCTCTCGCTCCGCGCGTCGCCTCACTCTCATTCGCCATCCTCGCGAGATCCAACCGCCGACTGGGTCGCTCGTTCATGCTTTGCGGCACCACTCGTCGACCGACCACCGAAGCCGCTACCTAGATCTGCTCCAGCCAACTGAAGCCGCATTGTCGAAGCCTAACCGCCCAGGTCCGTGCCGCTAGTCATTCGTGCTCCGAGCCAGCCACGTCCGTCCAAGCGCCGCCCATCCTCTACTGCCATCATTTGTTACCGGTTTTGTTGTTGGGTAAGTTTTTTGGGTAAAATCAGTTGAGTTTTGAAGGTGCTTGTTTGCAGATTAAATTTTAGATTTCCTTTTGGTTGATACCTATTATGTTTGGAATTTAGATCCAAGATTGGAGTAGTTTGAAGTGCACAACATGTTATCTAGCGAGTTTGAGTTCGTTTCCAACAAGAAATTTGGTAACATTTGTGGTTCTTGAGGTTGATCTTTGGACACCCACTAATGATTGGATTAAGTATTGACTTGACTATTGTATTTCGAAGGTTTAAGGTCGCTGTCCATTAGAATTAGAGGTTGTTTTCTTTCCCTTTATGGAATTTCGTGGAGATTTTGGAGCCGAAGCTTGGAAGTGACTGTTGATCAAGCCACACTTTAGGTAAATTATTTTGAGGTTCATTGTATGAATTAATGGGTGGAATCGAGCCTTAGTGTGAATTAAATGTTGGGTTTATGTTGTAGGTTTAATTTGAGTTTCATTATCTGAGTAGTTGCTTGGAGGGAAATATTTGGATTTGTGATTTGAGGTAAGTAATCTCACTACTGGAAACTACCCGCGGGCCAGGCACTAGATGTATGCTAGCATGACAGATTGATATTATGTCGGAACGATAGCATGATAAACTGATAATGATAGCATGATAAACTGATAGTATAGTATAATCAAGGTATGTTTTCGTATGAAGATATGAAAGATTAAATGCGTATATAGATACTTGAATGCTAGCATGAGATGATATTTAATTCCATGAGATTGTATTTGATCTAAGGACGTTGAGACGTATATGTATGTTATAGAGCGATGATGTTGAGATGTATATGCATGTTATAGAACTATGTTATGATACTTGTGATGTTGAGATTGTGATAGTGTCCTCACTATTTAGTTGGATGCCCACAAGATGTGTTTTCTTCGGAATTCACTAAAGGTGGTGTTTTCCTTCGGGATTCACTAGAGGTTGTGTTTCCTTCGGGATTCACCAGAGATTATGTTTCCTTTGGGATTCACTAGAGGTGGTGGTTTCCTTCGGGATCCACCAGAGGTTGCGTTTCCTTCAGGATTCACTAAAGGTGGTGCTTTCCTTTGGGATTCACCAGAGGTTGTGGATACTACGGGACTTACTAGAGGTAGTGGCGTATACTTAATTACAGTAGGATCAAAATCAGTTACTCATGTATGAGTCCCATAAGGACTAGAGAAGTTTGTATGTTCCACAAGAGGTAGGTATCTAGAGGACATAGATGCCTAGCCTGACCCCAGTAGTGGGGTTACTTACTGAGTATTTTTATACTCATCCTTTCTCATGTTGTTGTTTCAAGTAAGGGTAGAGATGCACCAGCAACTGACAAGAGAAATCCTTGATCAAGCCATCAGAGACTAGTTTACATGCTTCCGCTCATATTTTAATATCTCTATTATGTTTTACATTTTCAGTTTTGAGATTCGAGACTACCGTTTAAGTTTTGTTTTCAGACTTATTTGTTTCTTTTCATAATTTATGGGTATCTTATCCTTTGACTTTAAGTATTTGAATTTAATGCAAACCTTTTTAGTTATCTCATTTATTTAGCATTTATTTCATTATAAAAAGAATGTCGTTTTAACTTACATGCATGCATACGTTAGTAACGGCCTAGCTTGAGTCCTAGGGGGCTGGGTCATTATAGTTGGTATCAGAACCCATGTTTTGGGTTCTGAACACTGAATTATTACGTAAGTCTAGATAGTCCCTATGGCCCAGTAATGGATTCCTCATCATCGCCTGGTATGTCCTACCAATGAAAGTTTTCAGTACATATATGAGATTAGCGATGTAATGTTTTAGTAGCATGTCTTTTTTAGAAAGACCCAGAGATAGAGAGTTGATTTATGAGTTTATGACAGGACATGGCATCTCAGCTTAGAGCAAGAAAGACTGTTAGAGGAGGGGTTCAGGACCCTCAAGTGCAACATCCACGAGTTTAGGATTTTCCCCCTCCAGGGGTGCAGGAAGAGGGAGTCGAGGGTAGCCAGACCATCCCGACAGCTCCAAATCCACCTATGACCCAAGTTGATGAGAAGACAATGGAGGCAAGAATTGATGAAGTTGTTACATCCTCCTTGATGGAAAGACTACAGGAGTTGATCCATAATATGATGGTAGGACAGATTGCTCAGAACCAGGCTCAGAAGGAACATGTGCCACCTAAGTAGTTGTCACAAACCAGAATAGAGACATGCAGGGACCTGTCTCTTGAGGCTAAGCACTTGAAGGATTTCAAGAAGTTTGACCCTCGTTCTTTTGATGGATTGTCGAGAGATCCCACTAAAGCAAAGATGTGGCTGTCATCAACTGAGACGATTTTCCATTTTTTGAGGTACCTAGAGGAGCACAAGCTCCAATGTGTAGTTTTTATGCTGACTGGCAATGCAGAGATTTGGTGGCGTTCAGCAGAGAAAATAATTGATACTAGTGGGGGACTTGCAACCTGGGAGTAGTTTAAGGAGCGTTTTTATGAGAAGTATTTTTCAGCCAACACCTAGTACAACAAACAGGCAGAATTCTTGAACTTGAAATAGGGAGTTATGTCGTTAGAGGAATATGAACAGGAATTTGATAAGTTGTCCCACTTTGCTCTTGAGCTAGTAGCCACCGAGGTAGCGAGGATAGAGAGGTTCATCCAGGGTCTGAGGAGCGAACTGTAAGGTATGTTACTTGCCTTAAACCTCAAGACATATGTTGCAGCACTGCGGGCTACCATGAGGATTAATGCTATCTCCCAAGTGGGAGATGAGTACAGGAAATTGCTCGGGATTGGGACCTCTATAGGTCGGAAAAGGAAGACTAAGCCAAGGGCTCCTGAGCATCAGCAAAGGAACTAGAACACCGTTAATACTTCACGTCAGTGGAGACAGCAGGGCTCTCAAGTGTGACTGTCAAGGAAGATAAGTCGATCTATACTACTTGTGGTAGGCGTCACTGTGGACATTGCCTAGCCAGCTCTGGGGGTTTTTTTTTATATGGTCAGAAGGGGCATATGTCAGAGAAATGCCCAAGAAAAAATGTGTCTGAACCTAGGGGCCATTCGTAAGCTCGTTTCAGGGAGGCTCTAGTTGTCAACAGCAGCAGGGTAGATTGTTTTCTACCACTCAGTGTGGGCCGAGAAGTCAAGCACAGTTGTGACAGGTATGCTTCACATTTTGGGGCACCATGCTTTAGTTTTGTTTGACTCTGGCACTTCGCACTCGTTTATATCCTTCATATTTGTAGAGCATGCCATGTTAGAGTCAGAACCTTTGCTCTTCGCACTATCTATTTCCACTCTATCAGGAGAGATCATGTTAGCTACTAAAAAGATAAAGGCATGCAGGTAGAGATAACAAATCTTGCATTAGATGTGACCTTGATAATTGTAGATATGCGTGATTTTGATGTGATACTAGGCATGAATTAGCTAGTTGCTAATCATGCCAGCATAGTTTGCTCCCGTAAAAAGGTCATCTTTAACCCTCCTACAGGAGCCAGTTTATGTTTAAAGGGGTTGGGACCGTGGTCCTACCCAAAGTGATTTCAGCATTGAGGGCCAGTAGAAATTTTGACCAAATAGACTGGGGTATGACGGCCAGTGTGGTTGACACTAGAGAGGCTGAAGTCACGTTGACTTTAAAGGCAATAGTAAGAGATTTTCCAGATGTTTTTCCAGAGGATTTTCCTGGACTACCCCCACAGCAGCAGATAGATTTTGCTATTAAGTTAGAGTTACGCACAACTCCCATCTCAAAAGCTCCTTACAGGATGGCATCAGTAGAGTTGAGGGAACTTAAGGTCCAGTTGTAAGAGTTGTTAGAAAAGGGTTTCATTCGCCCTAGTGTGTCACCATAGGGTGCACTCATTTTGTTTGTGAAAAAGAAGGATAGATCGTTACGTCTGTGCATTGACTATAGAGAGCTAGATAAAGATATCATAAAGAATAAATATCCACTCCCCATGATTGATGACTTGTTCGACCAGTTGCAGGGAGCTACAGTGTTCTCAAAGATTAATCTTCGATCAGGATATCATCAGCTAAGGATAAAGGACAGTGATATACACAAGACAGCTTTCTGTTCGAGATATGGGCATTATGAGTTCATAGTGATGTCGTTCGGTTTAACGAAAACTCCAGTCGTATTCATGGATATGATGAATAAGGTGTTCAAGGAATTCCTCGACACCTTTGTGATTGTTTTTATTGATGGTATCTTAGTTTATTCCAAGACAGAGGCCGAGCATGAGAAGCATTTGTGAAAAGTCTTGAAGACGTTGAGGGCCAATAAGTTGTATGCCAAGTTCTCTAAATATGAGTTTTGGTTGAGGCAAGTGTCTTTTCTAGGGCATGTAATGTCGAAGAAAGGAGTCTCTGTGGATCCTGCAAAGATTGAGGTAGTTACAAGTTGGGCTTGTCCAACCACAGTCAGTGAGGTGCACAATTTTCTAGGGTTAGCAGCCTAATAAGGGTGATTTGTGAAGGACTTCTCTCGCATAGCCACCCCATTGACTCAGTTGACCCGGAAGGGAGCTCCTTTCGTTTGGAATGAGGCTTGTGAGAGTAGTTTCCAAGATCTCAAGTAGAGACTGGTTTCAACCCCAGTTCTTATAGTACTAGATAGATCAAGTGGTTTTGTCATTTACAGTGACGCGCCCAAGAAGGGATTGGAAAGCATATTGATGCAGCAGGGGAGAGTAGTTGCTTACACTTCTTGTCAGTTAAAGAAGCATGAACAGAATTATCCTACACACGATTTGGAATTAGCAGCAGTGGTTTTCACTCTCAAGATCTAGAGGCACTACTTATATGGAGAGAAGATATAGATTTTCACCGACCACAAGAGTTTAGAGTACTTTTTCACTCAGAAGAAGTTGAACATGAGGCAACAAAGGTGGTTAAAGTTGGTGAAGGATTTTGACTGCGAAATTTTTTATCACCCAGGGAAGGCGAATGTAGTGGCAGATGCCCTAAGCAGAAAGGTAGCCCATTCAGCAGCCCTCATTACTCGACCGGCTCACTTGTGCAAGGAGAGCAGGCAGAGATTGCAGTGGCAGTGGGAAAAGTCACGGCACAGTTAGCGCAGTTGTCAGTGTAACCGAGTCTAAGGTAGAGAATTATTGATGCACAGTGGTGTCTGGAGGAGAGAGTTTGTAGGGTGGAGTCAAGCCAGAATGGTGAATTCTCGGTATCAATGGAAGGTTGTCTCCTTTATCAGGGGCGTTTGTGTGTGCTAGCAGATAGTGATATTAAGAATGAGTTGTTGTCGGAGGCTCACAGTTCCCTATTTTTTATTCATTCCAACAGCACCAAGATGTACCAAAACTTGAAGCGTTATTACTGGTGGAATGACATGAAAAGAGAGATTGTTGAGTTCGTCAGTAAGTGCTTGGTGTGCCAGTAGGTGAAAGCCCTAAGACAGAAGCCAGCAGGCTTATTACAGCCTTTGAGTGTGCTAGAATGGAAGTGAGAGCATGTGCCTATGGACTTCATTATGGAGTTGCCCCGGACAGCAAAGAGTTTCACTGTGATTTGGGTTGTGGTAGACATACTTACTAAATTAGCATAAGTGGGCACAGATATACATGAAAGAGGTGGTGAGATTGCACGAAGTGCCTGTGTCCATTGTGTCGGACAAAGACCCGCGTTTCATGTCTAACTTCTGGAAGAGTCTTCAGGTAGCTTTGGGGACCCAGTTGGATTTTAGTACAGCTTTTCATCCGCAGTCTGATGGGCAGACAGAGAGATTGAATCAGATATTGGAAGATATGTTGCGTGCCTATGCCATAGAGTTTTCAGGAAGTTGGGATGCTCACTTGCATTTGATGAAGTTTGCTTATCATAACAGCTACCAGTCTACTATTGGAATGTCACCATTTGAGGCCCTTTATGGGAAGAGTTGCAGATCACTTGTCTGTTGGGATGAGGTAGGAGAGAGGAAATTGATAGGTCCTGAGCTAGTGCAGACCACGAATTAGGCAATACAGAAGACCAGGGCTTGTATGCAAACAACTCAAAGCAGACATAAAAGCTATATCGATGTGAAACACAAGGACCTAGAATTTGAGACTGGTGATAAAGCATTCTGAAAAGTGGCACCTATGAAACATATTTTTAGGTTTGGCAGGAAAGGGAAATTGAGTCCGAGATTCATTGGACCTTTCGAGGTATTGGAACGAATTGGCCCCGTAGCTTACCGATTGGCATTGCCTCCAACACTGTCTTTAGTTAATAATGTCTTCCATGTTTCGATGCTGAGAAAGTATGTGACCAACCCATCCAATGTAGTTGACTTTGAGCCCTTGCAGTTGAATGACAACTTGAGCTACGAGGAGAGACCTGTAGAGATTCTCGCCAGAGAGGTAAAGAAATTATGCCGTAGGGAGATAGCCTTTGTGAAAGTCCTGTGGCAGAATCATCAGTTCAAGGAAGCCACTTGGGAGTGAGAGGATGAGATGAGAGCCCAGTACCCGAAGCTATTCCAGGAGTAAACTTTCAAGGACGAAACTTCCGTAAATGGGGAAGAATGTAACACCCCAAATTTTGTTAGTAATGTAATTTCAGTAATTTCCTTTAATTGAGGGCGTTTTTGGAATTTTTGAATTTTAAATGCAACTGCTGGAATTTGATTAATTAAAGTTGAAAATTTATGTTTGAAATTAATGTCAAGAATTAATTTCATTTCGGAAGGGGAGTAGTTAAATTCTTTTTGAATTGAAAATTAAAGGGAAAAAAGGGTTAAAAGTTGGAAAAAAGAGAATAAAATAAAATAAGATTAGATGTAATAGAATAAAATAAAATGAAGTATTTTATTTATTTTATTTAGTTATATTTTAATTATTTTAATTACTCCTCCTTCTTTTTAAAGAAAATAAAACCCTCAAGCCCTCTCCCTCACACTTTCCGAGCCACACTGGCCCCCCTTGATTCCATCTCTCTCTCCTGTGTTTCTCGCTATCGTGCCTCTCCCTCTCCACCGCCTCCAATTGCTCTCGCTCCACGTACCGCCCCACCCTCTCTCGTTGTCCTCACGAGATCAAACCGTTGACTAGGTCGTCCGTTCATGCTCCGCGGCATCGCTCGTCAACAAACCACCGAAGCCGCTACCCAGATCTGCTCCAGCCAACTGAAGCTTCATCGTCGACGCCCAGCCGCCTAGGTCTGCACTGCCTAGCCGTTCGTGCTCCCAGCCAACCACGTCTGTCCAAGCACCGCCCAGCCTCTGTCGCCATCGTTTTTTGTCGGTTCTGTTGTTGGGCATGTTTTCTGGGCTTCTAGGATAGTTAAACAACTTTTGATCATCATCCATTAAACTCTTTAACGGAGTATTTGACCAAATCGTCGCATGCTTGTTGAAAATCTATCTAATTCACCTTTCCATGTAGGTTCCCAGGTAGGAGTGTTACGTTTCCGTCAACTTAAGAACCCCAGCCTAGCCAGAACCTGTCTTAGACAAAAGGTCCTTTATAGATAAGCTTACAACAAAATTAATCTTTTATTTCAACCAATTTAATCCTACTAAACCGATTTTAAAAGATTCAGCTAGGTTACTAAACTCTTTAGAACCACTTGAACTTAGATCTATCTCATCCCAATTTTAAAACCCTTTTAAAAAAACTTGAGTTCACCCTAAGTCCGCATGCAACTCTGAATTATTGATTTAGGTCTAATTTCTTTTATAACACTTATAAACGGAAACCATTACCACAATGCCAAGCTAACACATGCAAGGCATTCATAACGATTATAAACAGCCTAAGTGTCATGCTCAATGTGTTGTCCATTCATTACTACTTCTTTTATATAACACTTATACAAAACAGCAATGAAACAAGAACACATGCTTCCATACACCCTTAGACTATAACATTTATAATAAAAGGATGATGCATGATAATGCTCAGTGCATGCAAAATATAACTCTTATATTTCATGATGCATGCGCATGCTTTCAAGTAATTTCTTCATGCAATATTATAACAATTATAATACATGATGCATGAATAATTGCACAACCTAAGGTGGGTTTTAACTATATGACAAACACTTTGGCATATAAGTACCATACATCACATGAATAAAAACCAAAGTTGATGAACCGGGTGAAAATTGCCTTAAAATCACAAAAGGAAAGCTAACTATCACAAAGAAAATGAGTCTCTGGTTCAAATAGGTGAATCGAATCTTGAACCGCTCGGGCAAAGCATCGCGTCTCCAACCATCGTGTACTAAGCACCACGTGATCGTCTACACGATAAAACAAACGTTTTGCTCTATCGCTTACCAACGCTCTCAAAGCTAAACGATCGGTTAGCATTTACTACACGATCGTTTAGAAAAATCTAAACGATCATTTAGCTATTACTACACGATTGTGAAACTTTTACTAAGCGATGAAGCCTGAGGTACACGATCGCTTAGCATGCTCCGCACAACGCCCGCCTTCCGTGATCGTCTAAACGACTATGATGCCGTGAAGCACCATCGCCTATGCTAGTGCCTTCATATCGCATACGCACAATCATGTAGGTAGTAACTAAGCGATGAAGCTTGCTAAATACACGATCGTCTAGCACCCGCCTTTTACTAAGCGATGAGCATCACATGCTCCCTCTATGATCATCTACCTCTAACACCTACACGATCGGATAATCAACGCTACGCGATAGAGTAAACAATTTACCCCATCACTTAGGATTAACTAAACGATCGTTTAGAAAATACTACACAATCGTCTAGAAAAATCTAAATGATCGCTTAGTTAAATCCTAACGATCGTTTACCTGAAGCTAAACGATACGACCAACGCTTCGTCTTCTTCTTCATTAAGAATCGCATCTCCATGCTTCGAAGTTTCATCACCAACGACTCGAAAAACTCAAACTCTTTGAATTATAGACTTGATTGCAAAGTTAATTACGCCCAAAAACACAGGGGCCCTTACAAATTAACACTTTGAAATGACAGAAAACTTTAACAAAAGGTAATTAAACCCTAAACATTCATCAACTTAACCACAAATGCAGAAAACGAGTAACCACAAATGCAGAAACCCACCGCGACTACAAAATGAGTTCAAAACAGAGTTGTAATTTGGAATATCAAAACAACTTGGCTCTGATACCAATTGAAGGAAATATAACTCGAGATTTCCATGAGCAGCGAAAATAAGATCATTCCAAATTACAATCATGAATGAACATTACAAATTACAGTCATCAACAAAACATACAGTTATGTAATTGATATAGAAATTACAGCATGAACAACCACAAATGAACAAGGAGAAAACTCTACGAAGATTTGTCGTCTCGTCTCCATGCTCCTTGCTCACGAACACTCGAACACTCGAACAACATGGCTGCAACATTTCACGAACACTTTGCGATCGTCTTCAACGATCGAATTGGTCACGAACACTCCAGCAAGACGAACGACCTCCACAAAACCTCGACGGTGTCAAGTTCAGTAAGACACCACCAAGAAGATTACCTTGGTATTCTCGGTGTGAGAATCCAGAGGGTGGGCTCTGTTCAGACTTGGAATGAGGCAGACGAAGGAGGAAAGAACAGTCGTATACACGACTGAGCAAGTGGGAGAAGACAAAAACCTATCGCATAGGTCGATGCCCAATCATTTAGCAAATTCTACTCGATCGTCTAACAAAAGCTAAGCGATCGTTTAGCTCATCTTTTAGCTATATGTCTGTCGCCTACAAAATATTGCACAATCGTTTACTAAAACACGTTGTCACTTAGTAAATCGATATTTACTTGACAAGCGCCCGTGAGTTTCTTTTTCTTTTTTTTTTTTTTTTTTTTTGCGAGAGAGAAAAAAAAAACTCAAAATCAATTTTCAACCTTCTGTAAAAACTTACTAAAATTAGGAAAACAACTTTCCTTTTATCTCACGATTACAATGAATCACCAATAACCACACACTTAATTGGTTATTAAAGAAAAAGAATTAATTATCCAATAATTAATATTATTATAAATATAAATGATAATCAGCTTATCATACTATATTTATAATCTATAGTTTTAATGTTTCATCTCATGAAACATATAAACCATAATTCTTTTTCTATTCCATGGTACTTAATGTAAATCTCATTTACATCAATCCTTCACTAGATGTATCTCATACATCATACCAATGATATCATTTATAATCAAAATACCTTTTGTCAATTTGAACATTTCAGATCAACACCAAGAACTGATCCTCAACTGAATCCATTGAGCTACCAAGGGGACCTTATGAACCTGTAGCTCAAAGCTCCAACGGTACGTGAATAACTGACTAAACTCTTTAGTCACGGGATCCACCATCTGTTAACTGCCGTCCACTCCACTAAAAACTGACAGCTGAACTCTCTTTACCACAGATATATTATGTGTCCATCTTAACCAATCAGCAGTGCGACAATCCTTGACAGATCGCTCATAAGTACAGCTCGGCCAATAACCGTTATGCCCCTGTAGTTAAATCTAACTCCTTATGTACCACTTATCCCTTTAATGAACATAAGTCATAGTCCTACTATGACTGAGTCTTCTCTTCTAAAGAGAAGTTGTGGACACTATGTTCAAGGCCAGGAATCAGCCCTTAAGGGAGCAATCTCTCTGCTTATCCCTGCTTCGGGAAAGGAGTGAATTCCATCTTGTGGATTGAGTTCCCAGCTCCCAGATCAGACAAGTCCCCAAAAAGGTAAGTATGTTGAGTTGGTAATCTGACCACTCTCACCCATACTAATCAAAAGACCACCCTCAAAGGCAGAAGTTCCCAAAACACTCAAGATTGAGGTCATGTCACTTATGGTCGTTTAGGTGAGATGCAAGTTTCTAGTATCAATGGCATTATATACAGAGTCTAATCATCTCGTGGTTCAGGTCTTATACAAACTCTTTGTATAGGACACCCTCGCTCGCACGTCTCCACATGAATGGTCAGGATCTACCATCTGTAGTAGTTTACAACACTTGCAAACCTCTACAAAGCGGGTCGTATCCGTAGTGTCACTAGGATCAAGTATCCCACCTTAATCCTTATACTACAGACCTATTTAGGTTATCACTTAAGTCATGATCCACTTCTATAACACATATACATCTTTAAGTTTACATAAGATAACCAAGGAGCTTTGTTTATTGGATATTAGTAAATGCCAGAATTAAATAACACTTATTTTATTCATTAAACAATGTGTATCTTTACAAAACAACGAGACTCTGGAAGAATTAAGACACCAATCCCAACAACTTATTGCTTGTTTAAAAGTCAATGGATTCATCAGATATGATGACCTGAGTTTCAGTTAAACCCATGTACTGGTCAGGCTATTGCACAACTCTTCCACTACGTCGAGGCATTCTCAACTCTTGAAAAGGATGTGAAATACCAGTTCCATTAATATCTCTTGTTAAAGGACCTACTCGATCAATAACTCTTATTGATCTATCTATAGTTTCTCTGGTTATCTTACTTAATACTAGCTTACTGCGATGTTGATGATTTTTAATATGGTCTTTCTCCAGGAATATTGCATTTTTCGACACAAATACTTTAACTTCTTGAGGATCATAATAGAAACCACCTTTTGTCTCTTTGGAATAGCCTAAAAATAGGCATACCTCTGAACGGCGTTCCAGCTTCTTTGGATTTTGCACCAACACATGAGCTGGGCATCCCAAATCTTGAAGTGACGTAAACTACCTTTACGTCCTCTCCATAACTTATAAGGTGTTTCTGAAACACTTTTCAAGGGAACCATGTTCAATATATACACTACAGTTTCTACTGTGTCACCCCAAATAGAACATGGCAATTGAGCATAACTCATCATAGAACGAACCATGTCCAACGGGGTTCTATTTCTCCTTTCTGCAACACCATTTTGTTGAGGTGTGCTAGGTGTGCCAAATACTGTGAGTTGTGACTGAATTCTGTGTTCTATCAAATAGTCTTGGAATTTTAAATCCATGTAATCACCACCTCGATCTGATCGAAGTGTTTTAATCTTTTTATTGGTTCTCGACCTCTGCCTTATATTCCTTGAACTTTTCAAGTGTATCAGACGTATGATGCATTAGGTAAATGTAGCCATACCTTGAGTAATCATCGATGAAGCTGATGAAATATTCATACCCTTCTCTTGTTTTAACATTCATCGGATCACAAAGGTTTGAATGTACTAACTCTAAGGTTCTTTGGTCCTAATATCTTTTTTAGTAAAAAGATCTTTTCATCATCTTGCCCTCAAGATAAGATTCACATGGCAGTAAAGAGCTATCTTCTAACTGGTTTAGAAGTCCACTCTTAACCAATCTTCCAATCCTATTGAGATTAATGTGACCTAGTCTTAGGTGCAAAAGATAGGCATTTGGAGAAATTTTTCGTTTCTTATTTTGAGTTTCAACTGTTTTAAACATCTCTATATTCAAAATGGTTTTTACCTTAATCGGTTTTAACACGTTTAAGTTATTCTCTAGATTTGCATAATATACTTTATTACCTTTTGAGATAATGAACATTTCATTATATTCAAAAGAAATTTTTTAATTTTGTTCTAGCAAACATGTGATATAAATTAAATTCCTTTTCATAAAAGGAATGTAATAAACATTTTCAAGTAAAATGTGTCTATCTCCAATAAATAACTTTATCTCCCACTGCTTTAGCTAAAACAACCTCCCTGGTCCCTACCTTAAAGGTTTCTTCGCCTTCTATAAGTTGTCTCTAGAAACTAGTTTCTTGAGAAAAAGTACATATATGATCAGCTGCTGCTGAATCCACTATCCAGGATAACTTATCATTTTCTGCTAAGCGTGTCTCAATGACAAGTAAATTATATTTACTTTGTTGTACTTTCTGGTAAGTAGCAGAATTAGGAGATTGAGGACATTCCTCTGCTAAAACATATTCTAAATCATTAACTGCTAGTATATTCGATTTCCATGTTGATTTACTATTAAAAGGTGTCAGAAGCGAGTAAACTTAAAGAATTCAGCATGCTGAAATTATAAACAAATTCTAATAAGTGAATTGCTTCTAAACCAATCAAATTTTAGTAAAGTAATAATGTACCCAAATTTCATTATTTTATTTGCAATGATACTATAGTGCGTCAGAATAAGTGCTACGGAGGGGCAGTCAAATACTCTTTCACTAAAGCAAGACATTCTTGACTAAATATTATCTCTAGAATAACTCATATTTTAATAGTCATTTAGCTACCATCTTCGATCAAGAATTTCTAACACTTAGTAATTCTGTAAGTGTAACCCTCCATTTTTATTTCTCAGAGATTAATGGCCCTAACGATGCTACCAAATTGGAGAGTCAAATTTGGGAAATGACCTAAGAAATCCTATCCATTTTTGGAGTTTGAGCAGTTCCGAATCCTATGTTACAACCCTCCGAGTGGATAGTCGTGGTTAGCGACTAGCTAATGCTGCCTTAAAGACCAAAAGCAGGCACAACATAGGAATCTCATAGTCCAAACTAATGGAAGAGACCGCAGGACACGTTAACACACATCCTTCACCCACGTATTACAAAATACTTCCCCTATTCACCTTGCTATTATCCCATGCAAACACTTTCCGAATAGAGGTCGCTCTAGGGTGATATGAAGCGTTGCATGGATCTCACAGTGTGAACTCTTAGGGATGTGAGAGCTAAGAACAACATATCTCATATGTTATTAATCTCCCACTGAAGTGTTCTATTTGTTTTTGGGTAAATCTTTACTTAGGAATGTTCCGACTAATTAAACAACCTAAGTCTTGGTACTTATCCAAGTATAACGTTTATATTTGGATTTAACCTACGATGACTGGGTGGTAAACCAATTTTAAAACTTTACACCACTCACGTGTGCTTATAAAACCGGTTAAAAACGCTCAATTATTCAGTCATAAGCCCCAGGTAGAGGTGTTTCATAGACCGTCAACTTAAATACCCCTAGACTTAGACAGGATTATATACCGGTTGAGTTTGTAACCAAAGTTTTATAAAATAAAACCTATGTTAATTATTAAAACAAGTGGTTAACTTACGTAAGTATGCAGCTTATCTTTGTTATGGATTTTAATGTCTAATCTAATTTTATAATAACTTAAAAATTTAGAAATGGTGTACATCCATAACATACACCAGATATCTCATGATTTAATATAACACTTATATTAAAACATCTGAAACCCTAAATATGCATACTATATATTATAACATTTTATAACATACATTAAATGCATGTAACATGCTTCCTATGGTGGGATTTTAAATCTACATGGCATACTATACGCACATACAAGATTTATTTAATTATAACATACATCACATGCATAAATAATTAAACATAAACTGATATGGTTGTTAGTTTTGGCATTTTCAAGCAAATAAAAGCCTAGATTATTACAAGAATAACCAAAACTGGCTCCAAAACACTTCTGGATCACTCGAACCGCCCTGAACAGAACCCGAACCTCTCAAACCGGACCTCCAATGCTAAAAAAATGGGTTGAATCGGGAAAAAATCCATTAAGTGCCAACGAGCATCGAGTACCATCGAGCATCGAGTATGCCATCGAGAATCGAGTATAAAGAACAGGGCAATGGCTGAAAATCCAGCTTCTATTGCTCGACCATCTTCATTTTTTTCTTCAATTACAACCTAATTTAAACTCTAATAACTCCAATCAAATTACAGAGACTTAAGCACACATTAAGGCCCATTAATCAATAGCCAATTACAAGAATTATAACATAATTGAAAAGAATTCAATGCCAAAACTCAGAAAAACCATATCAGTTCACCATTTTTATACAACTTATGAAAAACATCCTCTAAGCCAAAATTAACTCGAACTGAATGCTTAAAAGATGCTCTGATTCCAATTGTTGGTTTATAGAAACATGCAATGGAAGAAAACAGGATCATTAAACATTTTAATTCCTCAATTTTGACATCAAAATAAGCATGTTCATAGGGTATTAAGATGGTTTCAACACATACCTTTCAAGATTCTCTTCAAACAAGAATTTGAGCTGCAATCTTCTCAAATGGAAGTCATGGACCACCACTAGAGCTTTCCTACTATTCCCTAGGAGCCTTAGATTGAGTTGTGGGACTCAAAACAAGCTTGAACTTAGGGAAATTGGAGGAGAGGTTTTCTGGTTTTTCAGCTTGTTGAAGAACAACTTCTTCAACTTTCAAAAATCCCAACAATTCAGCAATTGTATGTCCTTTTCTACTGAATCCCTTTTGTATTTTAAACAATCAACCATACTTTGAAGTCTTCATCCCATGAAGACACCACCTACTTGGTGGCATTAGTGGATTATGGTGATTAAGGTGCTTTGAAGTTGAGTACAAAAATCCCACTTTGTGGGTTTTTCTAAATTTTCAATTTTTTCCATTTTGAATTTTGAATTTCAATTTCAAAATCAAAATCAATTTTCAATTTTAATTCTTCAATTAAAATTGAAATTTTATTAATTTTACTAAAATTAATTCAATAATTAATTTTTCTAATAAAATTAATAAGTAATAATTAATTAAATAATTTAATTAATTCTATTAATTTAATAACAAATATTAAATTAATTTATCATCAAATCATCACCATGAATCCCCATTGATGAAATTAATATTTAAATCATATTTATATATGAATCGATTCTCCAATTACGTTTAATTCCAAAATTAAACATGTAATTATATCACATATAATTACTAATTCCCGTAATTTGAATTTGAACATTTCAAATCAACTTATCATGCTATTTTAAGGCTAACCCGTTTGTGAGCTAGTAGGGGGACCTAATGGACCTACAGATCATGTGCTCCAACGATCCGAGATTAATTGGCTAAACTCTTTACACTGAATTAACCCACATTCGTTAACTATCATATCACTCCATTAAAGCTCAGTAGTTGCACTTCCCTCACTGTAGATATATTGTGTCCATTCGATATAACCATGATTAGTAAGTTAACCTTTCACAGGTTGTTCGTAATAATGACTGGGTCAAAAGTCTGTTTTACCCCCGATATTACCTCTTGTTCCTTAAGATTCACTGATCCTCTAATGAACGATTGGTTTGTGATCTGATCATTAAACCGAGTCCCTCTCGAGCCAATGAGAGGGTGGGGTCTCTTATTCAAGACCCGGAATCAACACTTAAGGGAACAACCTCTCTACTATCCCTGAAAGCAAGTAGGAGTGAATTTCATCTTGCACCCTATGTCCGCAGCTATCTACCCGGTCTTACCCTTGAAATGAGAGGCTTATAAAGCCAGCGTTGCTGAGCCAACCCTTACCTATGCAAATCTAAGGATAATCCCGAATAAACAGGAGTTCATAGTTAGCTCAGGATTAAGGTTAAGTTACCTAGGTCATCGCTATGAAATAGTCAGTCTTAAATAGTAAACAACGTTATAAAGTAAGAGTGACTTATTTCTTGGTCCGATCTTATGCAAACTCATTGCACAGGACGCCCCCACTCCTCATGTCACCACATAAACGAATCAGGATCACTTTTTTTTTAGCACTTTACAACTCTTTGTAGCAACTGCAGAGTGGGCCGCATCCGATAGTGTTACCAGAATAAGGCACCCAACCTTATTCATATACTATAGATCATTTTGACTATTTACTCGAACCTGATCCACTTTTATGTCTCCACATAAATTAAGTACTCATATAATAGTCATGGATGTTTTTAGTTTATTGGCTTTAAGCAATTCATATATTCAATAATAACTTTATTGATTTACAGAATAAGTTTATTGTTTATAAATCATAAGTTTTAGGACATAAAACCCAATAGTATGATGCATGAACATGCTTAATGTACCATACATCTAAAATAATATAACACTTATATTAAGATGCATGAGCATGCTAATTTAATCATGCATCCCAAAAATATATCACTTACATTTTGACATGATGCATGAACATGTTTATCCTAAGGTGGGTTTTTGAATCTAAATGGCATATTTTATGCATCATTCAAAAATAATTTGAATCATACATCTCATACATAACTAAATTAACAAAATAGAAAAGTTGGCCAACTAGTGGAATTCCTAAAAAATCAAATAAAATATAAAACCCTAGATTTTAGAAAATCCTAAAATAAAAAAAAAAAATTTGTTTCTATTCAGTGGCAAAGATGGATAACCAATGCTCAAAACGACGATCCAACCATTCAAAACGAGACCCTTTGTGATCTGAGCATACTGACCAAATTTCAACATGATTCAACAGTTAGAACTTCTCTTATAGACAAATTTTAAAAGTTGTCCCTGAAAAACCGAACTGCACTACATTCTCTCTTCGTTTTTTCTTGTTTTGTCTTTGTTTTCCCAGTTTCTTTTCATCTCAATTTTTTTTTCGAAAGATACAGACTTACATACTCGATTTAAGGTAAAGAAAAAAAAAACCCATAAACACTGGGTTTTATATTGATCTCATCAATTAAAACTGTAGGAGACTAGGATTCAGAATTTCCAATTCAAATGTGTCACAAACATTGGCCATGAAGACCTATTTATAGAGAGGATGGGTGACCCCCTTCTTATAGTCTTTCCTATTTCTACTCTAGTTATATTTTAATTAAATAACTTTTATTTAATTAGTTCGTCCAATAATTAAATAACCATATATATTAAATCCAATTTAATATATATAATTAATTAATAAACAAATAAACATCATATGTTTATTTATCTCTACTTCTCAAAAATTAATTAATTAATTAATTAACCACTAATTAATCAATTAAATAACTATATTAAATCATATTTAATATAGAATTAATCAACATATAATTATCACATATTTATATGTATACATCTCTTCAATATTTGAATCTTATTGAAATATTTTTCTCTCCTAATTATAGATCACATCTATAATTAACTATATTATATTAATCTCATTAATATACAATTGATTTGAACAATTCAAACCATTCCTCTTATATATCCTTTAGTGAGCTAACAAGAGAACCTTATGGACCTACAGATTAGAAGTTCCAATGATATAATATTAATTAATTAAACTCTTAAATTAAATTAATCAATTTTTTTAACTATCGGTCACTCCACTAAAGACCGATAGTTGCACTCTCTGCACTGTAGATTTATTTCTATGTCCATAGATATAACCAATCAACAAGTCGATCTTTCACAATTTGCTCATAACTATAGCTGGGTCAAATACCTTTTTACCTCTGTAGTTATATCTAACTCCTTAAATGTCACTGATCCTTCCAACGAACAAACAGTTTATAGTCCAACTATAAACTAACACCTCTCGGGTCAATGAGAGCTTGAGGCCTCAATGTTTAAGACCTGGAATCAGTTATTAAGGGAGAAATGTATCTACTTTTCCTAAGATCAGAAAATGAGTGGATTCCATCTTGTGTAGTTGTGTTTCCAGCTCCCTACTCGGATAAGTTCTCGAAATGGTAGGCTTGTTGAGTCGGCTAATAAGGTTATTCTCACCCATACAAATCAAAGGATTATCCTTATAGATAGGAGTTCACAACTCACTCAAGATTAATGTCAAGTAACCTATAGTCATCCTAGTGAAATGTAAGTCTCTTCTACCAATGTTGTTATATAGAGAGACTATTCATTTTGCGGTCCGGTCTTATACAAACTCTTTGTATACAATACCCTCTTTCGCATATCTCCACATGAACGATCATGATCAAATTATTTGTAGCACTTTACAACAATTGTAACATCTACAAAGCAGGGCTATTCGTAGTGTCACCAGGATAAGATACTCAACCTTATCCATCTAGTATATATCATTTAGGTTATTACTTAAACATGATCCACATGTATGTCTCTACATACATGTTTAAGTTTCAGAAAATAACCTTCGATCTTAGTTTACTGGATTGAATTAATGCAGTTTAAATATTAATATAATACCTCTTATTTTATTAGATATATAATTTCTCTTTATAAACTACAAGATACACTCAATTTAGGACATTAACTCCAACAGCATAGCGCATTGCCAACCTCTTTCATACCAATGGAGCATGCTAACGTGAAGCTTCCTGGGTCTTTCATCTGGGTATAGATGCTTGATGACCGGCAGAAATGCACGTCATTATAGGCCTTTTATTTAGAGAATATGCTGCGATTATATTAGGAATTCATGAGAAAATGAGTTTGCATCGATCGACATTAAGAATCTCGGCTAACACACTATTATGCGTTATTATGCGTTCAATTGTTTATTTTTTTTGTAGCAACTGCAGAAAGCGATCGCATGTGTGGAAGCCAGGCTATCACAAAGACGACTGCATACGGGGATCTCTCCATCGTAGAGGCGAATGCATACGTTCGACACATGGATGTTGTGGCCATTAACCGCATGCATCCATCGCATAGAAGTTGTGGCTGTCGAGCGAATGCGGTCATCGCATTGATGTTGGGCCATCAACTGCATGCGTCCATCGCATAGAAGTTACAGCTGTCAAGTGTAACGCTATTTTTATATCTTTATCTTCAAGCATTAAATATGAATATGAAGTGCTATATATGCTCAAGTGCTTGCGATAAAGACATTTTTATGTGATACTACATCTAAATATATGCGTTGATTGCAATATGCTTGTAGTATGTGATGGAGTAGTGCGTGTCACAAGTTTCCTTGCGCTGAAACCAAGTATAATTCCAACGCAAGTTTCTCAGAATGATCCGAGGTTGAACACGGGGATTATTTTTGTTAATGCGATACTTATGTGAGAGGTTGAACACGGGGATTGTTTTCGTTAATGCGATACTTATGTGATACATGCGATCGATTTTTAACAATGAATAAAGAATGGTGGTTTATACAGAAATATAAATTACGATGAAATAAAGTTGGTTAATAAAGTAAAGTCCTAAACTATTATGATACATGATACAAGATACATGATACACGATACTGAGGTCGAGAACTAACTGTGAAGTTGTACAAAGAATCGATGTCTGCGATGGCAAGTCTTTATGAATGAAGCAGAAGGAGAAAGAGTAAAGAGTAATAAAACATCGCAAGTTTGTCAAATGCGTTAAAGATGCAACTAAGGTTCCGCTTTACTTGGCATACACCTCTCGATGATGGGCCACGTCCTCATATCTCCATGGTGAAACAGGGATGAACGTGATGAATGCAAGGTTATTTCTATCTCTGGAAATACTTCTTGCTTTAGTTAACGCATTCTTCCAACCTTCTCTCGATAGGCGGAATAACATCTTCACTTCTGCTCTCACAGGTGAAGATGTCGTCGAGCATGCTCTAGCTAAACTTAATTATTTCCTTAACACAAATTAACTCACTTGCTTAATTCTTGCTATTTACCCAGGGGATTAAGAACACATCATGGAGAAAATGGATTATGGATGTATGGAAAGAGACAGAGAGATGACAATGGTGACTATCATAACATTTAATTCTAAAATTAAGCGTTTGATACATGTTGTGAATGAAAGATTAGAGAAAATGAATACATATGATGAAATAGAGATTAGAAACAAATACAGAAAGAGTGTCAACGTCTTGACACAGATCCTGAACGGAGATTGTGCTTACCGACATGTGGAAGTGGTGGAGAGGAAAGCTTCCTTCTCAGGCTTGCTTTCCCGGTAGAATTAACCTTCGCACAGAGCATCAACTACAGGAATTGGAAGAATTCTCTACTCAAAGACTCACCTCTCGGCCTTGTCTCGTGGTTCTCCCGGATCTACTCTGGACAATCGCTTCAGACCAGCCTCTCTCTCAGAATCAGTATATGCACGTCTCTATGTATTCATGTATATTTTTCAGGGAATTCGAAGAAGCTATTTATAGGCGAGGCTTGGCTCTCTGCATTTGTGGTCCCCACTATATACTTATAGTAGTTCCTGAAATGGCGGAATGAGAAATTCCTTCTGTTACGCAATCAACCCGTCAGAAATGCACAATTGAAAGTTGTACACTTGTTAGAATCATCCACAAATACGTTGCTCTTCACTTCTTCTATCTATCGTTGCATGCGGTGTTGTTTTTTATTATTACATGCGGTTGAAATTGCGTTGATCGCTAGAGCTCTTTATCGATTGTCGCATGCGCCGTCATTGCGTTGATCATTTCTTTATTCTTGATTAATGGGCGCAATGCGACGTAGATGCGTTGTTTATCTTATCTTTGAGCCATGAACGCATGCGGTGATTGATTTCTTGCAAAACAGAAACTGAAACATTCTATTCTACCATCGCAATGGTGTTAGTGGGTGTATTTATGACATTTTATAATTTTCGTATTTCTTAGCCAATTTCTATACTATCAACGCAACTTTTCTTTCTTTTAGCCGCAATATCTAAATAAAACAGTATAAATAACTTGTATTTCTAAAAGTTATCATCAAGCGAATCTGGTCATCGCAGAAAGATTGCAGCTACAGAGAATAACCATAATAGAGGGGCGATCGCAAGGTTGGTGGAATGCAAACATGAACGCATACACTTGGATTATCAAAAAGATGATGTTGACATTTCACCTACCATGCCGTTAGCAGCAAAGATTCAGAACAGAACCATCACGCCGCGAGTGTCAGAATTAGAGTAGGTCCATTAATGTTGTCGGCGATCAAGCTCTATAAATAGAAGTCGTTGAGTAAAACTTCAAATCATCCAAGTTTCTACCCTCGGGTGGATCCTTGTGATCCAGACCAAAGCATGAGAAGATAGCTTGAGAGTTCTTCATCCCTTCAATCATTCTGAGCGACGACCAGAGCCTTCGTCAGAGTTAGAGCTCGAGAGAGTCTACTCCACCACCCATCCATGGCACCACCGACAGCCTTGACACACATCTGCTGGAAGCAAGACATTGCCTCCAGTTGGCCCTCCATTTCTCTTCTGTCCTTGTATTGTATTATATTTTGGCTTAAGAAATTAATACATTTTGTGATCAATGCATTTCTATATTTCCTTCGATTCCATCTCCATCTTCATCTACTTAGCATCCTTTACTTTCATTGCATCACTGAGTCAGACTATTAGGGTATCGCATACTTAATCATGCGACATAGGAATATGAAGCATGTAGCAAACCACTGGGAGGTGTGCATTGCACGAGTGTTGTGAGAAAACCTTATTTTCTTAGTGTGAAGCTGTAGCAATGCTTGTCTATAGGCGGACGCAATACTTGTCTATGAGTAGAATCAACAGCAACCAACTCCCCGGGATGGTAAATAGTTGATCGTATTAAGCAATGTAAGCAAATGTTCACTAGAGATGGGAATAATCTTACGTCACCCATGTTTATGTGATTACCTTGTCTTATGTATGCGACCATCACCCCTTTAGAGCTACTCGAGAGAGAGTCTAAAGAAAGAACCTAAGACTTGAGAGAGCTAGGTTAGAATCTAGGCTTGAGAGAGCTAGATTAAGATCGCATAAGCAAGAATGGAGACTTAGGAATAAGCTCTATTTGCTATTACACATCGCATGCGTCTTCGTCAGGTGTGTATCGCATGATCGCATAAGTTTGCATTGGCTGAGGTTACCCTTGCGGTCAAGCTTAGGGTTGCGATGAAGACATCCTCACCATTTTATCTATTTTTCCATGCATTTTACTACACGTCAATAGTTGTCGTGTCTCTACCTCTCATTCATACTTTCACCGCTTAATCTGTTAGTTAGGAGTAGGAGTAGTGCTTAGCCCATAACCCTCATCATTCTTTTATTTATTTGTCGCATACACTTTACCGCATACATTTAGCTACAAGTCCCTGAGTTCGACCTCGGATCACCCGAGAAACTTGCGATCTCATTATACTTGGCGAGAGCGTAAGAAAACTTGTGACAGGAACGCATGACCACCGACGCATGAGAACCAACGCATAACCTAAGACATGCATCGCATAATTGCGTTCACAAATTCTCGTCATCAATGCTATACTTGAATAATGCACTACACTCTTGAGTGAGTGCAACCGTTTCAAACTCACCCAACCTGCGACTCTTGGACAAAATGTCCTTTAGAAACTTCACATAGCTTGGCATATGTACAAGAGCTTCAACTAATGAGATGTTGATATGTAGTTGTTTTAACACATCCAGAAATCTCTTGAATTTCCAATTGTCATCTTTATTTTTTAATCTACTGGGAAAAGGAGGAGCCACTTGCAATATTTCTCTTGCTTTGTTTTTCTATTTTATCGCATCAGGAACTTACAACGATGATTCTGGACTTGCTTTTTTTGCAGCCTGTGTATTATCAGAGTTCAAGGTTGTTGAGGATTCATTAGAGGGATGAAAAGTTGAACTAGAAAGATCTGTTGTGAATTCAGGGTCATCGAGATCAATTGGAGTAGTTGTTGGAGTCTTAATTTCTTGTTCTCTTGGAGTCTGTGGTTTCATTGGCTTCATTCGTTTGATTTCTTGGGTCTCAACAAGCAGCTTACTTATTGTTCTCCCATGTCGCAGTGTCATAGCTTGACATTGCTCCTTGCCATTTCCACATGGAGCCTCAGTGTTGCTCGATAAGGTACCTGGTTTCTTGTTCTCTCGATCATTTGTGATCTGCCCTACTTGCACTTTTGGTTCCGTATTAAAGAGGCTTGAGACTGGATCAACACATAATTTTTCTGAATATATTCCTTCAAAAGAATTTCCAACAATGACGATGCATTAGAACTTGACACTTGGTTCTAGTTATAATGAGATCGGTTCGGATTATGTTGGTGGCCCTGACTGTGGTGATTGAACCCAGATGGATGCTTTCTATGTGCTTGCTGCTGAGTATTCTGATGCACATTTTGCTGATGTGCATGTTTCTGCCCAGGCTACTCTTGACTTCCTCCCTAAGAGAAGTTTGGGTGATTCCTCTAACTAGGATTATAAGTATTGCTAAAAGGATTGTTATGGATGGAGAAGACATCCTGAGGTTCATGCGGGCAGGCTTCAACAAAGTGCGGATATCCATATTACAGGCAACTCACCGCTGCAACCTGAGTTATAGTATTAAGCTGCACGGCGTTCTTGTTCAAAGTACCTTGATTTATAGTAATGGTCGATAAAAGAAAAGTGATGGTATCCATCTAGGCGGTTAATGAGCTCACCATATCTAACTGCACGATCACTCATTCCATCTTACATCTATCAACATTTCGGGTTTCATATCCATTAACTTCCCAATCGTCAGTATTTCTAGAAATCCTATCCAAGGTTGCCTTAGCCATAGTGTAGGTCTTTTCCAAAAGGCACCCCGCAGCAGAGGCATCAGACACTGATTGTGAAGCTTTATTCAGCCCATTGTAGAAAGTCTCCACCAAAATGTAGTCGAGGATGCCAATATGGTGGCAATTACGTACAAGACGCCTAAATCGAACCCCAAACGATGTTTAAATTTTTCGAGTCTCCTTGTTCAAATTCACGATGTCCTATCATCTCCTTGCGTTAATGGTTGGAGAGAAGAACTTCTTCATAAATCTTTCGACTAACTGGTCCCAAGACATTATCTCGTTCGACTCCAAGGAATAGGCCCATTTTTTGGCCTCATTATAGAGAAAGAGATAGCTTGATTCCCTCTTACATTATCCCTGAAATAGTGAATGTATTACACATTTCCACAAAAGCTCATTAGGTGGGCGTAAGGATTTTCACCCTGCATCCCTCCGAATTTCCCTAGAGTTTGGATCATCTGAAGCATAACTGGCTTAATCTCAAACCTTTTGTTCTCCTTGATGGTTGGCCACATGATGCCAGGTGAAAAATCATAAAGATTTGAGGTCGCATATTTCCTCATGAGAATATTGCAATCTACGACCAGAAAGATAAGGTCCTGCTGACCTTGCCCGAATATCCTATTTCCTCTAGCCTAGTTGTTCTTGCTATTTTTGTTGGCCATATTCCTTCTTTTTCGATTTCCTCTTTGTCGGCGACGAAAGGTTCTCTCAATTTTAGGGTTAATATTGAATTCAAATTCAGTACCTATACTCATATACTGTTTGCTTCTTGGTCACACAAGCTACAATACTTCTAGAAATCAAGAGGTGCATGCAAAAACACAAATTCAATAAACAACGAGTTGTCAAATCGTCAGCAACGGCGCCAAAAAACTTGTTGCGATAAGTTGCGATACGCCGGAATATCTATGCGTTCAACTAATTATATGCCCAATTGTGGTAAATTATGTGGTAGTCACAAGTTTTCTTATAAATTTCCAAGTACAAACAACGTATAAGTTTCTCGATGTGAATCGAGATCGAACACAGGGATTTGTAATGTGATTATTTAGAACTTGTGTGCATGTGGCGAAAACTAAAATAATTGTGAAGATAGAGTAAAAAGTCATGCAATAATGCGATAACTATCTAGATAGGAAGAGAATTCTATGAGCGTAATTTTGAGAACTTATGAAAACAACAACTTTAATGTGTTGTAAGGAAATATATGGAAAAGTAGGGTTTGGGGGGAAGTTAATACCACATCTCTAAGTTTAGTTCTAAGGTTAATCCTAGCTCGCATCATCCGTTTATCGCACACCTCTCGGCAGCTATCCACATTTGACATATCTCTATAACACATGAATGATGAAGCTTTGAGCATAAGGTTATTTCTATCTCTAGAAAAACTTCTTACTCTACTTAGTGAGATCCATAGCTACTTACCCTCTTGAGCAGTTGGTTATAGCTACTTGACTCCATGAGTGATCATAGGCAAGTATTTAAATATTCACACACTAAGAAAACATGATTGATACTTAGAAACTTAACTGAGCTCATAGCATCAAGCTCCTCCCTTACCCTGTTGGAATTAGTTACTCATGGAAAATGAAAAAAAAAAAGTGAAGGTAAAGATAAAGAAGATGATGAAGGTAAACATGATGATATATAAATAGAAATAGAGTCGTTGTTTGCAAAAAGAATAATCTCTTAAACCAAAATGCAATACAACTATAAGTAGCAGCAAAGAAGAAAGACAAAGGGTAGTTGTTAGCAATTTCTTACTTCCAACATATGTTAGTCAAAGCTGTTGGAGATGAGATGGTAGTGTGAAGTGGAGAAGGCCTTCTCATACTCTTGCTCCGGCGAAGCTCCGATGAGAAATCGAGGTGAAGTTTGGAGGTAGAAATTCTCAGAAAAACTCTATGTTCTCTCTTTGTGTGTGGTATAAGAAGTGAGCCTAAGGGTGTTCTTAGGAAAAATCTCAAAATCTCGAATCTCCCGGACCTCTTGGACATCTTCTTCATGAGTGTGAAGGCTCTATTTATAGAGCCATGTGCTGACAATTTTGGGATTTTCGCTCTGATAAATCGTCGCCCATGACGATATAGGTGAAATGTCAGTACTGCAATCATGATCAACATTATGAATTTTTGGCAGAAAATCCACTGGTACAGGGTCAGAGATCCCAAGGCATGCGACCAATTGTTTGTTCATCAGGTATAGGAGTTCAGCATATGCGATCAAGTCCTGCAATCAACTGTAAAATATACACTTTTGGCGCAATTTAACTCATGATATGCGGTCAGCAGGAAACTTTAGTATACTTCAATGCAAGTATAATATTTAGTATGAATCCCTAGCATAATCATCGCATATTTGTCTATCTACCCTCATTATTCTAAATAAAAGTTTACAATAACTTGTATTTCTACAAGTTATCAAGATTCTAAATTTAAAGCAAATAAAGAACTTTTCAAGTGCTTTTCAATAGTGCAGATTTGCTAACTTGCTTTCTTATTCTTGTCGATAATATTTTTTTCCTTCCTTGAAGATTTTCTCAAGGTTGAGCCATATATTTTGTGTCTTGTTTATTTCTAAGGTTAGCCTTTTTGAAAATAATGTGTGTATAGTTAGGGTTTTAGAGATTGTCTAACTTTAATCCTTATGCACTATTCGGGATTTTTCCTTTCTTGAATCTTTTTATATGTAATTCAAGATAGAAAAAAAAAAACCCTAATTTCTCTCTCAATGAGTGGAATTAGTTCGATGTACTTTGAAAGTTGTCCAATCGATCTAACCAATCCTTTAGTGGAAGAGTAATATATGGTAAACAAGAAAAAGTGGTTGCCATTAGTTAGCAAGGGATGAGAGAGGCCTTAACTGTCACACCCCGCCCCAGATCACCCTCTTAACCTAGAGAAGGGTGTGACTGCAGCAGTTATCAACCCTTAGGCTGACACTTACTGTCTAAAAACTCTTGCGGAACAACTCTGATACTAAATACAAATTATATGCAACCGGGTGGCTGTAAGCCCACAATTTATTAACTTAGAAACTTAATATGTTTAGAGTATTTACAACATTAGATTTACAAGTCCTAAAACCCACAAACCCTAGTCCCTATATGAACAATAGCAACATGTGTACAATATTAACTGTAACCACCTAGCAAACGGTTACAAGTCTTTTGGTCCTTTAGTGGCGGAGCAGATACTGAGCTATCTTCAGAGGATTTGACCGCTACTCATGGGATTGACAGCACCTTCTTGGTTGCATGGCCAAATGTTTAATCCTCCCTTTATCAACGTAAGCTGACATTACCTTAGTTCAATGTGTTCTTCCCAAACGCATCCAACACAATTTCTTAGGGTTTAAGAATTTCTCTTAATCGGACACCTAGATTTTAATTGACGTTTGCCCTTACGTCTTCAAGCTTTGTTTGTATTTAAATTAGGGTTTTTAAATGCATAATCCACCCCAAAAAATCCAAATACATCGCCCAGAAGCTTGCTCGGCCATTCAATGCATAGAAGAGGCGTGGGCGTGACGTTCGAATCGAACAAAGCAAGGCTAACGCATAGGCGCTCTCGCTCTTTCCGCTCTCGGCAGTGTCGCTCTCTCCAACTTCCTCTCCCATTTTCTCTCCAATCTCGCTCTCTCCTAGTTTCTCTCCAACTTTTCTCTCCACTCTCACTCTCTCCAACTTTCTCGTTGGTCTTGCTCTCTCCAATCTCGCTCTCTCTCTCGCTCTCTCCAGCTTTCTCTCCAATCTCGCTGGATCTCGATCTCAATGATCTCGCTCTCAACGATCTCGCTGATCTCACTCTCAACGATCTCACTCTTAGCTACTGCGAATTGTTTGTCACCATGGAACTTCTACACGTTTTTTCCAAATTTTCTCCAAAATAATTTCCCATGTTTTTCTCAGTTCTTCAATCCTTTCTTCATCCATAATGCATTTCACATAACTTCTCTATACTTAGCCAAAATTTCCCAACTCAATTTCCATATTTTTCTTTTTCAAATCCCCATTCCTTCTTCACCATTTCACACTAACTTTCTCATCAACCTACTTATTATACAAATTTCATTACAATTTTACCAATTAAAGCTCAACTTAAATTATTCAAGGAAAATCTACTTAACACTTAGAAATTTCCCTCCCTTTAACTTAGGATTTAACTTTCACTTAGTTAATTCCTTTTATCACTTGCTTAAGAAAGGAAAATAGAAATCCGGGTTTCACATTTACTTCCCCCTTAAGAAAATTTTGTCCTCGAAATTTACTCGAACTAACTCTGGTTTAAGGTTTCACAACAACCACTGTTGTAACCTTTCATAGTCTTGTCTATTACCACGCTTCTACTGCGCTACTCTGATATCAATTCCTTAGTTTTCCAATGATACCTCTCCTAGCTATCTCTAAGCTAGATGTTGAACCAAACTATCTACCACATAAACATTTGTTTCTCAAATACTAAATGAGAATAACTTAAATTCACACTTACCTTCCTGGGTAGATTTTTAGGTACGTATATTCTACCCTCCTTTAGTAGCACTTGGCCAGCTCTTAATTGATAGCCCGTCCTCAATCCTTTATCTACTTCTTCAGCTAACTTCTGAAGATCAGAATCCTTTAACTGCTCATGTAGATTATTTTCTACGAGCGTAGGACGTACTTGAAATGAAGCTAGTAACCTTCCTGTTTGACCGATTGATAATACTGCCCTAGCATTATACAACTCATGAATCAATGTACCCTTCACTGAATTAACACTAGCTTTAGCTGATCTAGTTTTCCGACTTAAAGCATCAACTACCACATTTGCTTTACCTGGGTGATAGTCAATTGTACAGTCATAGTCTTTGATCAACTCGAGCCATCTTCTCTGTCTCAAGTTTAGTTCCTTCTAATCAAATATATGCTTTAGACTCTTATGATCTATAAATATATGACATCGCTCACCAAACAGGTAATGTCTCCACAATTTTAGAGTTAACACAACTGCTGTTAATTCTAAGCCGTGTGTAGGGTAATTACATTCATGCTTCTTTAACCGTCGTGAAGCATAGGCTACTACTTTTCCCTCCTGCATCAGCATACATCCTAATCCTTGTCGGGATGCATCACAATAAACTTCAAACCCCTTACCTGGTGTAGGTAGAGTTAATACTGGTGCTGATACTAACCTTTGTTTCAGCACTTGGAAACTATGCTTGCATTCTGGCGACCATTCAAACTTCACATCTTTTCTGGTCAGGTTTGTCAATGGAAGGGTTATCTTAGAGAAACCCTCCACGAATCTCCTATAATAACCTGCTAAACCCAGAAAACTACGTACTTTGGTTACATTCAGGGGTCGTTCCCAATTAACTACTGCTTCTATCTTTTGGGAATCAACACTAACTCCGTTAGCTGAAACTATATGCCCAAGAAATATGACTTGATTTAACCAAAAATCACACTTACTAAATTTGGCATATAACTTCTTTTCTCTTAAAGTTTGTAATACCATCCTTAGATGTTCTTTGTGTTTTTCCGCACTACTGGAATACACTAGTATGTCATCTATGAATACTATCACAAACTGATCCAGATAAGAATGGAATATTCTATTCATCAAGTCCATAAATACCGCAAGAGCATTTGCAGTCCAAACGGCATTACTAGGAACTCAAAATGTCCATATCTAGTTCTGAATGCAGTTTAGGAACATCTGTGTCTTTCACCTTCAACTGGTGATAGCCTGACCTCAAATCTATCTTAGAGAACACCGTTGCTCCCTTTAACAGATTGAAGAGATCATCTATATGAGGCAATGGGTACTTATTCTTAATGGTCACTTTATTCAACTATCTATAGTCTATGCATAATCTAAGAGTACCGTCTTTCTTCTTAACAAACAGGACTGGCGCTCCCCAAGGTGATACACTGGTTCGAATGTACCCCTTATCCACAAGTTCCTGTAATTGAACTTTTAACTCTTTCAACTCCGTTGGGGCCATCCTATATGGTGCTTGGGATATAGGTGCAGTACCAGGAATTAACTCAATAGTAAATTCCACTTCCCTATCAGGCGGTAAGCCTAGTAATTCTTTAGGGAACACATCTAAGAATTCTTGTATTATAGGTACATCCTCAGGTTGTAGTTTCTTATCTTGGGAAACTACTATAGATGTTAAATAAGCTTCACATCCTTTACTCAACAGTTTTCTAGCTTTTACCGCTGATATTAAACTTCCTGGGAGTATTCATTTACTTCCTACCAGAGTTATTTCTTTTTCATCGAGTTTCCTAAACACTATTTCTCTTCTAAAGTAATCCATAGTGGAATAATGTTTACTCAGGAAATCCATACCTAAGAAAACATCAAATTCTAGTAATTTTAATGGAATCAAGTCGACCCAAAAACTTTGGTCTCCAAGAATTACTTCACAATTCCTATAATACTCATGTACCACTAGAGTGTCTCCTACAGGCATAGAGATAAATAATTCCTCATCCATACGTTCAGGTATTTTATCCATATGTAATGCACACGACTAGATATGAATGAGTGTGTAGCACCAGGATCAAATAATGCATAAGCGGATTGATTACATAAAGTTATCGTACCAGTTACGACATCTGGAGCTTCTTCCACTTCTTGGTGTGTCATAGCGTACATTCTATCCTGCTGTTGCTGCAGTTGCTGTTGGGGTCGTCCAGCTACCCCTTTCTGCTTAGCTACATCGGATCCCTCACCTCTAGTTCCAGTTGTTCTAGGTTGGTTTACCGTCTGTGTTCCTTGTCTTTATTCATTTTGTGTTCCACGATTTAGCTGAGGACAATCTCTTCTGAAATGCCCAGCTTGTCCGCACTGAAAACACACATTCCTATTACTGTAGCATACCCCTGTATGAGGTTTACCACAGTTTACACATAGCGGCTTCCTCCCCGTACTAGCCACCGACTCACTAACACGACCTGATACTCATCTACCACTTTGTTTAGCTACAGGTCTAGACTTCTTTCAACTCAAACTTTGTTGGCTCATGCCCCCAAAACTCCTTATCCCCGATTGTCCAGAGAATGAGGATCTAAATTTTTTACTTCTTGTTTCTCCAGGCATTCTAAACTATCCTTCTCCTGGTTGAAGTTCATCCTTCTTCGCTACACTCCGCTCTACTCGGATAGCGGTCTCAACTAACTGAGTGAAATTCATCCAATTAGATGTAGAGGTAACAGGTGTACGTATTTTTCTTCTTAGGCCACTCTCAAATTTCCTACACCTCTTCTTCACTTCCGCGATGATCGGAAGGGCATGCTGAGATAATTCAGTAAATTTTTGCTCATACTCAGCAACCGTCATCACTTCTTGAGTTAGCCTAAAGAATTTCTCCCTCTTCGCATCTCTAAAAGAACTAGGGTAGTATTTATCCTCAAATACTTGTCTAAACTCAGACCAAGTCATAGTTTCTGAACTACCCCTTCTAGCCTCTATCATTTTCCACCACTTCTCAGCCCCTTTTTGCAGCAAAAATGCCGCTAACTCGACCTTACAGTCCTCAGGGCATCTCATAACTTCAAAACACTTCTCAATCAAATCCATCCAGATTTCAGCATCTACTGGATTTGTGGCTCTATTGAACGTCGTGGCTCTTAAAGCTTTCAGCCTCTCGACGCCGAATTTCTTTTCTAGATCGTTTCGAATCGATCCTACACTCACCGCTAATCTTTGAGTGATTCTATCGAATACTCGATCCTCCATCTGGGGTTCTACATCTACTTTTGGTATACTAGACTCGTTTTCAGAAGTTGCCTCCTGTTCTACTGAGTCTCTAACTCTTTTCCCCTTCGGATCTGGGTCTGACGAGACCTCAGGACCTCCACTGGTAGGGTCAATATTCCTCTTCTCAGTCTACTTGCCTGGTCTACCTCTTTTCCTCAGCATCTTTGCCTAGTTATTAAGTATACATGTTAGGGACTTATCTATGGGACTTTAATCTAATGCATGAACTCTCTCTTTCACCCAAAGTCTTATGCTTTAATACTAAGCTAGCTTAAATCTTTCCCAAACTTACGTATAACCCATCCTTTAATACCAAGCTGGTATCAACTTAGACTTTACACTTAACCTTTTCCTAGGTTTTACGTAAACCTTTGTTCTGATATCAAACTGGTACCAGCTAACTCTTTAACCTTCCCAGAAACTTATACTGGATACCAAGCTGGTATAAACTAATTCCTCAATTGTCCCAAAAACTTATGCTCTGATACCAAACTGTCACACCCCGCCCCAGACCACCCTCTTAGCCTAGAAAAGGGCGTGACTGTAGTAGTTATCAACCCTTAGGCTAACACTTACTACTTAAAAACTCTTGCAGAATAACTCTGATATCAAATACAAATATATATGCAACGGGACGGCTGTAGGCCCACAATTTATTAACTTAGAAACTTAATATGTTTAGAGTATTTACAACATTAGATTTACAAGTCCCAAAACCCACAAACCCTAGTCCCTATATGAACAATAGCAACATGTGTACGATATTAACTGTAACCACCTAGCAAACGGTTACAAGTCTTTTGGTCCTTTAGTGGCAGAGCAGATACTGAGTTATCTTCAAAGGATTTGACCGCTATCTATGGGGGGGGGGGAACAAAAAATATTTGAAAACGGGGTGAGCTCACGCCCAGTGAGTGACCAAGAAAACATAGTAAATTCTCATGCATAATTTCAAAAAATAGTTTTATCTGAAAAATAAACTTTTGCAGCATAAATAATTTCCAAGCGTAATATATATAAAACTGTTTTAAACATAAAATAGTAAAATCATTTCTCAAATCAAAGTACTATATAACTGGTAAAATAATCTCAACACCAACTACTAGTCCAGAGAGAACCCTTTTGCTCAATCTCTGACTTTATTCACTTGTGGCCACACTAAGTCCTTCACACATTAGGTACTACTGCTCAGATACCTTCTCCTTGTACTTCAGTATCGAGCTACTAGGATACCTTCTCCAACGTACGTCAGTATCCCGTTGGCTTGGTACCTTCTCAAACGTACTTCAGTACCAATAGATACCTTTTCCTTGTACTTCAGTATCTAATTGGGTGGATACCTTCTCCTTGTACTTCGTCATCGCATTTTACCAAAACTATTTATAAACAACTTTTCTCTTTAAAGCATGTACAGTATAACACATATACAACATGGCTTTAAAGATGATAACGCATGCTGGATAAAATCAATATATGTAAATAGTTTTTCAACAATATGCATGCGTTTAAATCACAATTCAAACTTGCTTGGAAACCACTTTATAAAACTAGTAGGCATGAGAATTATTTTCGCAAACATGCTTTCTGTAAAATGTTTGTAATCAAAACAGTTTAAAAACATTTTAGTTCGAAAACATTTTAGCCATTCACCTCAAATTCTTAGGAACTTTTCATTCTAGTAGCTCCTCGGGTCCCTTTTTCACCCCTAGAATCCAAATTCAACTTACAACTTAGATTACTCATAGTTCCAGATCTTATTTGGAAATACTTCCTTCTACAAACTTATTCTAAAATGTCTTAGGAATCTTACTCTAAACTTTCAGCTCATAATTCCTCGTGGTTTGGCCGAAATCTCAAAATATTCAAGACTGACCCAGACTGATCTGACAGTCTGACCCTTCTGCATTCTTCTCAATCTTCAGCCCAGTTCCTTTGAGCCTTTTCCTCCGGTAGCACTACTCTGAAAACTAGACTTCCAGAGCTTTCAGATGGCTTTAGAATCACTCCAAACGCACGAGTAGATTGCAAGATCTTCTCGTCCAAAATTGACACATTCCTCTAAACCCTCACTGTCCTCTACTTTCTCTACGAAATTTATGATTTTTGTGTGATTTGAAAATGAAATCCCAACTCCTTATTTATAGGCGTTCAAATTGCTCGTGGTATTGACAGCACCTACTTGGCTGCATGGCCAAATGTTTAATCCTCCCTTTATCAACATAAGCTGACTTCACCTTGGTTCAATGTGTTCTTCCCAAACACATCCAACACAATTTCTTAGGGTTTAAGAATTTTTCTTAATCGGACACCTAGATTTTAATTGACGTTTTCCCTTATGTCTTCAAGCTTTGTTTGCATTTAAATTAGGGTTTTTAAATGCATAATCCACCCCAACACGTCCAAATACATCGCCCAGAAGCTTGCTCGGCCGTTCAATGCATAGGCGAGGCGTGGGCGTGACGTTCGAATCGGACAAAGCAAGGCTAACGCATAGGCGCTCTCGCTCTTTCCACTCTCAGCAGTGTCGCTCTCTCCACTCTCGGCAGTGTCGCTCTCTCCAACTTTCTCTCCCATTTTCTCTCCAATCTCGCTCTCTCCCAGTTTCTCTCCAACTTTTCTCTCCACTCTCGCTCTCTCCAACTTTCTCGTTGATCTCCACTCTCGCTCTCTCCAACTTTCTCGCTGGTCTTGCTCTCTCCAATCTCGCTCTCTCTCTCGCTCTCTCCAGCTTTCTCTCCAATCTCGCTGGTCTCGATCTCAATGATCTCGCTCTCAACGATCTCGCTCTTAGCTACTACGAATTGTTTGTCTCCGTGCAACTTCTACACGTTTTTTCAAGATTTTTTCCAAAACAATTTCCCATATTTTTCTCAGTTCTTCAATCCTTTCTTCATCCATAACGCATTTCACATAACTTCTCTATACTTAGCCGAAATTTCCCAAACTCAATTTCCATATTTTTCTTTTTCAAATCCCCATTCCTTCTTCACCATTTCACACTAACATTCTCATCAACCTACTTATTATACAAATTTCATTACAATTTTACCAATTAAAGCTCAACTTAAATTATTCAAGGAAAATCTACTTAACACTTTGAAATTTCCCTCCCCTTAACTTAGGATTTAACTTTCACTTAGTTAATTCTTTTATCACTTACTTTAATAAGGAAAATAGAAATCCGAGTTTTACATTTTCCATGTAAGAGATGAATGAATGAGGCCTTGCAGAGGCTCTTTCCCACTTAATAGATTCATTCTTTCATTACGGCAGTTGAAGGTACCTGCCGTTCAGAGATGCTATCAGAGGAATTGATTCTCTCTTATTTATATAATTTCCCCCAAGTAACCAACTACGCCCATTTGAACCATATTTAAAATTTTGTGTACCGCCTTGCAGTATTATCTTTCCATTAGATTAAGAAGTTACAACCACATTGTTGAATAATATACATTTTCCGTACGTAAATATTTTATAATGAAAAAAATTCTAAAATTAATTAGGTGGAATGGGTTGGAAAGTCACTTGTAAACAGGAATCCAAAGAGCTTGACTCTTCTATTTTGGCCATATAAAACATCACCAATGTGGACCAATTCTCATAAAACTATTTTATACAACATAATATGATCCCAAAATAATATATAATAATTTTTTTTTTTTTTTTGTCTATTTTATCTTATCATCAGTTTTAATTTATTATAAACTCCTACATTTTACTTTATTTTGCAACGACCTAGTAAGACTTATTTAGTTTATTCAATTAAAAGGAGATTTTCATGTTAATACATTTATTAAGCTGGGTGCAAAGTACACTATCAAGTACATTAATGTTCATACCATTGATTTACCAACAAATTGTTAGACTATTTGAATAAAACATTGATTAACAGTTATGGGTTCGAGTCGTTTATTTTTACGTTATTTTATATATATATATATATATAATGAACACAAATTCCTTTATTAAGGAAACCCAAATTATTATTAAATAATATGTATTTAATTTCTTTTTTTTTTCCGAAGAAGCTAAGAAATAAAAATTTGTTGAAATTAAACTTATAATCTAACAGCTGAAGTTACAATACAGATATCTCAATTTAATCAGAAAAAATAATGTTGGTACAACGAGTTGACTTGGGAAATACAAAACAAATTCTCTAATTTATTTTTTCACTAGAATGAGAAGTTTTCTTAAGAAGGGAGGAATCGAACTACTGACTTCAAAATAAATATTACTAATTTTATGCTAGTTGATGACATTTATTAAACTTCAAATTTTAATCATTTTATATTTAATTAAACCTTAGTTGAGCAAGTTTACACATTGATTAAGCTTCTTTTTTTTGTTTTTTTTTCTTTTTTTTCTTTTATCCTTTTTATTTTATACTGTTTGTCTTTAAAATATAAATTTCAGTCCTAAAACTTCTACCTAAAACTTCACATTTGGTACTTATCTCATTAAAGTCTTATTCTCAAGTTTTTTATAAACATATTGAGTTGATTATTATAGTTTGCGATTATTATAATTTATGGGTTATAATAGTATGTGTTTAGAGTGAAAACTATTTTAGTCTAAGTTAGTTTGTACTTTATGGTGCCGACTATTTTAATATGAATAGACTATAGTAAACACGGTAACAAAAAAAAATTTGAAATAGTAATATTGTAATTAATTGTAGGTTATAATAATAGTGAACACCTACAACTATAATTGGAGCCCTAGAGCTATAATAGTCCACTCTACCTACTTGTACTTGGGCCAAACAACCCCTTATTAGGGATTAAAATGAAAAATGACAAGATTAAATGGGAAAAAAGGGGAAAAAATTCAAGGATGGATAATGATATCAAACTAATTTAATCCAAAGTTAATATTTATAAATAAACCTAAGCAAAAATAGTATTAAAAAAACACTATGGAACAATTTAACAATGAGTGAATTTATATAGCAACGCTTAGCATAGTTTAATTCGTTAAGGTATATATGTATGATCAGAATCTCCCCTTTGTTGTGTAATTAAAAAAGAAATGAAAAGAAAAGAAAACTATATACTACTAACTAAATGTATAATATAATATATAATGTATAACCTCTAATCAAACTTCTAAAGAAAATGAAAAAATGATATATATATATATTGATTTAGAATTATTTTATAAACTTTAAAAAGGATGTAGACAAACATAGAAGTTAATGGGACAACGCATGTAATGATTTAACCTAAGAACAAATTCCCATAAGTCAAATCATTTGTGTTCATAAAATATTGTATTGTATACATCAAATTTAAAATTAGGGAAATAAACCATAGGCGGCATGGAACAAGCCCTTTTCATTTCAAAAGCAAAACAAACCCTAATAGTTCAACTTTTACACATCAATATTTTTTATTTCCATTTTTGTTTCTGACAATGATGTTTGTTTGATTAAATTTGGCTGTGATCAATGAATTTTTAAATTTATTCTATTTTGATTTAAACATTCAAAATATCTCTATGTTATCGTATATTTGGATTGATTTTTTAAGTGTTTAATTTTTTTAAAAAAATACATATTAATAATATGTATGATGTTTGACGACCGCTTAAATATCTTTTTAAAAATGAGTTTCAGGGAAAAAAAAAAACAGCGAAATACTTAAAATCAAATTTTAGAAGGTTTCTAATAGTTTAATTAACTATAAATGTAACGACCCGAGTTTAGGAGGGGTACATGAATGAACCGATATCACATCCGAATGAGAGAATCATGAGGACATGAAACTATGGCTAAGAAAGCCTTAAAAGAATTGAAAGTTACTACCTATACCAACAAGGTACATCTTCCTTTTCGATGGCTCAATCATAAGAACTTCAAAGTTAAGCGTGCTAAGCTACTTCTAAAAAGCATTCAAGACAAGGGAGGAAGGGAGGCTAACATAGCCAGGTCGCAGGGGACGTAGCGGAATATCGGGGCCATTAGGGGTCGTTACAATAAATCCTCTCAAGACTCTCTAGCTTTACTTCTACCATGTGGTTGTCGTCGAAACGACCGTCCATTGCCATTGACAACTACCGCCATCACCGACCACAATCGGCTATGGTTGCCCATCATAGACCATCGACTTCACCCCGCAATTGTTACCATCAACCACGAACAGTAGTTAGAAATCAATCGTAGTATTTTAAATGCATATTTCAACTGATTAATTAGTTTATAATTTTAATGAAATAGTCACCTTTTATGGCAATTATGTAAAACTAGAAGATACCAAACAAAATTGTGTATAAAAAAACTTTTGAGAGAATGTAACCAAACATAAAAGTACTTTAATTTTTAAATAGTTTTTAGGAAAAATATCAATTTAAATCCTAAATTTTTGTAAATGCATCAATTTATATCTCAATTACATTTTGTTTGTAATATTGTGTGAGATTTGTAATTTTACCAATCAAACCCCTAAACTTATATAAGGCAAATCAATTTACATTCTCAACTAAGATTTTCTTTGAAAATTATCCATACATCAATTATAATCATCCAATTTTATTAATCTAGCATTTGAAGAAGTCTACACACAATGCATATATAATTTTCAAATTATATCTTATTAAAGGGTATAAATGTTTCGCTTATAACAATATAGAAGTTTAATTGAAACAACTATCATGATATGTTTTGAAATAAATCTAAAGAAGGGTGGTAATAGTACACTTATGAATATTAATGATTTAAATTGATATTAGGGGCCTTTTTAAATATAAAAAATATTTAAAAATATTTACATTTTATAGCAAAAAGTTCCAAAAGTACAAAGCACGTTTGGAACTTTTTGCTATAAAGTGTAAATATTTTTTTGATTTTTCTATTTATAAGAATTTCTCTTGATTTATTATTAGGATAATTATTTTAAATGGTAAAACTACTAAAAATATTTTTAAATATAACAGACCACGATAAACTCCTATCGTTCATCGATAGACAGAGACATTTTTTTATCTTTGTAAATAAGTTGGCTCATTTTCTTTATTTGAAAACAACTCAAATTAACATTAGTTCGATGTTTAAATTTATGCAGTCCAAAGTTTAGGAGTGTAAATTGATATTTTCTCAAATTTTTATAAAACAATGCTTTTAAAAAAACACATTTTTGAAAGAAAAGGAAAAAAAAAAAAAAAAAAAAGCAAACTAAGCCTAAGGACCAAAATAGTTACATTTTTTTGTTATAATATACTAAACTAGACATTTTAAAAATTTAGTGACTAAGATAGATATCGTGAAAGTTCAAATATCAAACTACGACAACAAAACGAAACTCACAATAATGAAATATTAAAATGTCCAAACTCATATTCTATATTTTTTAAAAACTCACAAACAAATATTAAAAATAGTTTCTATGGTCGTTATTTTTATTAAAAGACAAAATAAAATAGTAAAATTTATGTAATAGAGCCTAAATTGATTTCATTTTCTAAGAAAAAGGGGAGTGAGGCCTAGATTTGTAAAAAGAAATATTTCCAAGTCATTTTCTACCTTGTTAATAGGAGATCTTCCCAACTTGACATAGAAAGCAAAAGCACACACAACCATGCATGCCTTTGCCCTTTGCCTAACGCTACCCACAAGCCTTCCCAATCTCAACCTCTTCCCCTATTCTTTTTATAAACACACATCTCTATGTACTTTGGTGTGTACTTTGCCTTCTCCAAATTCAAACCCTATTTTTTAAAAATTTATTGTCAATTTCACAACTTTATTATTTTAGGGTATTCATTAACAAAAAAAAAACACTTAAATAATACTATTGAAACTATGTGCTACAATTGAATATTTATTTGGATTTGGAGGAAGAAAAAAAAAAGGCCTTCCTTATTGTGTAAAACTAGAGAAAACACAACTATACTTTTTATGACTTTTTGTTTGATAGCTTAAAGTTTGATAAGGCAAAATTTGTGATAACGAGATGTATGTATATGAAATGTAGGAATCAAATTTGTGGAAAAAGGACAAAAGTTTGAGCTAGATAGGAAAATAATGGTTATGAAAACTTGATGAACTGATTTTTTTTTATTAAAATATACTTTGTTAATTAATTAAACTCATTGATTGGGCTATTGAGATAGTTGCATTAAAAAATAAAATAAAAAGAATGGAGAGCACATGATGGCAACAAAAATAGAAACGTTTGATTTAAAATACCTTTTGGAGGGTTGATGAGAGAATCCCCTTGTTGTTGGGGTTTGTATATAAATAATAAGTTGTCCTTGTGCAAAATTCCACAACTCGAGGAAATTGAGATATCAATTTTCACATACAAATCCAAATCAAGTAGAGAAAAAAAAAAACTTGAAAGAAGCCAAAAGTCAAAATCATATGGCATCCTTCACTAAGCTCATCTCAATCCTCTTCTTTCTCATCTGTTTTCTCACAACCCAAGCCGTTTCACAATCTGATGAATGTGAAACCACAAACAATTCTTGCACCAATAAAGACAAAGCTTTACGTCTTAAAATCATCGCCATTTTCTCGATCCTAATTGCGAGCGTTATCGGTGTTGGCTCGCCTCTCGTCACCCGATCGATCCCAATGTTGCACCCCGATAGAAACATGTTCATCATCCTCAAAGCCTTTGCAGCTGGCATAATTCTTGCCACCGGTTTCATGCACGTTTTGCCTGATTCTTTCGACATGCTTTGGTCGAATTGTCTCCAAGACAATCCATGGCATAAGTTTCCCTTTTCAGGTTTCGTCGCCATGATATCAGCCATTGTCACTCTCATGGTGGATTCTATGGCTACTAGTTTATATACCAAAAAACATAACGAAGTTATGCCTGAGAATGCGCCGAGAGGAGAAGATGATCGTGAGTTGCCTGTGGTCAGTGGTGGCCATTTCCATGGCCACCATCATAGGGACGCAAAAGAATCTAATGTTGGTTCTCAACTCTTGCGTTATCGTGTTGTTGCCATGGTAAACATTTTTATTCTCATTCTCTTTCTATTTTTCTTTTGTTTCATTTATTGCTATTCAACGAAAAAGAAGAAAATATTTTAAACCTAAATATAACTCAACCAGTTAAATCATATATCATCAAAATCTGAATCATATTACCACCCCTTCTTATTGAATAAGAAAGATTCTTGATTTGTATTGTGTTTAAATCTTGTGGTTAGGTTTTGGAATTGGGAATTGTGGTTCATTCAGTTGTGATTGGACTTTCACTAGGAGCAACAAATGACACTTGCACAATCAAAGGTCTAGTGGCTGCTCTTTGTTTCCATCAAATGTTTGAAGGGATGGGTCTTGGTGGCTGCATTCTCCAGGTAATTCATTACTATTTCTTTAAACATTTTATTTTACTTGTGTATGAGAAATTATTACTTTTAAAACATTTATTTATTTAACTTATATTGAAAATTTCTTTTTTACTTCTTTTGAAATATTTTAATTCGTTATTTATATATAATGTAAGTGAGATATATAAATACGAGTGTATTTAAGATGTTTCCTACATTGTCTTTATTTATTTATTTATTATTTTTTAAAGTAAATTTCAAAGTAGCTCCTATGGTCAATCTATATTGTACGATATCGATACCAATATCAATTATTGGCCACACATCATATTTAATAATAGTTTTTATATGATATGTCAATGGATTATTTATTAGACATTAAATTACCATCTATGTTGAAAGTCCATGCCCTTGTAAACCATCCGTTGAATAAACCCTAAAACATGTTCTTATCATCCAAACCATGACTCCTTTCCCCACTTATTAATATAGTGATCATTATATTGATTTGAAAAAAAAGGCAACCTAAACTTTTTTTTTAACTCATATAATCTTCGTCCAAAATATCAAAGGTTCTACGATCTTTGGTGAAGTAAACAGTAAACATTTGGAAGTGATTCTAAAATTATTAAAATCATCTCCTTTTTTTAATCACTCAAAACTCCTTTATTATTTAATTTTACTCGTTTAAATGCAATCTTCACATAATCAAAATGGATTTTAAATGACTAAAAGCATATTTTTTAATCACCCCCAATTCCTAAACATGCCCTAAATCAAAACAAAATGTTAGATTAAAATTTTATTCTCAACTTTCCATTTTAAAAATTGGATTCAAGCAAATGGTGACTCTCCCATATGCTATGAGATATTTCTTATTAAATCAGTAAAAGTATTTTAACAAGTTTTTTTTCCCTATCTTTTTTTGGGTCCTTTAGATTATTTAGGTTCCTATATATAGGCCATTAACCATACCTCAAAAAGAAAAGTACTACCCAAAACAAAATTATTCTTCAAAAAGATATAGGACATCCTCATCAAGCAATCAAATCCTAAAAACCTTAAACAAAACCCTAAGTCTCATTTAGTAACCATTTGGATTTTTGGGTTTTGTTTTTGAAAATTAAGCTTGGATCATCATCATTTCTTACCATGATTTGCATCTTTCTTAAGTACAATGGTTGAATTTCTAATAATTGTTGAAAAGTAGATAACAAAGGAAGAAATTTAGTAGTGGAAATGGTGTCTATATGCTTAATTTTTGTTTACCAAACAGGATCTAAAATTCAAGAATTTTGAATGTAGGATTGATTTGTAAGTGTGTGTGTTTTGAATACTGATGCAGGCAGAATACAAGTGGATGAAGAAAGCAATAATGGTATTCTTTTTCTCAGTGACAACCCCATTTGGGATAGCCCTTGGAATAGGGTTATCAAAGACATACAAAGAAAACAGCCCTAGTGCACTCATAACTGTGGGTTTGCTAAATGCTTCTTCAGCTGGCCTTCTCATTTACATGGCTTTAGTGGATCTTCTTTCTGCTGATTTTATGGGCCCAAAACTACAAGGCAGCATCAAACTCCAAGTCAAATCCTATATTGCTGTCCTCCTGGGAGCTGGTGGCATGTCTTTAATGGCAAAGTGGGCTTGATTTCTATTAAAATTCAACCCCATCTTTTTCTTTCAATAAATTAGTTTGTAATTCACTCTCAAATTTTCAACCCTTTTCTCCCTCTCTCTCTTTCTCTCATCTAATTTTCTCATCATATCATTCCTTTTTCTTTCTTCTTCTTCTTTTCTTCTTGTGTTTGTAGGTTGTAATTACTGTGATGATCTCCTTAAATGTCAATGATATGGTGTATTTTTATGGGCAGTTCTTAATTTCTCTTTTTCAAGTTGGATTAGTAAATGGATGCTTAACTAGTTCTTCTTTGTAAAGTGTGTTACTCTATAGAGAGTTATTCTTGTCCTTAATAAAATTTAGGGTAAAAGTTATTTTTACCCTTTTTTTTTCCTTTTTGCTCTTTTAATCTTTTACCTTATTGAGTTATAATTTTTTTATTTAAATTATGGGTAGAGGTTCAAGTTTTTTATATTCAAAACGTATGTAGATCACCTATTATGCTTAAGCCAAAATGAATCTTTTAGGCTCCATTTGATAATCTTTTGATTTTTGAAAATCAAATATTTAAACATCCTTTTTGCCTTTATGTTTCCTTATTTTATTGTCTACTTTCTACTAATGTTTTGAAAAATCAAGCCATGTTTTAAAACTAAAAAAATATAGATCCCGTTTGGTAATCATCTCGTTTTTTGTTTTTTGTTTTTGAAAATTAAATCTATTTCCTTCATTTTCTTATAATAGTTTGCATCTTTGTTATGTACAAAAGTTGTAATTCTAAACCAAATTTCAAAAACAAAAACGAGTTCTTATGAACTACTTTTTTTAGTTTTCAACATTTGATTTGGTAAAGAGCTATGTAGTTATGAGTTCAATCTATGGTGGTCACTTACCTAGGATTTGATATCATGTAGGTTTCCTTTGCAATAAATTTAGATATGAAAATGATGTTTCTAGGCTTAACTTTCAAAAATTAAAAACTAAATTAAACCAAATGGTTACTAAATTGGGGCATAGTTCTTAAAAATCTATTTTTGTTTTTAAAATTAGATTAAGAACTAATTTTTTTTAGTTAAAAAAAAAACTCTTACGTTGCAGGCTGATTTATTATTATTATTATTATTATTTTGTGGCCGGTAGGTGATGACTTTGTTGGATGTGTTGGGTGTTTGCAATTTTATCAAACTTGGATATGTCCAATTAACACTTTTTTTTTTTTTTTTTTTTTGAGAAGGAACTTTATGTCTTTTCTAATTGCTTGACTTTCTAGTTGGGTTTCCATAATATTATTTAAAGGTGAACTAAGTCATTTGTGATTGATATTATGTAGGCTATATTTTAGGTAATTTGCTTAGTTTTCTTAGTAATTTTGTCCAACTTCTTTTCAAGGAGAGTATTCAATTAAAATTTATAATTTTAACCTGCAAATTTTAAAAAATAAACTTTAGGTTGGTGCAAAAATCCAAACATAAAAAAATGCATCTAACATTCACGTGATACTAATAGTGAATTTGTTTGAAAGAGAGAAAGAACGTGACCTATAAAAGAGAAAACCTTGCTCACTAGCGTTGTACTGCTTACCACACAGACTCCGATACTTAAAGTCAAAGAGTGAAAGAATGTGAAAGTTAGAGAGTTTAAGAATAGGATTCAAATTATCTTATATGAAGCTATAATGATGTGTTTTAAAGAGGTGATTGACCTAAGTTGTTCTGATAGGGTTTTGAAGTCGCTTTAGGATAATTATACAACTTATTGGGTCAGGAGGCGTACTTTGTTTTGCGTTTGGCTAGGATCAATCGAGGCCGAGCATCTTCCCCTAGGCCCATTTTGGCCCTAGCTAGAGTGATGCTTTGAGTTTAGCCATGCAAGGGACACGCCTCATTAGCTATTCCCAAGGCTAAGCCTTAGCCTTAAATGAGGTCAAACATATTAACTTGGGCTTTGACACTAACTAACCCTCTCCGTCTAAGCCTAAAATAGGCCTAGTGTATTATTTTGGCCCAAATCTTGTTATTTTCTCGCCCGTGTTGCTTTACTCCTTATTTTATGTTAATTATATCATTCGATCCAAAATCACCCATAACACTCTAAAATTTGTACGATTTTTTCTTCAGTTTAACGAGTAGAAACGGTTAATGGATCTTTACCATTCGATCATCCGCAACCGAGTTATGTCCTTCAAATTTGGCTTATACATGTTAATTACTGCTATGATAACTTCAAATAAAATTTCTTATTCATCATCCAACCATTATCTGACTTAAACAATTATTTTTCTTCCTAAAAAGAGATTAGTATTGTTAGATTAAGTTTTTGATTTGGTAATGAGTTGGAATATTTGTTGTTTAAAGGGAAAAAAAAGTTCAAGTAACTTTTCCTTTCATATGAGATAAGAGCTATACTTTATTGGCTTATGGGCATTGGAGAATCAAGCAATTGACCTCCAAAATGATAACAGGTGCTTTATTGTCTAAACTATTTTAGCAAATAGAACCATAAAAATCTTGGTGAAATTATATTTCTTTCAATATAAAATTAGAAAACTACTATGGATATGAACCAACCAATAAAGCACAAAATATTTAATCCATCAAAGCACATAAATCAAGCCTCATAAATACTCACATTAATACAAACCTAGACAAAAATTAAGTAAAAAGTATTTTTCAAATCAAAACTAGTTCCCAATAAAATTATATACTCCTAGCTTCTGATTATGTCCACAACTAATCACTAATATTCGAATGAATAATTTAAAAAAAAAAAAAAAAAAAAAAAAAAAAAAAAAAATATATAATATAAAACCGATTATCGTATAAAAAAATGTAATCTCTGACATCAATGTTAGGATAGATTAATGCAAGTCTCTTCATCTTTTTTTTTTTCTAAAAAAAATAAGAGCATAATTAATGTTTGATTGTTTGACTATAACAATTATAAATGAAAGATGCTATTAGAGACTTGGGATAATCTCTTTAATTACAAATATCTAAAGTTGATGACTTTGTTTAGTCACGTGCACGAATATAATTTGGACAGTAAATCTTAATTAGAAGATTGCCTAATCTAATAGAGCTTTTTCCCCTCAACTAGTTCATATATTTTAAAAATTTTCAATTTAATCTCTCATCTATTATTAAAATTTTCAATTTTCTCCTATTAACGGTAAATGTTTGATTGTGAATGTTGAAATCTGTAGATGATTTATCTCATATAATAAATAAAGAGAAGAAGATTTTAAATAATTTCTATTCTTACTTTGAGAAATTTAGAAAAAACTATAAAGTTTCCATTCTTAAGTGAACTTATTTTTACTCGAAGAAAAATGAACTCATTCTCCCTATTTTATGATGATATAAGTCAATTTTAACCTTCACTGAAGAATAAAATTGAGCCTCTTTCAATTATAGGGACCTAAGAAACATCCCAACAATAATGATGCACTAAACTTATAATTAGCCTAGAAATTTGACTGGATAAAAAGACAAATTAAAAACAAAGAAAGAAAATAGATAATGTTAAACAAATGATGATATCTTGTTTAGTTATTTAATTATTTATTGCAAGTCAAATGATTTACATACATCAAATATATCTTGGAATTGGATAGACTTTTCTACTTTGTTAATTGAACATTTATTATATTATAATTTAATTAAATAATGGATTTAAATCTTGTTTATTCTTAAACTAAAATATTAGGGGTGTGGCATAAATGACATTCGAACTCTAAATAATATTATTTGTAGCATAAGGGGAAAAAAATTGCACATATAGCACAAAAATAGACTCAAATACTGGAAAGACTAAAAGGCCCAATTGATTTTCATGCGCTTGTTTTTTTGAATTTGAATGATAGTTTCCATGAGCAACTATCACTGATAGTTTCTATCAATGATTATCATTGATAACTTCTATCGGTAGCTATCATTGATAGTTTCTATCAATTAGAATCAACTTGAATATTAACATTTAGGCTATCAATGGCTTTCAATGATAGACTTTCATCCATGACTATTAGTTGCTCTCTTTGATAAAATTTCATCAATGACTATTAATTTTTAAAAACTAATACTCAAGTCTATTGTTGATTATCGGTGATAATCTTCAATCATGGTCATCGCTGATGTTTCAATAAGTGGATATCAAATTTGAGAGAAAACTATTAACTTTCAAAGATTAACACTTAAGCTATCAATTACTATCACTAAGGGTGTTCAAAAAATCCGATAACCCAAAAAAACTGATCAACCCAATCCAACCCGTGTGGTTTGGGTTGGGTTATCAATTCATTTGCGTTGGGTTGGGTTCAAATAAATGAAAATTGTATGGGTTGGGTTGGTTCATAGGTTCACCTAATATAACCCAAACCAACCCGAATTTATAATTAACTTTAAAATATTTTTTTTTATTACTTATAACACAATTATTTATACATATATTGATTTTAATTTTATTTATTTTCAATATTTTTCTAATAATTTATTCTTCAACAACTTTTAAAAGTAGTTTCTTTGTATTTTAGAAAGAAAGTTTTCACTATATAAATGGACATTGGATTGTTAATCTTAATTCAATATATGAAAATAATTAAATTAAATTTTTACATATTTACATTTTGTTTCTTTTTAGAATAAAATTTTAAATAAATGATCTGACTAACCAGAACCAACCCAACCTAAATATTTCATGGTTGGGTTGGGTTGGGTTCATTTTTTAATAAGGGTTATTTGGGTTAAAAAAAAATTTACAACCCAAACAATTAGGTTTGTTCTAAAAAGTCTTTCAACTTAACTCAACCCAACCCATGAATACCCTTAACTATCACTGATAAAACTTCTACAAGCAACTAACAATTTTAAAATATTAACACTTAAATACTATTGCTTTTTATTACTCATGGATTTCAATTAGTGGCTATCAACTCTGATTAGTTATCCGTAATTAACAACTAAGTGGCTAAGGTTCAAAAAATGCTTTCCACTAATTCTTCATCTCGTGTTGGATTCTTTGTTTATGACGATGATTGATCGTGAATCTTTGATTATCAATAGCTATGAGTGGCTATCACTAGTAGAATTCTATTAGTGACTATTAACTTTGAAATGAAACTATCAACTTTCAAAGATTAATACTTAAAACTATAAGTGACAGAAGTCTATCAGTGACTATCACTGGTAGTCTTTGTAGTGATGGAAATCTATCAGTGGTTATCAACTTTGAAATATTAACACTTCAAGTTATTAATGATAGAAAGATATCAATACTTATCACTGGTATAACTCTATCAACTTTAGACTTATCACTTCGTGTAAATCTGTGCACATAAATGTACACTATTCATTGTAATAATTAACTTGTATTGAATTTATACTATTTTTGTCACTACAACAAATATCATATACAATAGCAGACCAAAAAGGCTATCGTAGGCTTTTAATAATGTTATGGAAATTCCAACACTTTTGATAGTGTTTTTTGTTAGCTATAACATGTGCTACAAAAAGTTCGTTTTTTATTGCGGAATTATCATGCTATGGAAATATTTCATAGTGTTAGCAAAAAAAAGTTATGTTCTCTTTAATAGCATTTTTAATAGCATGAAAAAAAACATTGTCAAAACTATTTTACAGCATTTTTAGTAGCATAAAAAAAGACTATAAAATACTTTCTATAGCATTTTTAAGCATTTTGCCGTAGTCAATATTATTGAAAGTCTCTTACTTTTTATAGCGTTTTTTCAATGCTATAAAAAAGTTATAAAAAGTCCATTTTCAATTGCATGATTTTAATGTTGTGAAAACATTTTATAACATTACATAAATGTTATGATTTACTTTTAATAGCTTTGTTTATAATAATGAAAATGTTATGATTGACATTTAATAGCGTGTTTTATAATAATTAAAAATGTTATAAAAACATGTAGGATTTTTAATCTTGTCGTAATAGCCAATAATTGTCGGGGATGTCCTAAAACTCGCAGTTTGTAATTCATATTAAACATTCTATTTATCAATAAAATATTATTGAGTATTCTATTCAATAAAGTTGTTAATATTGCATTCTATTATGAAAATCCAAATAAACAAATTTATGGCTATAGTATGACTACTTTAACTTTATATAGTGACATAAATAGGATCAAGTTGTAGTATATAGCCTAAATGGTCTATAAGTATACGGATGAAATTGGGTATCTCATCCTGGTAACAGGATGCGGCTCATTTTGTATATGCTGATACAAATGATGTGATCCACAGATCATTCATGTATAGACATGTGAGTGGGGCATCCTATGCAATGAGTTTGCATAAGACTGGACCTCGAGATAGTCATTTTTCTTTATAACAATCGTTTACTATTAAAACTGACTATTTCATACTAAAATAACTTAGGATAACTCGATCTTAATCCTGAGCTAACTATGAACTCCTGTTTATTCGGGTTTATCCTTTGATCTGCATAGGTGAGAGTAGTCCAACAACACTGCTCAATAAGCCTCCCATTTTAGGGATAAGACCGGATAGATAGCTGGGGACATAGCCTTGCAAGATGGAATTCACTCCTACCCATCTTAGGGTTAGCAGATAGGTTGTTCTCTTAAGATTTGATTCCGAGACTTGAACAACGAGGCCTCACCCTCTCTTGGTAGAGAGGGACATGATTCATAGTGGTATTGTGAATCAGTTGTTCAATAGAGAGTCAATGGGAGCTTAAGGTGCAAGATGCATTTACAGGAGTAAAACGGTAATTTTGACCCAGCTGTAAATACGAACGACTTGTGAAGGTTCGACTTACCGATTATGGTTGAAATGGATAGAGATATATCTACAGTGAGGAAAGTGCAACTATCGAGTTATAGTGGTATGCCTTGATAGTTAACGAATAGTGATTAATTCGATTTTAAAGAGTTTAACCAATTAATTACAAATTTTTGGAGCTCATGATCTGTAGGTCCATTAGGTTCCTCTACTAGCTCATAAATTGGATTAATAAATTGAGTAATTTTGGATGAAATTAAGGTTATGAATTTAAAACGTTCAAATTCAATTTTTAGGGTTTCAATTAATTATATATAAGACAATTGAAACGTTTAATTTTATCGAAAATTAAACGAAATTGGAGAATCAATTAATATTTAAATTATGAATTAAATATTAATATTATGAAATTGAATCATATTGGTGGAATTGGTGTTTTACTAATTTAATATTAAGATATTAAATTAATAATAATTTAATTTAATTAAAAGGTTTAATTAAAAATTGAATTTAGTTTTATTTAAATTAATTTTATAAAACTAAATTATGTAAATAAAATTATTTTATTTAAATAAAGAAAATCAATTTTACAAAAAAAATGATTAATTGAGTTAGTGGATTTCCACTAAACTCAATTTGGGTGATTTATCACCCAATTCTACTTACCTCTTCAATTAAAACCCTAAATAGAAGCTGTCCTATATGCAGGCATCCTCCATGCATGAAACTGGTTTATATATTGAACTTTCATGTTGAGAATTGAGAGTCTCTGAATTTTTAAACTGAAAGGCTACTGGTTTAAAAACCCTCAAAACCCACCTAAGTTCATCCAAAATTCAGCTCAATTTGAGTGTTTCCATCACACATTCCTTCTTGAGTTTAGTAGAGAAGATCTTGGTGGTGGTCTACTTGAAGTTTCAAGCTCAAATTCGTGGAGATCCAGCTGAATCGTGGAGAGTTCTTCAAAGGTATTATACAACACAAACCCTCTTATGAACTTTACTTGTGTAGCATGTTTAAAACTATAATTAAGTATAGTTAGAGTGCTTATTGATTCTGAATTCTTCCGTTGCATGTTATATTATTCCTTCATAAAAATCAATTTGTATATAAAAAATATAATTATTTCATAAGATTGACAAATTGTTTCAAATATAATTGTAACATTATATTAAATACACATTTAATGTAAGTAAGTGGATTTACATCAAAATAAACCTTCAAGAGTCCCAAATTATAATTTACCGCTCGCAACTATTTATCTTTATTTTTTAGCTCCTCTTGAACTACAACTCATTTGTTCCAACTCTAGAGTCGCATAAAAATTAAATTTCTCAATTCTTCAATATTTTGTTTCAAAGAAAACAAAAACCACCAACAACCCGAAAGTCAAATTATGGTTCAAAAGGCAAACTCCAGAGAACTAATAAGTAAAGAAACAATTCATACCTCCTTCATAAATAAATAAATAAATAAAAAAAAAAAAAAAACCTCCTACATAAACCTCTCCTCATGCATGGTCCCAAAATTTCCTATAGAACTCAAAATCATAAGATTCATAACTAATACATAACCCTTCAACAATGTAGCCCCGAGGTTAATGATAAAGAGTCTTTAAAGTTAACAAAAAATTATAAAACCTCTTAGATTGAGAAACAAAACTTTTATGATAACATTGTTAACAAACAACCTAATAAATTACTTTCACGAATGGAAAAATATGGTTTTTAATCAAGCAATTTTATGCATTAGATAGAAGTAGAAAACTATTACAAGGACATTCATTAAGATAAAAAAACAAAACATTAAAGTAAACAGAAAATTGCATGTATAGCACAAACATGTCACTACAAGAAATCTGACTTCTCCCGACATCACATTTCATTGGGATAAAGTGTGAAAAATTTGTCGGGAGAGGCTCTCCCAATGCATAAACGGTCGTCGTGATTTTGATCGGGAGAAACTCGTCAAGAGAGGAACTCCCGACACCTAATAGATGGCGTCGGGAGTTCCCCCATAACCCCCGACGCCGTTTGTGCGTCCAGAGTTCCACCATTACTCCCGACGCCATTTTAAAGTGCGTCGGGAGATCCTATATGTGTGGAGAGTATTAAAATTTAATATATCGTTTGTAATTTTTTAAAATTTGATCTGAAAACCTGTAAAACATATTAAACCAAATAAAGATTCACATAACTAAAAAAACGAAAATGAAGTCCAAATTATAACAAGTAAATAAAAAATTACAATATTCAAACGAAGTCGATACTAGAAATTACAATATCCAAACGAAGTCGATAAACATTCATATCACAAATACATAAAAGAAGTAAAATCAAAACAACATCTGGAACACTTCTTGAATACATCATCTTCAACAATTGTCTCAGCTCATCTCCCAACAATATTCTACAATAAAACAAAAACATTGAAATGTTATATCGATAAACATCCACAACATATTCAAACTTTGTAAACATTCATAAATACACAAGACAGCCAAGTTCAAAGACAAAACGGGTGTAATGAAACTCTACCCACCCCTCAGGACAAACATGGAACCTCCCGAACATTAAAAACACACAAAACGAGTAAACAATGACCAACACACATAAAACTCAAATTCGTCCCCAAAATGGTTTATCTCAACCCCCTCCCCCCCCAAACACATTAAACTTCGTAAACATTAATAAATACACAAGATAGCCAATTTCAAGGATAAGACGGGTGTAACGAAACTCTACCCACCCCCCCACGACAAACATGGAACCTCCCGAACATCAAGAACATACAAAATGAGTAAACAATGACCAACACACATAAAACTCAAATTTGTCCCCAAAATGGTTTATCTCAACCCCTCACCCCTACCACATTAAACTTCGTAAACATTCATAAATACACAAGATAGCCAATTTCAAGGACAAGATGGGTGTAATGAAACTCTACCCACCCCCCACGACAAAAGGATAGCCAATTTCAAGGATAAGACGGGTGTACCATTACATCGAAAAAGGCAGGTGGGAATATTCTCTCCAATTTACAAAGTATGACTATGATGTCTGCTTGTAGTCTGTTCAAATCACTTACACATATTGTCTTTGCACATAAGTCACGAAAGAATGTACACAACTCAACAATAGCAGTGGATACGTTCTTCGGTAGGTATGCTCGAATACCAATAGGGAGTAGTCTGTGAAGTAACACATGACAGTCGTGTGTTTTCAGCCCCGATATTTTTCCATCTTTGTTATTGACACATCGTGATATTTAGATACGAATCCATCAGGGAATTTTACTGATTTCAAATACTTACAAAACAAAATCTATTCACCATTTGTTAATGTGTATGCTGCGTGTGGTTTTACAAATCTGTTATCGACCTGTATCAAGTGTAGGTCATTTTCTATCTTCAAATCTTGTAAGTCTAATCGAGCGTTCGTTGTATCCTTTGTCTTTCCTTCAATATTTAAAAATGTGCCCACTAAATTGTCGCATATGTTTTTTTCAATATGCATTACATCCAATTTATGTCGTAACAATAGTCTGGACCAATATGGAAGTTGGAAAAAAATACTTTTTTTAGTCCAGTTTAGAATTCGCTTTCTTTTTTTATCTTGCTTCGATGGATGTTTGCTAAGCACATAAAAGTTTAGCGTATTTATTTGTTGTAATATCTCTTCTCCATTCATTACGACTAGTGGAGGTCTACGTTCAACTTTTCCATCATGTTGTCTACTTCGACGCTAACTATGATTCTCTAGAAGATAACGTCGATGTCCCATAAATGATATATTCCCTCTTATCCCGAAGGATAAGTTATCTTCTTTGCATATTGGACATACTTGATAACCTTTTGTACTCTACCCAGATAAGTCACCGCACGCAAGGAAGTCATTAATCGTCCATAATAAGGTAGCATATAGTTGAAAAAACTCACCAGCAACAGAATCATAAGTTCGCACACCAATTATCCACAACTCTTTCAACTATTCAATCAACGGTTGCAAGTAATCAATTTCTTTTCTAGGAGATTTTGGATTAGGTATAAGCAAAGACATGAAGAATTTTGTTTCCTTCATGCATTTCCAAGGGGGCAAATTATAAGGAATTATCACCACAGGCCACATACTATAAGAAGTGCTCATATTTCCAAACGGATTGAAGCCATCTAAAGCTAATCTCAAATGAACATTTCGAGGATCTAAAGCGAAATGAGGGAATTCACGATCAAAATGTTTCCACCCCTCTACATCAGCTGGATGTCGCAATACATCCTCCGTTTCAACTCGCTTATCTTTATGTCATCTCATGTCAGAAGTGCCTTCTTTTGATACAAACAATCGTTTTAATCTCGGTATCAATGGAAAATGACGCAATACCTTATGTGGTATTTTTTTACCCTTGCCATCATTAACTTTGTACCGAGACTCACCACAAACAGAGCATTGTTGCAAATCTGCAAACTCTTTCTAATACAATACACAATCATATTTGCATGCATGAATAGACTCATAACCTAGGCCTAAATCACGCAATTTTCGCTTGGCTTCATAAAAGGAAGTAGGTATAGAGGTGTCAGCTGGAAATGCTGCTTTTAACAATTCCAGCAACATGTTAAACGATTCGTTACTCCAGCCGTTCAAAACTTTGATATGCATCAACTTCACTAAAAAGTTCAAGGACGAAAATTACGAACACCTAGGGTATAATTCATTACATGCTTCGGTCATTAAATCCTCGAATAAGTTCGTGGTATCTCTTTCTTGACCATTCAAGGACATTTCATTCTCAATTCTTTCTTCATTTGCATTTTCATTTTCAATTGAAACTTGTAAATCATTTATAAGATTCAACATCTCATTTTCTCCGACAGCATTACTCTTTATACTATCTACTTCAACATCCTGAAATGAATGACTTGTATGACTTCTAGATAAGTTTATTGGCTCTCCATGATATACTCATTCACAATATGAGGGAGATATTCCATATATTAATAGATGTCGCTCCACAATATCTATCTTTTCCCAAATTGAATTCATACAATTCTTGCATGGACATCTTATTCGTCCGGAATCATTAACATGAAACCTTGTCATATCTAAGAACTGTGATACGCCTTCTCTATACTCCATTGATAATTTATTTCTTAGTTTAATCCATTCTTTATTCATCTTTAAAAATAAATATTTTCTGACCAATTTGTAATCTAAAACAATAACCTGGATTAGAAGACAAAGTACAAAGTATTATTAAGCATTGAGTTCTATAATTTTCATTTTTTAAGGCAAAATAAACACATAGGTCCCTAAACCATTTAAATTGCCTTAACAACTTTCAAATGTTTTATTTAGTACGTCTCCAAGCTTTCAATTTTGTGTCTAATATAGGCCTTTCATCTATTCAACATCTTCTAAAATTTACGAGCCTATTGGACACAAAATTTAAAGTTCAATTTTCTATTAGACACAAAATTTAGTTTTATGTCTGTATATTCTTTAAAATATTTTAAAATATTAAATGTGTTAAGTACCAAATTGGAGGTTTAAAGATTTATTTATATTTTTTAGATTAATATAGGTCTTTCATTTATTCAACATTTTCGAAATGTTAAATCATGCATGCTTAGGCTCCAAATAACCAACATCATATGACATGTTCGTTATAAAATTACTCTCAACAATTTCAGAGAATTGTAAAACAAATATATTCTGCAAAATTGACGAGATATTAATGGGCATGATTTGTACAAAAAAAATTTCAGAGAAATTTTAATGGGCATGATTTTAATGGACATAATTTGTACAACAATTTCAGAGAATTAACAAAAGCGAATACAATATTGAAACACATTTTAATGGGCATGATATGTACAACAATTTCAGAGAATTAACAAAAGCGAATACAATATTGAAACACATTTTAATGGGCATTTCACATATGATTTAAATAAATATACAAGAAAAAATAAAATGAAAGAATTACCAGCGAAAAGACGACAGCAGCGGCGGGCAATTGATTGCAGCTGCTGACTGAAGGTAGGAGCGGCGGCGGACGAAAAATGGGGAAAAATGGGAGAGGGAGGAAAAGGAGTTGAGAGATATGGGATAGGAAAAATGGAAGAAAAATTGGATGGGAAAAATGGAGAAAATGGAGAAGGAGGGAAAATTTTGGGAAGTGCGGGGGGGGGGGGAAAGGAGAAGGAGTCTAGTTTAAACCAAATCCCTCTCCCGACCCCGCCCGACGGTCAAACACGTTTTACTCGTCGGGGGTTCTCGACCTTTACTTTATCGGGAGAGACCGTCTCTTCCGACGACCTAATTCCCGATGCTCTATTTAGGCGTCGAGAGAACTCCTTTTTCTTGTAGTGTTCTCAGTGTATCACTCCTTAAGAGAAAATTTTGATCGTAAAACAAAAATGCAACATTCAAATACTACAAAGTAGAATAACCATATAATAGTTAGAAGGGTATTTGAGAATAACCATATAGTAGTTATCTATATTCAAATCCTATTTCCATTCCCTAACCAAACAGAATTCAACATTAAGAATCAAACCTAATATCTCATAAAAAAAATTTAAAAACAAAATATTAATAGCAGACTTACTTCCTAAATCTGTAGATTTTTCATGTCAAAAATCCAACAAACTTCACATGGAGAACTTTCTGAACATCGTTGTTGATTAGCAAGTGACTACCAATTGAGAAAACGTCATTCTACATCATACTTTCGCTCAATCCAAAAACTTAAAACGATAGGTGACACCAACAACTCATATTCTCACACCCAGAAATAAGAAACATAGATTGAAGATAGGACCCCAAAGAGAAAGGGCAAGTTTAATAGCATAGTACCTTTGAATGATGAATTGGGCTCATAATAAATGAAAAATCAGACAAGAAGAGCCAAAATATCAGCAAGAAGCCAGTTGAGCCACAAACTGATACTCCTAAACAAATAATTAAGAGTATAAGACAAACCCATAATTGGATTTTTCTCTACATTTCCATAACCAATCTTACAAATGCAAAATTTTCATCAACCAAACACCCTTAATTAAAGAATTTTTTTATACTAAGAAAAAAAATAGAGTACAGTCCTCAAGAAAAAATTAATAACCTGAAGAAATAGAATTGAAAAAACTTAGTTTTTTTCAATCCCCCACTGAAAATACAAGCAGCCAAGTCCAAGTGAAGTGATTTTTAAAGCTTAGCCAACAACTGGGGGTTCCTACATGTTGCAAAACTAAAGGTCAATTACAACAGAATGCAATCAATATATTATGGAAAACAAACCACAATAGAAGAAATGATTCCAGTTGGCAGCAAGACCAAGTCAATGTGAATATTTTATGGAATCAAGATATTGATGAATACTCTTATGTGGATCTACACAGCATAAGGTCTCTCATCTGCTATAATATCTAGAGTTCATAGTTCAGATTGACTGCAAAATCATCTCATGAATATACCTCTTGCAAAATCATCAATCAACAATATTCATCCCATAGAAACGACTATGTCGATAGACAATTGTTTATCCAATACTATCAATACAAATCACATTCACATTCGATGCATCAAGTATCCAATACTGTCATTAAAAGTTGAAATAACAAAATTTGTAATATTTGTTATAGTGTCCACCAAATATGATATAAAGATACCACCAGATGACTTTTGTTTCTGAAAAATTGAACCAAGGCATTATGTATGAGATATTTTTCCTAAAACAAAGATCTCAAATCAAATAGGAAAACAACTACGATATTATGAGATAAGCAAATGAACAAAGTTTACCTGCTACACAAGTTGCCAACTTTCCAAACAACAAATTAACAAGGAAATAAATGACATTTGGGCCAACATTTATCATAAATAACAAGAAAATTGTTGTGATGTCTACATTGAAATAGCCCAAAAAGAGCAAGTAACTTCTCAAGTAAGTCAAAAGACGACGAATATATGAGAAAATCAAAAGAAGACACCAAAACCTCATAAACACTACCTTGAGCTCCTATCGCTTGACATTGGCATGAGAGCAAAATTAAACTTACACAAAAAGAACAACTTGAAAATAAAAAGTGAACTAACAATTTACCTATGTTGTTGAAATAGAAATTATTCAATGGTCAATAAAGAACGACTTATCATCTTGAAGATCTAGCTCATGAAAAATCAACATCAATGACAAGTAATCCAGGAAACTCAATTATGGTACCACATATTAGCACATTAACATAAATACGAATATCACAAAAATAGATCCCATCACTTAATTGGAGAAGATAACACACAAAACCAATACTATTAACTTATAGAAATCTATCTCAATCAGTTGTATTATGTAACTAAATTATGGATATCACAATCTAGTTAAGTAGGAAGCACAATTTCTATCACAAGATAACTATCAAGATTAACATACTAAAAGATCAATTGCTTTTAGCTTATAAGTTTTAAAGAAAGTTTTTATTTCTTTTTCTTTTCTATAGTGAGTGAAGTCTAGGCTTACTCTAAGCCAATTAAAAAATTCAGTGACTTAACTCTTCTGTGTTACTTGTCTACAATACCACCTAGAATTTTTCAAAAAAGAACATTAAAACTACAATGAGAAAAACATTCGTAGTTCTCGTTTTCAGTAGTGAACTCTGAAAACATAAACATATTTAGGATGGAAGTTTATTATTCGTTTATAGACTTTCATGAGAAAGATAACAAAAATAATGCTACGCTACAAAGAAAACCAGTAATGGAAAAGAAATGTTTTCATACTCCACTTGTAGGAAGCAATAAAAAAAAAAACCCAAATGACACAGAATAGATCTAGATTTGTATATTTTCCAAACCTACAGTAGCCGTTGAAAGGATGAAGAAGAAGAAGCCTCATCAAAATCCTAGAAGGGATTGGTAAAAATAAAGCCCTAGCTAAATAGAGATTGCGGTTTAAATGTAGGACTGATGAAAATCAAAGGAACAAGGGAGAAAAATATAGAGGAGTAAGAAACTTACCTTCTTAGAAACGATAGAGAAGAAGTTGACTAGAGATGGATTGTTGATGTTGCTCGAAAGAAATGAAATAGAGGAAGAAGATGTAGTAGGCACGTGAACAACTATGGAGATGCTAGAACAAATGAATGAAATTTGTGGAGATGGAGGAGAACAATGTTCGGGTTGATGCCCTAAATCTCGTATGATTCTATAGTTTGTAAACACCTATATGAATAAATATTTTATGATGTAATAATATGAGATGTTTTATTCACTACAGTTTTTGAAATATGAGATATTTTAGTTGCATTAACCACAAACCAATAAACTAAGATTCCTTGTTATCGTTCTAACTTGAGCATGTATGTGATAACATACAAGTGGATCGTGCTTTAAATGATAACCTAAATGGTCTATAGTATATAGATATAGGAGGGAAACCTTATCCTGATGACACTACGAGTGTGGCCCACTTTGTAGATGTTACAAGTGTTATAAAGTGCTACAAATGGTCTGATCCTAACCATTCATGTATTAGACATGCGAGCGGGGATGCTCTATACAAAAGAGTTTGTATAAGACCGAACCACGAAATGTTTAGTCTTGTTATATAACGTCGTTCATGACAGAGACTTTCATTTCACTAGGATGACCATAGATAACATGACCTTAATCCTGAGTGAGTTGAGAACTCTTGCCTATGAGGGCGATCATTTGATTTGTATGGGTACGAGTGGCCAGATCGCCGACTCAAACCTACCAATTTGAGGATTCGTCTAATTAGGGAGCTGGGAACTCGATGGAATTCGCTCCTTCCCCAATTTAGGGGTAAGTAGATAAATTGCTCCCTTAAAGGCTGATTCCAGGGCTTGAACAATGTGGTGCCACACTTTCTCTTGGCCCGAGAAAGATTTACTCATAGTAAGACTATGATGTATTGTTCATTAGAGGAATCAGAGTACTTAAGAAGTTATATATAATTACAAGGGCAAAATAGTAAATTGGTCCTACTGTATTTACAAGCGGTTTATGAAGAGTCATCGTATTGTTGATTGGTTATATCCAATGGACACAGAAATACATCTGTAGTGCGAAGAGTGTAGTTGTCGGTCTTTAGTGGAATGCCCAGTAGTTAACGAATGGTGGATATCGTGATTAAAGAGTTTAGTCAATTATTTACGTACCGTTGGAGCTTCAAGCTACAGGTTCATAAGATCCCCTTGGTAACTCAATGGATTCATGTTGAGAATCAGTTTTTGGGATAGTTTGAAGTGTTCAAATTAACAAGAGGAAATTTGATTATATACGATATAACTAAATTGCATCAATTATATGAGATATAATTGAATTAATGTATTAGATAAATCAATTGGAGGAATTATTGTTAAATGTTATAAAGGAGAAAAAGAACTATGGTTTATATATTGCATGAGATGTGATATGAAAACTATAGGTTATGAATATATTATTTATTTGTAATTAAATAAATTATGGGATAATTTTCGATTTTTTCTCCCAATAACCAACTTAGTGAGAAGTTGTGATCAGTTATGGTAACTGATGGATAAAATGAAAAAAAAATTTCTTTGTTCACTATGCAATCATTAAGCGATTGATAATCGGATGCACAAAAGATATAGCTATACGATAGCTTGAGAACATAAACGATCATGCAACAAGTTTGCTATATGATAGACACTTGTTTTCTAAACGATCGGTACTCAGTCTATACGATAGACTCTAGTCATCTCTCGCTTACTCGATCGTCTATACGATCTGTCAATTCCTCCTTCCCTCTACCAAATCCATACAGAGCCCACAACTCCTGGATTCTCGCACCGAGAATACCAAGGTAGCCTTCTGGTGGTGTCTGCTTATTGTTCGAGTGTCAAGTGTTGCTCGTTGCTGTTCAAGGTGAAGCATGAAGTTTGTGTTGCCGAGCGTTCGTGTTGTCAGATCGAAGGGAACAAGAAAAAAACTCTTCAAAGGTAAGTTCTCTTGATCTTTAGTACTTTCCTTTAGAAGCATGCTATAATTTCAAGTTTATGCATAACTATTATTGTTTGATTGTAAATGTGTATATTCTGTCACAATGGGGTTTGGAACGATCTCGTTTCTGCTCACTGATTCTTTTTTATAAGAGTTCCTTCAAAAGAACGATCTAACGAGGGAGAGAAATGAGTAAAAGAGAGAGGGAAAAGGTTTTTGTTCCAATGTTGGGTGAAAGAGAGAGAAATGAGTGAAAAGTACGAGGGAGAGAATACGCAATTGAGGGAAATTTTTTGTTCTAGTGTGAGAGAGAGGGAAAAGCGTAACCAAAAAAGTATTGGGCAGGATAATTAATTTAGTTTTCCGGTTTTTTAAAACCTTTTTTAATAGCATTTTTTTATAACAAGCTATCCTTAAATGTTATTAAAAGTGATATTTGTTGTCGTGTGTCATGATATATTAGATTGTTCCAATGATAAATTTATTGGATTGGTGTCCTCATTCTCCCGAAGTCTCGTTGTTTTGTAAAGATACACATTATTTAATGAATAAAATAAATGTTATTTAATTCTAGCATTTACTCATATCCAATAAATAAAACTCCTTGGTTATATTATGTGAACTTAAGCATGTATATGTAATATACAAGTGGATCGTGACTTAAGTGATAACCTAAATAGGTTTATAGTATAAGGATTGAGGTGGGATACCTGTTCCTGGTGACACTATAGATACAGCCCGCTTTGTAGAGGTTTGCAAGTGTTGTAAACTACTACAGATGGTTGATCCTGACCATTTATGTGGATGCGTGCGAGCGGGGGTGTCCTATACAAAGAGTTTGTATAAGACCTGGACCATGAGATTACTAGACTTTGTATATAACGTCGTTGATACTAGAGACTTGATCTCACCTAAACGACTATAGGTGACACGACCTCAATACTGAGTGTTTTGGGAACTTCTACCTTTGAGGGCAGTCCTTTGATTAGTATGGGTGAGAGTGGCCAGATTTCCAACTTAACATGCCTACCTTTTTAAGAACTTGTCTGATCTGGGAGCTGGGAACTCAATCCACAAGATGGAATTCACTCTTTTCCCGAAGTAGGGATAAGTAGAGAGATTGCTCCCTTAAGGGCTGATTTCGGGGCTTGAACATAGTGGCCACAGTTTTTCTTTGGAAGAGAAGACTCAGTCATAGTAGGACTATGACTTATGTTCATTAGAGGGATCAATGGTACTTAAGGAGACAGATGTAACAACAGGGGCATAACGGTTATTGGCCCAGCTGTACTTACGAGCGATCTATGAAGGGTTGTCACACTTCTGATTGGTTAAGATGAACACATAATATATCTGTGGTAAGAAGAGTTCAGATGTCGGTCTTTAGTGGAGTGCCTGGAAGTTAACGGATGGTGGATCCCGTGACTAAAGAGTTTAGCCAGTTATTCACGTACCATTGGAGCTTCGAGCTACAGGTTCATAAGATCCCCTTGGTAGCTCAATGGATTCAGTTAAAGATCAGTTCTTGGTATTGATTTTAAATGTTCAAATTGACAAGAGGTATTTTGATTATATATGATATAATCGGTATGATGTATAAGATACATCTAGTGGAGAATTGATGTAAATGAGATTTAAATTAAGTACCGTGGAATAGAAAACGAACTATGGTTTATATGTTTCATGAGATGAAATATTAAAACTATAGGTTATAAATATAGTATGATAAGTTGCTTATCATTTATATTAATAATAATATTAATTATTGAATAATTAATTCTTTTTTTTTAATAACCAATTGAGTGGGTGGTTATTGGATTTTCATGGTAACCGTGAGATAAAAGAAAAATGGTTTTCCTAATTTTAGTAAGATTTACAAACCATTGAAAAGTTTTTCATAAAAATTTTTTTGAGATTTCTCTTGGCAAAAAGAATCTGATGGTAGTCGTCAAGTAAATACAGATTTACTAAACGACAGGTTGGGCAAGCTAAACGATCGTGCAGTGGTGAGTTAAACGATCGTATAGTATTTACCAAACGATCTATAGCTTTTACTAGACGATCGCTTGCCCAAAGTAAACAATCGTGTAGTGTCTGTAGGCGACAGACCGAGCTAAATGATCGCATAGCTTTTATTAGATGATCGTATAGCTTTAGCTAAACGATTGGGTATCGACCTATACGATAGGTCTCCGCCTTCTCCCACTTGCCTAGTCGTATACATGATCGGTGTTTCCTCCTTCGTCTGTCTTATACCAAGTCCGAACAGAGCCCACCCTCTGGATTCTCACATCTAGAATACCAAGGTAACCTTATTGGTGATGTCATACTTAACTCAACACCGTCAAGGTGCTGTGGAGGCCGTTCGTGCTGATGTTGAGGATTTCGTGGCCAAAGCGATCGTTGAGGACGAGTGCGAAGTGATCGTGCTGTGTTGCGGTCGTGTAGATCGAGCGTTCGAGGTTGTTATTGCTCGAGTGGTCGTGTGCAACGGAGCGTGGAGACGCGTCTTTAAATGTTCGTAGAGTTTTCTCTTTGTTCATGTGAGTTTTCATGTTGTAATTTCTATACTAATTGTAAAACCATTTGTTTCTAGACGACTATAATATGTGATATTCATTCATGATTGTGATTTGGAATCATCTTTTTTCCGCTGCTCATTGAAATCTTGAGTGCGATTTCCTTCAAAATTCTTATCAATGATAGAAATCTCATTGATAGACTCCATTTATAGATATCATTGATACAACCAATATCTACCTAAGTTTTATCATCGATATCAATAGTACACAGTTATCACAGAGATCTACCTAAGTTCAATCACCGATATTACGATACACAGATATTCTTGATATCTACTAAGTTATATCACTGATATCGTTGATAATTGATAACAACGATACAAGTATATCATTGATATCTACGTAAGTCATGTCACCAAGATCACCAATATCATTGATATTAGTGATATCAATCTAAATTATATCACTAATATCACTGATATCTATTGATAATTTGTATTTGTAAAAGTTATTGTCTCTTAAAGTTGGACTATTTAGAAGTATTTGATGAGAAAAGCATTAAAATCATAGGAAAATAGAGCAAAATTCCTTTCTACGCGTTCATCGAGTTCAAAAGAGAGCTCAACTAAAATGTTAGATCACTAATGTGTTGCTTATACAAGAATATAGATGAACACAGAAAGAGATGGAGGTTTAGAGTTTCATGCGTTGAACTTGCCAGACAATGACTCGCCATGCAAAACGAGCAATACAAAGCAAGATATGCAGCAAAGCAACCTATGCGATGAACATGAGATCTGAACACATCTGAGGGGACCACTGACAACTAAACGAACGTGAAAAGTTATCTAACACGCCTGCCACAGTCCCATATGGCAATAGTGGTCCCCACATCCAACTCTATATATACCCTAGCTCCAGAAGAAAAATGGAGATTAGAGAGAAAAAAATATCACAGATGAGAGACATTTTTGTGCCACTCTCTAGAGTTTGAGAGAATTTGTCTCATTCCCAAAGCAATCTTTCTTAAAGAGGTGCCATCACCACCACTAGAGAAGAAGACTTCGAGAGAGGCTCTTCTCCATCATTCCACCACAGAGCATAGCAGCATCTTCACATCCGATCGACGGGAAACAAGAAATAGCTACCGATAATCATCATCCTTCCCCCTTACCAGCTCCAATTCCAACTTTTATCCCTCCTCCAATTATTTTTTAACCAATTGGGTTAGGGACAAGCAATGCAGGAAATTTTGAAGACCCAGTTGAAAGAGCCGAAGAACCAACACTGCCGTAACCAAGTACTAATCTTGACGAGTTGAAAACTTTCATTAGCGATCAACTCAGACCACTGGTTGTGTCCATTGAAACACTTCAACAGCAAAATAGGGTTCTAAGGGACTACATGCGGCAGTAAACAAGAAAAATGCAGGACCAGTTCGTCTATACAACTCAATATATTAACCAGGTCCTAGTTGGGATGTTTGCCTTGCCACTGCTACCTGCCCACTTAAGGAACCCTCTGCACTTCATGGATGAAGACCCGTGGAAGAATGCAGGGGTGACGCGCCAGCATAATAAATTTGGGGGTGTTGGTTACTTTGTTTTATTTATTGATCTTTTGTATTTGTTTGTTGTGTTTGTTTTATTCCATTACTGAGTTATCCAATGAAATGAATGAAATTTCCATCATTTTTCATCTTTGCATTTGTCTTTAGCATACCTTTTTTGTTCTTTAGCTATTTTTCTTGTCGTGTGCGTTGTTTTACCTCAATGATATTAGTAATATGAAACTTATAAGTACAGAGTAGGCGTTAAGAAAATCAACAAAGCCTGAACTTTTCTAAAAAAGTCTACATGTTTTCTTTCAAAGGCATGCAAACTCTAAATCAAAACTCCTTTCAAAATTCTCAAAGCCTTTTCGAAATTTTGTTTCTCTTTTAGCAATGAGGATTTAGCTAATCTCCAAAATTTGGGGGTGAAGGAAATTCGAGTTAAGACGCATTCATCGAGTACATCAAAAAGAGAGGAAACAAAATAGAAAGATGTTAAATGCAAACTCCTCTGTCAATACTCTATAAAAGAAAACCTCAAATTGGTATGAGTTAAAAAAATTGGAACAGGCACTTAACCGTAGTTGGATGCTCGCATGACACCCGTGGGGGCAAGCCAAAACGAAGTTAAGTCTCCTAGACCAATGCGTCCTAAAACTCCGCTATCTAGTTTAAAAAAGTTGTATCTTGAAACGCATACATGCTAGATATGAGTTTAGTTGTGAAGGGCTCTCACCCATAGTTGGATACTTGCATGACACCCGTAGGGGCAAGCCAAAATGAACGTGGGATACCTGAAACAACGCATGGGTAACCCATAATTCATACTTTCTTTTACCGGCATACTGTTTTAAAAAATAAAAGCATCTAACGCATTGCTAGTTTAGAAATAACGAGAATGTTTTGAGAAACGAAAAGAGTTGTTGACAAAAGGGTTGTTGCACCTGAAATAAAACATTCTTCCTTTTAGAAAAGAATCAACCTGCGTTACATTTTCCAAACTTCAATCTCAAACTTATAAGTGAATATGATGAGAGGTAAACCCTGCACACTTAAGACAATGGAGATAACAAATAATTATTTGTGGAATGCTCGAGGACAAGCATTGTTCAAATTTGGGGGTGTGATAACTTGTAGAAATACAAGTTATTGTGACTCAAAAGTTGGAACAATTAGGGTCTTTAATGATAAAATCTCATCATTTTTAGAGGAAACGCATGGAATTACTCGATCACTATCAAACTCATGCAAAAGAATGTTTATTGCTAAAATACTGTGGCGCTAACACATGATATTGCAGGATTTCAACAAATATTCTAAGTTTCGCAGACAATGTCTAACGCATGGGCATGCGTCGGAGGGATTCAACGCAAGGAAGATTCATTGATTTAGGTTGTTTATGTCAAATCACCACTTGCAAGCATGAGAATCTGCAGCTAGCGGCGTCTAAAAAGCGTCGAGTGTCAGGCGGCTGACCAGGGTATGGAATTTAATGTTGCCCCATCATCAAGTTGGAGAAGACCGACGCCTATAAATAGAAGAAATCCCACCAGTGAAGAGACCTTTTAGCTCATCATATAATTTTGAAATTTTGAGACTTTAGAGCTGTGTTGTGGTGACGAGAAGAACACAAGAGGGAAGAGAACCACCACCACCGTCAATCAAGGAATGGAGAAAGCTGAGCTCGAGAGAGAACTTTCGTCCATTTATTCCACAAGTGGTTGTACACGAATTAGAATTGAGCCAAAGAGGACAAGAGATTGTACTCTGCGGCTTAACTCCTTTCATTTCATCTTACTTATCGTTTTCGTCATCTCATTTGATTGAGTATTGGTTTTGTAATGACAATCAGTTTCTTTATAAATTCACATATTTTGATCTATCTCACTTTGCCACTGTTTATTTCTTGTTTTATGTTAGATGCATTTATAACTTCATGCAAAATCCAATTCTAAATGCTTAAGCCAACTAAATCACTTGGTAAAATCAACTTTAGCTTAAATTATTCGAGAGAATAAGCAAGCCAGCATTAAGTTAGAAATGCTTAGTACATCTAGAGATAGATGCACTGGTGTTTTATTGCATCCCGTGACTGACGCATACATCCTAGAGATAGGTATTGTATGATATTCGCATTAAGAAGTGATGAATAGAAGTCTAACGCATAAACGGAGATAAGCAAGTCATCTCAACCGCATCATATTCTTGTTCGTGTACATCTAACTTAGATCGATGCACATCCCTTGCATTAAACTCCATTTTCACACGACCCCTTGTTTTCTACTTGACCCTTTTATATCTTCTTGCACGCACACAGCAGCTTAGTGTAAATAACTCATTTCTACATTCACTTAGGATATTTCTACAATAGCTACAACGCAAGGTCTGCATTAGCTTTAATCTGAATCCCTGAGTTCGACCCTGGACTTACCAGGAACCTAAGTTGGACTTATACTTGGATTTGATTTAGGAAAACTTGAACGCCTATAGAGAAGTGTAATGCGTCTCATTGCACATCACTAACGCATCACTAACGCATCAACGCATCATTCACATTTGCACTTATTTTCCAATTACTTTATACAATACACTTCTAAGCTCGCATCACGAATTTAACGAACAGAAATACATGAGGATCATGTTTAAGTGATAATCTAAATAGTCTATAGTATATGGATAAGGCTAGGTACCCTATCCTGGTGACACTACGAATACAGTCTGCTTTATAGATGTTATAATTGTTGTAAACTACTACAAAAGATTTGATCCTGATCATTCATTTAGAGATATGCAAGCAGGGGTATTCTATACAAAAAGTTTGTATAAGACTGGACCGCGAAATGAATAGTCTCTCTTTATAACACCTTGTTAGAAGAGACTTACATTTCACTAGGATGACCATGGGTGACTTGACCTTAATGCTGAGTGAGTTGTGAATTTCTGTCTATGAGGGCGATCCTTTGATTTATTTGGGTGAAAGTGGCCAGATTAGCCGACTCAACAAGCCTACCATTTTGGGGATTTGTCTAAGTAAGGAGCTGGGAACATAGCTACACAAGATGGAATTTACTCCTTCCCGTCTTTAAAGGAAGTAGATAAATTGTTCCCTTAATAGCTGATTCCGAGCCTTGAACATTGAGGCTTCAACCTATCACTAGTCTGAGAGGTGTTAGCTTATAGTTGGACTATAAACTATTTGTTCATTAGAGGATCAGTGATACTTAAGAAGTTAGATATAACAATAGGGGTAAAATGGTAATTTTACCCAACTATAGTTATGAACCATTTGTGAAGAGTTGATTCGCTGTTGATTGGTTATATCTAGAAATATATCTATATTGCGAAGAGTGCTATCGGTCTTTAGTGAAGTGATTGGTAGTTAATGAATATTGATTAATTGGATTAAAAGAGTTTAATCAATTAATCTCATATCATTGGAGTTTCTAATCTGTAGGTCCAAGGTCCCCTTATTAGCTCACTAAAGGATAGTAATGATGAATGATTTAAATTTTTCAAATCAAATGTGGAAATTTTATATTAATGAGATTAATATATAATGGTTAATTATAGATATGATCTATAATCCAAATTATATAAGAGAGATATATTTGAATAAGATTCAAATAATAGATTTATATGAATTTGATTCATAAAGAGATGTGTACATATAAATATGTGATATTTATGATAGAATACACAAGCATGCAATTGAAGCAAACAGAATCAATAAGCACTCTAATTACATTTAATTTGAGTTCTAAAGCATGCTTTTACAGAAAATCACAAGTGGATTTCAAGTTCAACATACTTTTGATGAATTCTCCCTAATCCAAGTTACACTTCACATTAATTCAGCTCCAAATCGTTAGTGTACCACCAAAAGATCTTCTCTACTATTCTCAGCCTTGAATTTGAGTGTTGGAACTCAAAATTAAGTGAATTTGTGAGGGTTTTATTATTGGTTTTGAGAGGAAGAAGAAAGTGTTTGCAGAAAATTGATTTTTCCAGCAAATCCCAGTGTTTGCAAAAAATTGATTTTTCCAGAAAATCCCATACTTCTTCTTTCATTCTCAGTGGTTTTATTTGCTTGCGACATGCAAGCACCATCTCAATCTCATACAGCCAGCAGCTGCTACAACCAAGTAGTGGGATTTGTGGATTGAAGAAGAGGAGGCACCTCCGTCTTGGAGGAAAGTGGGAAATTCCCACTTAAAATCAAATTTTAATTTCCAATTTTCTTTTAATTTCAAAAACCAATTAATTCTAAAATTGATTAATATAGATTTAATTAACTCAAAATTAATAAAATCGAAAGAATTCAATTTCCTAAATTGAATTAAAATTGGAAATTAGTTTGATTTTTAATTAATTAAATAATTTAATATCAAATATCAAATTAATCATATACTAAATTTAAAACATGAATCTTATTCATGTAATTGATATTTAAATCAATATTTAAATATTATAAACTCTCTTATTCCGTTTAATTTCAACAAATTAAATATTAATTACATTGAATATAATTATACAAACCCTAATTTGAATTTGAACTTATTCAAATTCAAACCCTAATTTCAGTTTGAACATTTTCAAATTGAAATTCAATTTGAACAATTCAAATTGATATCATTCCAAATTCACTCAATTTAACAATTCAAGGTGTTCATGTTTTACGAGCTATTAGAGGGACTTTATGGACCTACAAATCATGAACTCCAACGATATAAGATTAATTGGCTAAAACTCTTTACTCCAAATTAATCAGTATTCGTTAACTATCAAGTTATGCCATTATAGCTCGATAGTTGCACTCTCCTAACTGTAGATATATTTCTGTCCACATGATTTAACCATAATCAGTAAGTCGACTCTTCACAGGTTGTTCCTAATAACAGCTGGGTCAATATGTTGTTTTACCTTTAATATTATGCCTTGTTCCTTAAGTTCCTATTGATCCTCTAATGAACAATTGGTTTATAATCCAATCACTAAACTAAATGCCTCTATGGCCAATGAGAGGGTGAGACCCCTTATTCAACTGGATTCAGTACTTAAGAGAACAACCTTTCTCTTATCCCTAAATCAGGTAGGCGTGAATTTCGTCTTGCACCCTATGTCCCCAGCTATCTACCCGAGCTTACCCCTGAAATAGGAGGCTTATTGAGCTGGCGCTGTTGAGTCAACCTTCACCTATGCAAATTTGAGGATAATCCTAAATAAACAGGAGTTCATAGTTAGCTCAGGATTAAGATCGAGTTACCTAGGTCATCTTAAGCGAAATAGTCCGTCTTAAATAGTAAACAACGTTATAAAGTAAGAGTGACTTATTTCTTGGTCCGATCTTATTCAAACTCATTGCATAGGAAGCACCCACTCCTCATGTCAATATATGAACGATTCAAGATCACTTCGTTTGTAGCACCTTTACAACAACTTGTAACCGCTACAAAGTAGGTCGCATCCAATAGTATTACCAGATAAGGCACCCAACCTTATTCATATATTATAGACCATTTCGGTTATTTACTCGAACTTGATCCATCCTTATATTTCTATATAAACTTCAAGTATTCATGTAATAGCCATGGATCTTAGTTTATTGGATTTAGACTATATAAATGTAATTTAAAGATTCAATAACAACTTTATTGAAGAAATATTGAATAACATCTTTATTGATAATAGAATGTATTTAACTTTACAAACTACGAGTTTTAGGACACACAACCCAACAATTTATATGTTAATTAACTTCATATTAAATATGATTTAATATAGTTATTTAATTGATTAATTAATTGTTAATTAATTGATTAAGAAATAATGGAGATTGGAGGTTCACTACAAGAAAAGGGTTCTCCCGATGCCTAAATAGAGCGTCGGGAGTTAGGTCGTCAGGAGAGACGGTCTCTCCCGACGCTCGTCAGGCGGCGTCGGGAGAGGGGTCTAGTTTAACTAGACCCCTCCTTCTTCCCCACTCCCCCATTTTTCCAAAACTCTAACCCATCTCCCCCCTTCCTAACTGGCGCTGCCTCCCATTTTTCCTCCTCTCCCTCTCAAATTTTTCCCTCACCGCCCCTCCTTCTCCCATTTTCCTCATTTTTCTCCATCATTCTCCCTCCCTCTCCCCATTTTCCTATCCTTTTACACCTTGCCACCCATTTTCTCCCATTTTTCCCATCCCATTTTTCTCCCATTTTTCCACTAACCTGTGCCGCTCCTTTACAATATTTCACAAAGAGTGTTTTTCCACCAACTCCTCTCCCTCCCTCTCCCATTTTTCTCCCATTTTTCCTCCATTTTTCCGCTGCCGCCGTCGTCTCCTCGCTAGTAATTTTTTCATTTTATTTTATCTTGTATATTTATTTAAATCATTATTTCACTTTTTTTTTGTACAAATCATGCCCATTAAAATGTGTTTCAATATTGTATTCGCTTTTGTTAATTCTCTAAAATTTTTGTACAAATCATGTCCTGCCCATTAAAATCTTCTCTGAAATTTTTTTTTATACAAATCATGCCTATTAATATCTCGTCAATTTTGCAGAATATATTTGTTTTACAATTTTATGAAATTGTTGAGAGTAATTTTATAACGAATATGTCATAATTCGTTAGAGATAAACATTATAAAATTCTTTTAAGTTTCAAGGTGATTATATCACTATGTTTATGTCTACAAAATGATATGATGTTGGTTATTTGGAGCCTAAGCATGCATGATTTAACATTTCGAACTTTCCTTCAAAGGAGAAACAAATTAGTACATAGATGCTATTTTTAGTATATGAACTTTTTTATGCCTATATGTTTGTGTCTAATAAATCTATAAACCTAAAAAATATAAAATAAATCTTTAAACCTCTAATTTGGTACTTAATAGGCCCCTAACACATTTAATATTTTAAAAAAGTTTAAAGAATCTACTAGACATAAAACTAAATTTTGTGTCTAATAGAAAATTGAACTTTAAATTCTGTATCCAATAGGCTTGTAAATTTTAGAAGATGTTGAATAGATGAAAGGCCTATATTAGACACAAAATTGAAAGCTTGCAGACGTACTAAATAAAACATTTGAAAGTTGTTAAGACAATTTAAACGGTCTAGGGATCTATATGTTTATTTTGCCTTAAAAAATGAAAATTATGGAACTCAATACTTAATAATACTTTGTACTTTGTCCTCTAATCCAAGTTATTGTTTTGGATTACAAGTTGGTCAGAAAATATTTATTTTTAAGGATGAATAAATAATGGATTAAACTAAGGAATAAGTTATCAGTGGAGTATAGAGAATGAGTATCACAGTTCTTAGATATCGTTTTGTATGTTTTTTATGTTCGGGAGGTTCCATGTTTGTCGTGGGGGTGGGTGAAGTTTCATTACACCCGTCTTGTCTTTGAACTTGGCTATCTTGTGTATTTGTGAATGTTTACGAAGTTTAATGTGTTGTGGGGGGAGGGGAGGGGGGTGATCACAACATCGTTGAAAGGATCCGGTTGCTTGGGGAAGAATCGGAGTGGGGTTTGTTCAGAATCTTGAGTTATTGAACCCCATTTGTGATTGCTGCCTAGAGCCTGTGTGATAAAATGTTTTTGTGAATTTGTTATGTGGTTTGTCAATGGTGAAGTAGCTGATCTTGATTTGGTGTTTTGTTCTTAATGTGTGGTTTCATTGGTGCTCTGTAAAATGAGAAATTGATATGAACAAATGTAAAGTTTATTAAACTATATCTGTCTACCCTATTTTAAAGAGTGGGTTCTAAACTCTGTTGTAATTTTGGTTGTAATTAAGTCCCAATGATGGTGATCATCTAGTAATTGTAAAGGTCAAGAAACAAGGTAAATGTCCTGTAAACTATGGATGTTCCTACAGAAATCTTATTCTGGAAAACTGGAAACAGTTTTTTCAAAGCAATTTCCAAAGGTGTTGAGTATAAAAACCAACTCTAGTGAATAGAGAATGAGGAGATGATTTTAAAGTGTATTAAACTATTGCCAAACAGTTTGTGCTTAGCTATTTTCTTCCCCTTTTTTCTCCTCTTAAAGGTTCTTCCTTCACTCAATCATATTCTCTGGAAAAAAAAAAATAATCATGAAATCAGGTGTTACAATGATCCATTACAGATTATGCCAAAAACCCATTAACAAACTTTGTTTAAAAAGTATAGTAATGGACCTTGAACCAAATTAAACATAGCCTTCTTTCTAAGTTTCATGTTGAATCCTGTTAATATAGGAAAAGAATATATATATATATATATGTTCTAGTGGTTTCTTTTCTATTTGTTCGTTTGTTCTCTTGATATTGGTTACAAAATGTAGAACAGTTGTTGTATCAATTATACTTCATAGTTTTATAAGAACTCAATCTATAATTGATTTTTGAATTCAAGTCTTATCACTATGATGAAGACTTGCTCCCATGACCAAACCAAATTGAGTGTTATTGAAGAGAGTGAAATTTCTTGTCATGAAGGGAGATGAAAGAGAAGACAGAAAAAATTGCAAGACTTTTTATATCAATATTTTTGTCATACAGTTTGGTGTTTCAATAGACAAAAACGTTTTTAAATCAAATGAGATATACATTTTGAATTTTTCTTTTGCTTTTATTATGTGTATTTTTCTTACCTCACAGATTAATCATCATATAATAATTTAACAATAAAACAAATGAAAAAAAAATTAATAAAATTAGATATCTATTATACTTATTTTTAAAAATAAAATTTCAAATAGGATAATTTTAAAATCACGGTTGAAATCAAACATAATAATTCAAAAAAGTATTTGAAAATCACTTCAAAAAGTTTGAACCAAACATAAATTTGATTGTTTAAAAATCAATTTTACGAAATCAATTGTACATAAATCTCTTCTTTTTATATCACTACTCCAACTATCGCTGCACTTTAGTGTAGTTATCATTGCTAATTTATGGTATATTTGGAATACATTTTGAGTGTTTAATTTAAAAAATAAGTCATTTTGGAAGAAACTAAAATGTTTGGTAACCACTCAAAATAGCAATGAGTTTTTGAAAAATATTTTTTTCTCAAGTCAATCCAAACGGGCTCTTAATTCACTTTACAGAGAAAAAAATTTGATATCGTCGTCAGATATTAGTTTGAATTTGATTTATTTGAATTTATTTTTTCGACGAATTGTGGACTTATTAACATTATAGAGGTATAATGACATGTTGTGTTTTTTCAATTTTAGAGAACTATTGAACATCCTTTTAAGCTTTTAGGAATCTAGTAAATATTTTTAGAAGTTTATGCACAAGTTAATATGTTAGTGTAGTATTATTTATTTTATTTTATTTTATTTTTATTTATATACTTTTAAATGTCTAAATTTAGTTAATTTATTGTCAATTAATCTTAGTAATTTCTAATAGTTTATTGTTATTTTTTCTTAAATAAAATTTTAATATATATTAATCTTTCCTTTCTAAATTTTGAAAACATATGCACATAAATAGTATATTTATTTTAATAAAATAATAATTATTATTATTTAAATAATTTAAAAAATAAAATTTAAGATTTATTGAAAGTATATAAATTAAAATGAAATTAAATCCAAAGCACATAGAATAAAATAGTATTTTAACCAAATAAGTATTTTAAAATTTAGAAATTATAATGAAATGAGAATTGATGTTGAAGGATCAAAATTAGGGTTTAAACTTAAATTCAATCATTGTATCCAATGTTTTTTTCCTATTGGCACTTTGTCCATATTGTTTAGATTCTCCATTGCATAATATTTAGAAACCCTTTGACATTATTCTCCCTATGTTCCATTTCAAATCTTTCTTTATTTAAAGATTAAATTGGTCACCACTGACCATTTTTTTTATATATATTTTTTAATGTATAGGACAAAAGTATATTGAGCATGCTTTGTTTGAAACTTTCAAAGCAATTTTCTATTTTTTATTGTGTTCTCACCAGTGATCTTCCATTTTTTTATACAATAAATGATGTTCTTTTTTCCATTATACTATTAAGTATCTTTTATGAGTTTTGTTATTATATTTGACTTCTGAGAAATACAAATAAAAATCAAAATTTCTCAAGTTAATTGAAATTTTTACAAATAAAATATTGATACACTTATAGAATCCTATTAGATTTCTATCGGTCTCTATCAATTTCTATCCAAAAAAAAATTAAAATTTTACTACTTTGTGTAAATAACTTTCTTTATTTTTCTATTTTGAAAATCCCAAAATTATTTTTAGAGGTAGAATTATAGTTTTTATTTTAAACCTCGTTTTGGTAAAATAAATAAATAATAATAATTGATCAAACAATTATGTATGGTTATTAAACTAAATAGTTTTAGATTTAATTTTTACTATAAAATCACTTTTTTTTCTTTTAAAATATCTAGTATAGTTCTAAAAATTAAGGTTTACCCTTGAATTTTATGGTGGTCTTATAATTATTTAATGTATTCATATAAGGTGACTTTCAAAGATGTGCATCACATGTATATGGTTGATTAAGACAAGAAATGAGTTAACAAATCTTTAGTAGTAGAATAATAACAAGGAATATCATAGTTATTTAAAAAGCTCGAGAACGAGAATAATTTTGTAGGTGAAAATGGTATTTATAAATGTAATTTTCAAAAATCAAAATAAAAAACAAATATTATATTTAATAATACTTTGATTCTTTTGTTCTTTTTTAATTTAAGGTTATTAACATTATTTTTTCTATTGGTTTCTTTATTTTATTATCCACTTCTTACAAGTGTTTTTGAAAACCAAGTTAAGTTTTGACAACTAAAAAGTACTTTTTTGTTTTTGTAATTTGACAAAGACTTCGAGTGTTTAGTTATAAAATATGAAAACTATGGTAGAGAAGTGGTAAGAAAACAAACATAATTTTTAAGAACCAAATAGTTATTAAACAAAGATACTTATGAAAAATTGTTTACTACACTCATGATAATTATTTAGGTGTTTGTTAACCATTTGACATTTAATTTTTTTTTTTTTATTATTATTATTAAACCGTGCATATTTATCCATATTTTCTTGATAACGATTTGTATCTTTGTTAAACAAACATATGAATATTCAACCATATTTAAAAAACAAAAATTACTTTTTAAAAACAAACTTTTTAAGTTTCCCAAAACTTGTTTTTGTTTTGGAATGTAACTCAGAATTCAGATGTTTCTTTAATAAATGTGAAAACCATACAAAAGAAATAGTATGTATGCAATCATAAAATTCAAAAATAGAAAACTAAAATTGAAATTGTTATCGAATGGAGTCTCTTATGAAAAGTTATATACTACACTTATTATAATCATTTAGGCCTCGTTTGATAACTATTTGACATTTTGGCCCCTTTGGTAATCATTTCATTTTTTGTTTTTGGTTTTTGAAAATTAAATCTATTTCTTCCCAATTTCTTACGATGATTTGTATCTTTCTTAAGTACAATGGTTGAAATTTTTAACCAAATTTCAAAAACAAAAACAAGTTTTTAAAAACTACTTTTTTTTAGTTTTCAAATTTTGGTTTGGTTTTTTAAACTATTGATAAAAAGTAGATAACAAATGAAAAAATTTGGAAGTAGATATAGTGTCTATAGACTTAATTTTTAAAAACAAAAATGTTTAATAAATGGTGCCTTAGTTTTTTGTTTTTTTTTAAATTAAGCTTGTGACTACTAATCCATGAATTTCTTTTCTTTGTTATCAACATTCTAAGATTGTATTTGTTATTATTGACACCGATAGATGTCTATCGCAGTTTATTACTAATAGATAGTATAATTTTACCATATTTATAAATAAATTAACTCATTTTTCTTTATTTGAAAACATCCATAAAAAAACATTATGAAAAAAAAAAAATTCCCATTTTGTAACATACAGGTATGTCGAATTGACTTAACGTACCTAAAATCCTTAAATTAGGATTGGATGGAACACACACCTAAAATTCAACTTTGTAGATAAGATTTAGACCAATTTTTTTTTTACAAATTAAAATAATAATAACAATCCCTATCAAAATAAGAATCTTTTGTTTTTTTTTTTTTTGGCAAAATGCCCTCTCGACCAAATTGTAATTAAAAAAAATGAATGGTTTTCTAAATTAAAAAAAAAAATAGTAGTTGGATGGAAATTGATCTAAAATTTGATTACAAGCAGAGTTTTATAAATCAAAACGAGATGATGATAGCGATTAAAGTTTGTCCTATTAATTAAATAATTATAATTATGAGGTTAGATATTTAATTCTCTTATTTCATGAATAAAAAAAAATTGTCTTCTAGCTCTGTATGTAAAGACATACAAGTGGATCATATTTAAGTGATAACCTAAATGATCTATAGTAGATAGATAAGGTTGGATATCCTTGTGATACTACGAGTATGACCTACTTTGTAGATATTACAATTGTTGTAAAGTGCTACGAATGATCCGATTTTGATCATTGACATGTGAGCGGGAAACACAACTACACAAGAAGGAATTCACTCATTTCCTAATGTCGAGGTAAGTAGATAAATTGCTCCCTTAAGGGCTAATTTACAATATGGCGCCACACCCTCTCCTGGCTCAAGAGGAGTTTGGTCATAATTGGACTATGATTTATTGTTCATCAAAGGATAAGTGATACTTAAGGAGTTAGATGTAACTATAGGGTCAAAATGGTAATTTTGGCTCAGATGTAATTACAAGCAATTTGTGAAGGGTTATCATACTGTTGACTGGTTATATCCAATGGACATAAAAATATATCGAAAAGTGTAGTTGTCGGTCTCTAGTGGAGTGTCTGATAGTTAATGGACGATGAATAATTTAATCAAAGGAGTTTAATTAATTATTCATATACCGTTAGAGCTTCAAGCTGTTGCTCCATGAGATCCTCTCTGTAGCTCAACGAGAATTAATGAGAATCAATTTTTGGATTAATTTGAATGATTCAAACTAATTGAGGGAATGATTCAAACTAATTGATATAATTAATTTAATCTAATTATATATGATATAATTACTATAATATATTTGATACATTATAATATAAAATTTATTTGAGAAGAAATAAATATTTGAATATGATTTAAATATTAATTATATGAACTTAATTCATATAATTAAATTTAATATAAATGAGATTTATATTAAATATCATTAGTGAGAGAATAGAAACTATAGGTTATTTGCTATATTTGATATAACATATAGTTTAATATATATTATATGATAAGATAGTTATCATATAAATATATATTAAATTGATTTATGAAAATAAATTATTTTATTTTATTTTATTTTAAAAATCATTTTGGGAGTAACTCCCTCCCCCTCTTTTCTATCTAATACGTGCAGTAGGGCAGGGGAGAAGAGTTCTTCTTCTTAGTGTGGTTTCACAAAAAGATGATAAGTCTACATAAAATTTCAGAGACAATCTGAATCTTATCACTTCCTCTCATCTCTCTCAAAATCCCTCTCTTCCAAAATAGCCAGAGCCCACAAAATTCTAGATTCTCACCCAGAGAATACAGAGGTAACATTTGTAGTGGTGTCCTTATTGACCGTTAGAGGGTTTGAGATTGTACGTGACAAGATTCGGAGAAGAAATCTCTTAAAGAAGGGTTCTCAAGGGTAAAGTTTCTTAAGCCAATTTTCTATTACGTAATCTTTGTTTTAAAGCATGTTGCAATTATCTTTTAAATGCATAATCTGTATGTATTTACTCTGAAATTTATGTTTTGTAAATTTTGGGTTTCGTTTTGATCCCATGTTTTGATCAAGGATCTTCAAAGGTTCCTTCACCTACATCTGTATGGGGACATGTTATTTTGCTTGCAGCGTCACTTGTAGCATTAGGCCAGTATTTTATCATAAGTACCCACATTACAATTAGCTTATGGTCATGAGCCAAATATTTCCAATCTGAGAATTTTTGGACGTGCAATATATGTTTCAAACTGCTCCACCACAACGCACTAAGACGAGTCCTCAAAGAAGATTAGAAATATATATTGGATATGATTCCTCATCAATTATCAAATATTTTGAACCCCTAATAGGTGAGTATTTACTGCACGGTTTGCTGATTATCATTTGAATGAGACAAAATTTTCAACATTAGGGGGGAGGAATTAAGAATTTGGAAAAAGAAATTACATGAAATGCATCTTTATTGTCTCATTTAGATCCCCGTACAGATCAATGTGAACTTGAAGTTCAGAAGATAATTCTTTTGTAAAATATAGCAAATAAGTTACGAAATGCATTTATAGATGCAGGGAAAGTAACTAAGTCATATATACCAGTTGCAAATGTTCCATCGAAAATTGATACCCCAACACAGTAAGTTGTCACTAATGGGTCTGGAACACGTCAGAAGTGTGGTAGACCAATTGGTTCTAAAGATAAAGATCCTCAAAAGAGAAAAACAATTAATAGTCAAGAAGACTTGGTTGAGGATGTAAATACCCATAAAGAAATTCATGACACGACTAATGGGGAATGTGGAATACATAAAGATAATAATGAGATTTCAATAAACCGTGTCATGATAGGAAAAAGATGGAATCGAACTAATGTAATTATTGACAACATTTTTGTGTATAATGTTGCTCTTGATATTATATCTGAAAATTAGGAATCCGAACCAAAATCTGTTGAAGAATGTTGAGTAGAAAAGATTGGCTTTAATGGAAAGAAACAATTGAGGTAGAAATAAACTCACTTTCAAAATATCAGGTTTTTGGACCAATAGTCCGAATACCAGAAGGTGTCAAACCTGTGGGATACAAATGAGTATTTGTGAGGAAAACAAATAAAAATAATGAGGTCACAAGATATAACGCAAGATTAATTGCACAAGATTTTTCACAAAGACCTGGTATTGATTATGATGAGACATATTCTCCAGTGGTGGATGCAATTACACTAAGATATTGAATTGGTTTGACTGTGTATGAAAGTCTGTAAATGCATCTTATGAAAGTCTGGACATGCATCTTATGGATGTAGTCACAACATATTTATATGAAGTTAATAATGATAATTATATGTGAATCACATAAGGATTTAAGGTACCTGAAACATATAAATCAAATTTCTGGGAATTGTATTCAATAAAATTATAGAGATCACTATATAAATTGAAACAATCAAGACGAATGTGGTACAATCACCTTAGTGGATATTTTTTGAAAGAATGATATCAAAATAATCCAACATGTTGTGTATTTTTATAAAGAAACCACAGTCAGGATTTGTTATTATAACTGTATATGTTGATAACCTAAATATAATTGGGACTCCTAAAGAGCTTTCAAAGACAATAGAATATCTTAAGAAAGAATTTGAGATGAAAGATCCTTAAAAAACAAAACTTTTCCTTGGCTTTCAAATTAAGCATTTAGCAGTGGGATATTTATTCATCAATCAACTTATACAGGAAAAGTTTGAAAAGATTTTATATGGACAAAGCACATCCATTGAATATTTCAATGGAAGTTTGTTCACTAGATATAATTAGAATGATATATTTCAACATCGAGATGATAATGAAGAACTTCTTGGTCCTGAAGTACCATATATTAGTGCAATTGGTGCACTTATGTATCTTGCTAATAATACAATACCAGATATTGCATTTTCAATAAATTTATTAGCAAGATATAATTCTTCACCAACAAAAAGATATTGGAACGGAATTAAGCATATACTCCGTTATCTCCAAGGAACGATCAACATGGGTTTGTTTTTGTTCAAATAAATCAAATTTTGATCTAGTTGGTTATGCCGATTCTGGATATTTATCTAATTCACACAAAACTAGATCTCTGTTCACATATGGAGGAATTGTTATAGATGTTGATCGGTGAAATAGACCATAACAACCATTTCCTCAAATCATGCTGAAATTCTTACAATTCACGAGACTAGTCGAGAATATTAAGGCTAAGATCAATGACGCAAGTAGAACATGTGGTTTGTCTTCTAGTAAAAATCTTCCAACGATATTATATGAAGACAACACAACATGCATATCTCAAATCAAAGGAGGATATATTAAACGAGATAAAACAAAATATATTTCACTGAAGCTTTTTTACACTCATGATCTTGAAGAAAATGACGACATCACTGTACAACAAATTTGTTCAAAAAATAACCTGACCGACTTATTTACAACAAAATTACCTACCGCAACCTTTGAAAAATTTGTGCACGACATTAGAATGCGTTGACTTAGAGATCTCAAATGATGTATCCATAGTGGGGAGTAAATATACTTTTAGGAGTATAAATTATATAAAATATGTACTCTTTTTCCTTCACTAAAATTTTCTTTCCATTGGGTTTTTTCCTAGTAAGGTTTTAAGCGAGACATATTTCATATAGATAATGGGCAGAGAATATTATAAATATAATGATAATAGATGTCCATTAGATGTTCATGCTTAGTGTCCATTTATTATGTGTCATGCCTTCATTTTTCAAAGCGTTGTCTATATGTCTTAATATTACATTGACATTTTGTGGATTTTGTAAGAGGATGAAGATTGTTGAGAAATCCCAACTTCTTAGAAAATAAAGAAAATTTCAGAATTTCATATATATATATATATATATATAATTATATTTATTTAATATTATATTATATTTTCTTCATATTTGGGTTAATTGTGCTGTCCAATTTTCCAAAAGCATAACAAAAATTATAGAAAAAACCCAAGGAAGCGTCGAAGACAAAGACCGAGCGAACGAGATTGCCAACAAGAACGAACCCCATCAACACAAAACCAACTTTCCTTTCATCTTACGCCATCAAATTAGCCACTACTAACTCAAAATTCTTCCTTTCTCCTTCTTTCTTCTGATTCATCTTACTCTCTCTGAAAATCCCAATCAATGGATCCACTTGTTTTCTAGAGAGAGAGTGTGTGTGAGTCAGGAGAGAGAATTTTTTAACACTGGTTTTTGGTGCTCCTTGTTCCACTTTGTCAGATTAGGGTTTTTTTAATATCATTTTTCCACAGACAAATCTTTCAGTCCCCAGAATTCCCTTCACATGAGGTGAATTTTTTCATGGTATGGAATCTTCATTTCTTGCCTTTGTTTTCTTTGAATACTTTAATCCCCATGTTTCTGTAAATTTTTTGCTCGTGCTAATAAATGGGGTTTGATGGATTGGCTAGGTGCTTAGTGGTCGATCTTGATTTGCCCAGAAAATACGAGAACTGTTTGTTTTATTTACATTTTCAGCAATTCGGACATGTTCCTCTTTTTAGTATTCGATTTTTGGAATTCCCTGTCCTCGATGTGGAAATTTTACGAATCTTAAGCCTTTTGGTTTGATTCTGTGATGGGTATTCTGTCGCTTTTTGATCTAGAATATAGACTTAAAAAGAATTTCCAAGTGATGTAGATCGTTTTTTTGTGATTTTAGGAGCGATTGCTGCTTCAATTTGCAGATTAGAGGAAGATTGATTTTCTTATAGTGGGCGTTTGGAAATTTGGACTCTTGATTACTGGTGGATATAAGCTTCTTCACGTGATTCTTTTGAGTAATTAAGAATTGTGAAAGATAGTCTTAAATTCTTTTGCCGGTGGGTATTCTCTCTTATTTACTGCCACTTTAATTCTAAACCATTTGGGTTTTGTGGGTGGTTTGAAAAATTGGGAGAATGGAGCATCGTGAAATTTTTGGTCGTGGCTCCTCTCATGGTCCAGCTGAGGAAGATGAAGTTGAAGATTTTCGAAGTTGTTGTGAAGATCACGAAGTATGGAAAGAGACTGAGGACGCAGTGGAAGAAGAGTCTGAGGATCTTGATGAATTTTCGGTGAAAATGTTCTTTAAGGGCGTTTCAATAGCTGAGATTGGTGACCCCGCTTCTGGTCTTTCTGGTATTGGAGTATTCATGGAAAAATCAGGGAAAATCCCTTTTGTTCAGGTCCAGAAAAAGCTTGATTTTTATGTTGATGAGTTAGTTGCTGATTATTTAGCTCTAATTGATGGTCTGGTAGAGGCTATGCAGAACGATGTCCGCTGTATTCGAGCTTTCACCGACTCTGATCTGTTATATAAACAGGTTAATTACTTCCCCAACCTGCCTAATTTTGCTTGTTATGATATAATATATGCTAATTATCATTTTTTTTTTCTTTTCTATTGGAAATTTAGTCGTGCTCCTTATCAGAAGTTTCTTATATGCTCAAGATAACGTGAATGTTTGACAGATAACAAATGAAGAGGATCCTGAAATTCCACTTCTTGTAGCTCTGAAAGAAAGGATTCTGGAGCATGCTAGTAATTTTGAAGCCTTTTCCCTGAACCTTTCTTCAAGTACTGATCTTGAGCAGCCACTTCATCTTGCCAAAGTGGCTATCGGGGTTCTTTCTTGTCCACAAAAAGGAGATAAATCAGTTGAAAATTGTTCTATTTGTTGTGACAATAAACCATCTGCCATGATGGTTGCATTAAAGTGTTGTCACAAGTTCTGCTCTCATTGTATGAAGACTTATGTTGATGGAAAAGTAGATGCATCTCAAGTTCCCATTAGATGCCCTCAGTTGAGATGCAAATACTACATCACAAGCAACGAGTTTAAATCTTTTCTTCCCTTGACTTTATATGAATCGTTAGAGAATACCTTAGCAGAAGCAAATATTCACTCAGATAGAATTTACTGCCCCTTTCCAAATTGCTCTGTCCTGTTAGACCCCAGCGAATGTTTGTCAGCTAGGGCAAGCTCATCAAGTCAATCAGATAATAGCTGTATTGAGTGTCCAGTTTGTCAGAGATTTATCTGTGTTGAATGTCAAGTTCCTTGGCACTCGTCAATGAGCTGTGAAGAATTTCAGAGTGTTCCATTAGAGGAGAGAGACACTGCAGATATTACCTTACATCGTCTTGCACAAAACAAAAGGTGGAGGCGTTGTCAGGAGTGTCATAGGATGATTGAATTGGCTCATGGTTGCTACCATATGACATGCTGGTAAGGCTACATCTTTCAAATCTCGCTTTTTTTACATTAACCTTTTTGTTTGTTAGATATTGTGGAAGTTCCGGTGGTTCAGCATCATCATAAATATATATCATAAATTTAGTGTGGGATGTTAGATTTCTAAGGATTGAGTTGTAGAAGTTGTTGAGAAACTAAAACTTAGATACACGTACAAACAGAATCTTCCCTTTATATGCTTAGATCTTTTATTGATCTTTTATTGTTTTACAATTTTTCTAGCTGCCACCGGTTACTGATCGAGTCTATCTCCCTCGGGAACTGCTGTTTATCACAAACTCTACTATAAATTCATATTTCTAAATTTCACCTTTTAGGCTATGTACTAGGAATCACAAATCCACTGAACATTACCTGTTGGAACTTATTTCTCTAGTCTACACAGTTCAAATACAAATGACATAAACTCAAACTCCTCACGTCAATCCTATCGAACCCAAGTTATTGAATTTGTGAGGCAAATGTTCCCAGAGTTTTACCATTTTCTGTGAATGCAATGCCTGTAGAAAAAATTTTAATTTGGCGCATATGTTGTATCAGCTTATTGTTCAATGTGATGAACATGATTGATGTATATAATCACAAGTATACTAACTTATTTGAAGAAATAGAATGTGGGCAAACACATAATAGTAAGCATGTTAAATGTTATTTGCCCCTATACAGTGTGCAGTCTGAGCTGATCACAACCTTTTTGTGGATTTCTCTAGAGATGGAACACCTTCACTTAAACTAATGGTGGTGTGTGAAGATATTAATTGTTTTTGTTGTGGAGGAAAATGGTAAAACTCTTATGCAATAGTCTAGTGTATTAACCACCCTATTAATACATCATAAGAGTCTAAGAGTCTAGTCTATTGAGCACGCTATTATTACATCAACCAACGTTTGTGCACACTTTATTCTTGTTTTCACTCGCACAATGGCGGCTAAATATTGGTCACCATAATATTGACTTTGCTGATATAAGAATTGATTGATGTGTGATAGCTTATTAAGACTTTGCTGATTGGTCCTTGTGTAATAGCTTATTGGTAAATAATATATATTATGTAATTGTTTGAAGAAATACCTTTCGTCGATGCACTTCTCCTGCTTGTTTGTGGTTCTGAATCTAATCTGCCCATGAAACTCTCATCTCTTTCTACCAAGTTAAAGCTGTAATGGTAACTTAATTGCACACATTTCTTCTAGTAGATTCTAATGTTGAGATCCTAACACTTGGTTGGATGATGAATCTAAGGGCCTTTTTTCCAAACCCATTGATGTACATTCTTTCTTCACTTAGTGACTATTATTTCTGTGTGGGTGTTCGGCGAATTGAGATCTTTGAATGTGCACGGCACAGGTTTAAACATCTATGTAACAGGCAAATGAGATTCAATATCTGCACTTCAAAAGTTTTATGAAAATGATCCACTAGTTGGCAACACTCAATTTTGTTGTAAGCTAGTTGCTCCAGGGCCTTATGTACATGACTTTGTCATTGATGTTTATATTACTTTGCTTGATGTGTTTACAGGTGTGGGCATGAATTCTGCTATTCTTGTGGTGTTGAGTATCAAGATGGAGAACAGACCTGCCAATGCGCCTTTTGGGATGAAGACGATTCTGAGAATGTGGTCACCCACTCCGTCCAAGAATCTGAGCAGTGGGCATGGGAGACTTTTAATTCCCTCCCCATGATAATGGATGCGTACTCAGAGCAAGAGAGGTCACAACTAGCACTAATTCAACGATTCCTCGCTGGGGGATTTAGTCTGAGTGACCATCAACCATATCAATCTCCACCACGATGTACAGACTCTTATGTCGACACTATGAAGGACATACACCAGCTTCCTTGGCTTGAGAGGTTCGTTTCTGTGATAAGTGATAGCTACTACGAAGATTATGTACAATGATATCGATTTTTAGGTGTCTTGCTGAAGTCGAAAAATAAAAGGGAGGTAAAAGAGTTTCTTACTCTAGTTTTCCTCCCTCATTTACACTGCACAGCTTGGCGTTTCGTTCTGTAGTTAAGCTCTCTTTATCTACTGAATCGTGCTGGAATTTATGATGTGACCCTCAGAGGTCCTCCTTGCATTAGATTAGAATGGAGGAATCTTATGCAAGAATATCAGCTTTCTTTCTTTCCTCTTCCAAAGAAATGTTTGAAGAAAAAAGGAAAAAGGAAAAAAAAAAGGAAAAGACCAAAAGAAATAGACAACAATTTAATGATATCAATCAATGAAAATGAAATGTCTTCATTCTGTTGTATGATGTGCAATTTTAGCTGCATCCTTCCTTTGTGAATGTCTGTCATGTAACTTTCTCATTGCAGAAGTGGGTGGGTTTTTCTTTTTCTTTTTTTTCTTTTTTTATTTTTACATGGTCTCAATTTCATTTCTAACATGATGAGGTCATTTTTTAGGAAAGCATTTGATGCTGTTAATGTTCCTAGTTGCAGACTGATTTGAACTTATCAGGAGCTACTTCTATATTCTCTCTTGGATCACTTTTTCTTTTTTTTTTTTTTTTTGGCAGTTTAGAAAGTTAAAATCCCTCCTGCCCAAAACAAAAACTGATGAGAGTTATTTGCTTACTGTGAAAAGCACGAGTTTCCATTGTTTTAAGCATAAATGGGTCATATATATTGAGCCATGTATTTATCAGATAAAATGGGTCTGAAAAGAATATATTTAAGAATATTCTAGTTGAGTCTGTTTAATAGTGAACTGTTTGTATCCATCATGAGTTAATGACAGCCCTTTTTTATTATTTGAATACTAAGTTTAGGAACACTCTGTTACTTATATTTTAGATATGTTATCAAAACTAGGTAGCTTGGGATGTATAACTTTATATTGCAATATCAACAAAGGACTTAATATATTCGAGTTAAAAAAAAACAGAAACAAAATCACTAATGGAGACTAATGAGAGGAGTAATGTGATGAGTTTTTAACTTTTTAAAAAAGACACTTTTGTTTAGTTAGAATGAGTTTAACCGCATACGAAAGCAGTCATCTAAGGAGTGTTTTGTAGTAGTAGTGAATTTACGTTGAGTTATCTAAAGAACATTTGAAGTATGACGGAGAATAGATTTTGTCAAGTTAGGTTCCACTATTGAATTTGAGAGCAATGAGGACTGAGACTAGTTTTGCAAAGACGAAGAAGAATAACGCAAGGTATACATACAAGGAGACCAAAAAACAACAAACGAACTTAACACCAACAGTTTTTATTCCAGGTTAGCACACTTAAATGTTTATTGGAATTTTAAAATTTATTGCACTGCTCTCATACAACGGTCCTAAAAATGTCTATTATCTTGTCAATACACCACGTGTAGCCCTACAATTGGAATGCTTGAAAGGGATGTTTTGGGGTAAGAATTTTTCTTTAAAACAAAACATTAAGAGAGAGGATGTAAAAGCCAAAAGCTACTAACAATATCATTTTCTCACTATTTTTTCTCTCCAATATTTTTTTAACTCTCACTCCTCTTAAGTTTTTTTTTCTCTTTCTAAAGTTATTCTCCATAAATTTTCGTGATTCTCCCCAAATTTTCTATCTTATTTTAAACCATACGAAAATTTAAAAGACAAGATTGTTATAATTTCAAAATCGCTCCACGTTAAAAGGAATAAATTATAAAGTTAAAAAATAAATTCTTACTTTAGACTAACACCCCTTACATTCATGAAAGGATATGACCTAATACAAATAGTCCTTTTAATGGGGTAGAGATTCTTCGTTTAGGTGGAAAATGCAAAAAAGTGAGAAAATGGTGGAGATGGAAAATAACCTGGCCACACATGCCCTTTATAGTTTATATGTTTATATATTTGAATTGTTGTTGCATTTAAATTTAATGTCCTTTTTGTTTATTAACTTGATTTTTTTTTTATTTAACTTTCATTAACTTGATATTTGGAGCAAAACTTGATGTTTGAGTTTCTACTTTAAAATTTGGGTCTATGGAATCAGTCCTACTTTTTAAAACTTGAATTTTCTTCCACCTTTTGCTTATGCATATCAAAATAAAATTATCAAAAATGGACTATTGTGCAAGTAGGGTTAAGATTTTGCTCTTGCTTCTCGTTTCTCGCCTCCTTCCTTTTTATAATGATTAAATATCAGCACTCTATTTTATATTTTATTTTCATGAGGTTCAAGAAATTTCTCTCTAGATGAAAATTTTCCTTATAGATTAACCATTTAAGAAATTTATCTTTAAAATGATTTACAAACGAGGAATAATTTTTCACATAAAATCGAATCCTCCTCTAATTCATGCAAAATTTAATGGAGAATTTTGCGAGGACTATAAATTAAATAAGAGGCATAGACGGAAAAAAAACAACCCCATCCTCATCTCATGAATTTCACAAATTGTAGGATTAAAGTTTTATATTTAAAATAATAAATATTGAAAGAAATTAAGTTAAGAACGCATATGATTCGTTTCCCTTACATAAAACTTTCATATGAGCAACATAATAACTTTCCAATTTAGACCCATTTGATAACTATTTGTTTTTTTATTTTGAAGTTAAACCTATTTCATCCACATTTCTTTATGTATTTTTCTTAAGTACAATGATTGAATTCTTAGCCATATTTCAAAAACAAAAACAATTTTGTGAAAGCTACTTTTTTTTTTTTTTCCTCTCAAAATTTGGCTAGGTTGTTTAAACCATTGGTGAAAAGTAAATAATAAAGAAAGAAATTTGTAGGTAGAAGTGGTATCCATAAACTTAATTTTAAAAAACAAATATAAAAAAACAAAATGATTACCAAACGGAACCTTAATTTTTATAATTCAAAATTTGTATTGTTAAAAAAATGGTGAAAATTTTGTCCTATCACAAATTTAAAACTACAAAACCTAAATCATTATATTTTGAACAATACTGAAGTTGAAAAAAACCAAAACCAAAAACAAAAACAAAACAATAACTCTATACAGTGACATACAGCATCAATTGTGTATAAAAACAAAAACTGTAAGAAATAAATAAATAAATAAATTGTAAACTGAATAATGAGTTCTCAAAAATGAAAAAAATACTAATCATATCATCTAATGTCTAACAAAACAATAAATTGTGTATAAAAACAAAAACTGTACCAATTGAGTTGTTATTCTCCATCTTTTATCATCCTCTGCTTTTGCTTTTGATGTACAAAGTGTCCTCAAAACTCATCAATCCATCCATCCATTCAGAATATAAGAACGAGTTTAACAACTCGATCTCGGGTAATCGAGTAAGCGGCTATTGACAAGAGGTATCATTGGAGCCATAGCTAATTTTCTTGAGGCTTATATCAGACATATTAGATATCCATTTCTGAGGACCATTTGAATCACCTAATATGTTATAGGCATAAGAAGGCCACCTTACATTTGTACCACATAGGTCTTCGACCCCCGTTTTCATTAGCTTTTGCGTTCTCCCGAGAACTACAAGACTTGAAAACGTAGAGAAACTGTTTCCAACGAATACGTCGGCCCTTAAGCAAACTTCATAGTCGATTGCTGACTGTATGAGGTAAGGATACTTCTTGTAGATCTTATCAATGCCTAATTTCTTCTTTTCAAAAGGTAGCAAGCCTTCTTTCCAACCTTTCAAAATCGAAGAATCGTTAAGTAAACTATCTGCCACGGCAAGATAAATGACCATTGGCGTTGTCAGTCCCGAAATGTTCCCTACCCTATTCATTATCTCCTCCTTGCTACTACAAATTTGGTTTATTTTAGATCTCTGTTCTAACTTCTTACAATGAATCATCCAGTCTATTTCTATTCTCATGTGGACCGCAATATATGGCACCGGTTGCAACGACTTCTCAGATTTAACATCAGTAGCATCAGAATTGAATTTGCTTCTTACCTCTGATCCTACTTCTCTAATCCTTGAAATCACTTTATCTGCTTCTTTCTCTATCTCGTCAACCAAAACCAAGCACTCGAAAACCTTTGCATAGTCCTTTACAGGCCAGTGATCATGCCATAAAAATGGATTTTTACCAACTATTCTAATCACCTCTGACTGATCTAATGGTTCCTTGCTATACTCATTCAATTGTTCCAAATCCCTCTCGATCGTCCACTTCCTTCCGCTTCCTTTTGACAGTTCCATCGGGTTCGTTCGATTTGAAATATCCATGTAACGACCCAATCGAACAAAACCATTACAGCGAGAATTGAACTCTTCAAATTGAAAGATCTTGTCAAAGGAAATTGGTTCCAAACGCTCAACTTCTTTATAGAAGAGGGAAGCACTTAAACTAGGCATCAAAAGAGTTCGGTTCAACATTCTTGCAGTTAAAGAAGCTCTTGCAAATGCTATTTTTTGATTGTTTAAACCCCAAACAATCTGAGGGACCTCCAAAAACTTGTCAATACGAATACCGAAATCGGAACCATAAAATGGAGATAGATTACGGACGACTACTAAGCCATTCTCTTCAATCCGTCCAAAACTCGAGATCGACGGGAAGAAAATAGCTCTAACAATCAGTGGAATAACAAGTAATATGGCAATGCATTTGCAAATCCTTGAATTGAAATAGCGAAGACAATATATCGAGCGTTTACCATTTGATGATGCTTCCATTAAGAACTACAATCAATGAGTGCCGGGAAAATAATGAAACAGAGACCATACGATTTCGCTACTCCAGCACAAACAAATCGATGCTGGAGAAATCATACCGACCCTCAAACCAAGTCGATCGTCTCCCATCTACTCAAAACTGTCACAGAAAAAATCGAGAGAAACCCATTTTCAATCAAGAAACCATTCATCGGAAGAACCCAAAAAAGTAAGAATCAAACAGGGTAAAACATAAAATTCCCATCAACACATTTCGTCATCACGTACCTTAATTGAATGGAGTAACAAGATTGATGCACCCAGAATCCTTATTTCAAAAATCAAATACACCTATAAGAGACACCCATAAGAACAAATCATCAGAACACGTTGAAGAAACTAAGAAATGAGGAAGAATCGAGATCTTCAAACGATAATAGGGACAAAACGATTTACTAATAGAGAGTTCAAAATTCAAATAACAGAGAAAGCGATTGAACAGTAGATCTTACAATTGAACAAATCCAAAACCCAGAGCCGGAAAAAAGGGAATCAGAGACGAGAAAATCGAGAATCTGATGAAATGGGGAGGAGAGTTGAAAGCAGAAGAACGGAGAGAGAGAGAAAAAAAGAGTGGGAAAGGAGATGGGATTCACATGCAATGCAAGAAAGTGAAATCCCGAGGAACCCACAAAACTTGCTTCATTGAAAAGCAAAAGAAAGTGGAAATGATGAGGAGAAGTAGAGAAAGAAATGATGGGTGTGGATGGATGAAGGAGGAGGAAGAATTGGAAGGAAATGGGGAAAATGCGGACTGTGTCAGAGATGGGGCAATGGAAGATGGCGGCTGGGAGAAGGAATTAAAGGGTTGAAATGAAAGAAAGGATTCAGGTGAGGGAGTTTGTAAGAAGAAAGTACAGATTGTGGGAGGTTGTGGAGCCCAAATGTGGCAGAGCTTTGTGCATTCTCCCTTCTTCCTTCCTCTTTCATACCCTTTGTTGCCTTCTTCCACATTTAATGCCCTTTCAACTTTCTCTCTCCAAACCTTTTTTTTTCTTTTTTTCTTTTTATTAGAATTTTTATTTTTTAAGTAAAGTTTAAAATATTAATGTCAAAGTATCAGATCTTTTATTTTCATGAAAATATTGGTAAAATATTAGTGTCTACGTCGATGAATATTTGGAAAAAAAAAATGAAAACAAAGGAAAAATTGTGGAGAACTTTCAAAGAAAAAAAAAGGAAAACTATTTCCACAACAAACGTTAATATGTTTTATAGAGACGGATAAAACTAATAAAATGATAGAAATTGATAGTAGCCTATCTTCGTAATTATATGATAGATGTCGATAGAAGTCTATAAATGTAATTTTTGTTATTTCTATAAATAGTTTAATATTTTTTTATTGGTAAAAATTTTCTAAAAATTATTTTGATTAATGAGTTTAAATGTTTATTATATTCATATTAGTAATCATTTTTAAATCGTAATAAAAATTTTGATTCTTCCCTTTTGTTGATGTTTGAATCTATGAACATGGAAATATCAATAAAAAAAGTTTACATGTTGACAGATATTTTATACCTTCTTAAATATATTGTATTACTTAATACCTCAAACTAATAATAATTTTTTTTTAGGTGAATCAATTTAGAACTGTTCTTGAGATTCTATTTAAAACTTTTACTTTTCCCATGATAACAATTTCTTTTTTTTTTATTTTTAAAATTTATGTTTATTTAGTACTATTATTTTAATATGGTTTTCACTTTTCTAAAATAATATTTGAATTTTGGGTCAAATTTCAATAACAAAAATGAGTTATGGTTTTGTGGTGTTTTTAAATATAAAAAATATTTAAAAATATTTACATTTTATAACAAAAAGTTTCAAAAGTAGAAATCACTTTGCTATAAAGTGTAAATATTTTTTGAATTTTTCTATTTATAAGAATTTTCCTATAGTTTTTGCCTAATTTGATAGGATTTTGGGAGAAAAATGCTTGTATTAGGAGATTTCCAATTGATTTTAGATGAAATAAAGTGAGAATATTAATAAACCACTAACAAAGAATTTAATCTAATTATTTTAATAAATATAATTATTAGTTCAAGGTTTTAATCGATAAGATTCTAAATTTTTTTGTATAATTATTTTATACAAAATATAAAAATAAATGCATTTGATATGCTAAATAGTAATATTACAAAATTATCCACATAGCAAAATTTAATCATTTTAGAGTTTTATCAGTTTCTATCACTAATAGATATTGATAAATTTCTGTCAGTTTCTATCAATGATAGACTTCTATCAATTTCTATCACTGATAGATGCTGTTATAAATCTATCAAGTCTATCAGTATATATATATATATATATATATTTTTGCTATTTATGTAAATAGTTTGATAGTTTTTCTATTTGTGAAATTTTTTTATCTAAATAAATGCATTGATATGCAATATTTAGATTTAATATTATAAAATTATTCATGTAAATATATAAAAATAATAAAGAAACTTTAAATTTTATTAAAAAAATTTTAAAATGGAAATACATTTTTATGCAAATAATTTGCCAAATATAATTTATTAAAGGTTAAAAAATATTTTATATTTTTAATATGTATACAATTGGTTGAAACTAAAATGGAAGAATTTTTTTAAACTAGTTTTGTAATATATATTTATTTACATGTATATCAAAAAATTAAATATTAAATATTAAGATAATATCTAAATATATATCTTAGAAAATTGGGAAATGATATTACATCAAAGATATGCTAATACGGGTTTAAAATTATATATATAATGAAATTAATAGAAGAAACTTCAAAAGCCATAAAAATAAATGAAAATAAATAAATAAATAAATAAATAAATAATATATATATATATATATATATATAAGCCAAAACATTATCATTGATAATTATACCAAATCGTGTCTATATGAAATAAACCAACCATTTGAGGGGGCATGTGCCCCCACCTCTACGTAAATATGTCGGTGTCGATATATATTATTTACACATTTGCGGCTGATTATAACAATATTATACATATATTTTAAACAAAATTACCTTTTTAATTGTCAAATTTCGAAGAATATGTGTGTTTGGCTCATGAATTTTAAGTATCCAAATTTATAAGAATAGACCCATTTGGTTCTTGAGTTTTTAAATTTATCTTTAGTTTCCGAATCTTTAGAAATAGGTTCAAAAAGTCTCTCAAATAACTTTATAGTATTATTTTAAATAAGTATATTACATTTTAAAATAGAAGTATAGTTTTTAAAAATTATATCCTCTCTAAATTTTTTTTTGTTTTAATTTTAAATATCATATAATTATTTTTAAAAAATAAAATAAAAAATACTTCAAATACTTTTAAATTTATTTTTATGAACTTTGAAACTAAAAAGATACATTTTGAACACCCAGGAACTAAATAGCTATTTTTATAAATTTGGGGACTAAAAAGGTACATTTTTAAAACTAAGGGACTAAGCACATATTTTTCAAAACTTTGGGACTAAAAAGACAATTTTCCTTTTTTTTTTTTTTTTTTTTTTTAATTTGTGAGTGTCTCAACAAGTTTACACATAACTCGATCAATTTCACAGAACAACCCACATAACCTTACAACATTTAGGTGACAAGAAAACTCATAGGACATTAAATCTTAGGCAGGTGGTTACCATAAATTAAAATCTAACTCTCAAGCTATTTATCAAGGTTATGTTTTCCTATTTATCACTAGGTCAATCTACGATGGTTATTATAACGATGTTAACACATTAAAAAATTAGGACATAAAGATATAAAATATTGTTTATGGACTATATCAAATTATTTAAAATAAACCGATGTACTTGAAGTTTGAAAATAAAATTGGGAGATACACCTACGCACAATATTCTCATACAACAATAGTAATTTAAACATAGATATGTGACTTTTTATTGAAAAAAAAAATCAAACAACAAAAAAAAACAAGGGAAATTCTTATAAGTAGAAAAAACCAAAAAATATTTATATTTTATAATAAAAAGTTTCAAAGTACTTATATTTTTGCTATAAAGTATGAATATTTTTAATTTTTTTTTATATTTAAAAAATACTCCAACCAACAATTACCTAACACAATTAAAGCCAACATCTCATTTTCCTCACCTACTAAATCCAGCCATTTCATAGAAGAAAATGAAATTACACAAATTGGAATGACTAACCAAATAATATGGTGTCAATTTGAAAGATGAAAGAAAAAAAAAAAATCAATTACCAAAATTGGAAGGAATAATTTTCGAAGATGGCCAAAAAAATTAAATACAATAATTATAAAATTAATATGTGTCAAAGAGACCTGCTATTCGAATTCCCTACTTTTATAATACTAAAAAATTATAACATTAGGATAATCTTTTTGTTACTTTTCTTCCCTATTTACCCAATAAAACTAAGTAGCCTTATTTTTATTCATTTATTTTGAGAAGAAGTAGTCATATTCTAATAAGTGTAACCAACTTTTCTTTTCTTTTTCGTTTTTCTTCAAATCTAACATCCCTAGATTTGTAATAAAATTTAAGTTTTACTTGGATCTTTTTCAATCTGCTATCTTATTTTATTTTCGAAACTAAAAGTAAGAGATTGGATTGTTTTCAAACAAAGAAAAATGAGCCAATTTATTTACAAATATAGCAAAATGTCATTGTCTATTAATGATAGACATGAAGGGATGGAATTCCGAGTGGAAGCGTGTGAATGCCTTACATTTCATTCTTTCAGTTTATATGAAACAAAATCCGCACAAAAATAGAATCAAACAAGGGATAAACATTCAATGAACAAACATGTTATTTGAATAGTAGAAAAGAAAATGGGAAGAAGAATATCACATACCTTCGTCGATTCCCGAACTCTTCAGGATTTCCTCGTTGTCTTCTCCAAAACGGTTCTCCAACGAACAATAGACACCACCGTAAGTGAGAACTCATCATTCTCTAGAAACTAAGGAGAAAAGAGTGGTCTATCACACCTTGGCTGAGGAAGAAGAATAGAGAATATGGAGAAGAGAAATTTTGAAAGGAGATTAATTTTGGAGGCTAGAATTTCATTTCACCAAATGAATTCCCTTGCCCTAATTTGGGCAAGATGATGAATTTATATGGAGACTTTCTCGATAGCTTTCCAGAATTACCTTTAGGATTATTTTAACCAAATAACCATTATTTAATTAATTAGTCTATTAATTAAATAATCATATTAAATTTAATTTAATATAATTAATAAAGATCATATGTTTATTTTCCTTCACCTCTCAAAACTAATTAATTAATTCTTTATGAATCAAATTCATAAGAATTTAATATTTGAATCCTATTCAAATATTTCTCTCTTAATTAAGATCAGATCTATAATTAACCATATCATATTAATCTCATTAATACATTATTTCATCAATTGATTTGAACAATTCAAATCATTCCTCTTTTCCTTTAGTGAGCTAACAAGGGGACCTTATGAACCTACAGATTAAAAGCTCCAATGATATGAGATTAATTAATTAAACTCTTTAATTAAATTAATCAATAATCATTAACTGTCGGGCACTCTACTAAAGATCGATAGTTGCACCCTTAGTACTACAGATATATTTCTGTATCTACGAATATAACCAATCAATAGTGAATCAACACTTAAAAAAGCGCTCATAACTACAACTGGGACAAATTACCATTTTACCCTTGTAGCTACATCTAACTTCTTAAGTACCATTAATCCCTCTAATGAACAAACCGTTTATAGTCCAACTATAAACTCACACATCTCGGGCCAGTGAGGGGTTAAGGCCTTAATGTTTAAGACCGGGAATCAGTTATTAAGGAAGCAATTTATCTACTTCCCCTAAAAATGAGAAGAAGTGAATTCTATCTTGTGTAGCTATGTTCCCAACTCCCTACTCAGACAAATCTCCAAAATGGTAGGTTTGTTGAATAGGCTGATCTGGCCACTCTTACTCATACAAATCAAAGGATCGCCCTCATAGGTAAGAGTCCCAACTCACTCAAGATTAAGATCAAGTCACCTATGGTCATCCTAGTGAAATACAAGTATTTTCTATCAACGGTATTATATAGAGATTCTATTCATTTTGTGGTCTAGACTTATACAAACTCTTTGTATAGAATACCCCCGTTTGCATGTCTCTAAATGAATGATTAGGATCAAATCATTTGTAGCTCTTTACAACAATTGTAACATCTACAAAGTAGGTCATATTCGTAGTGTCATCTGAAGGTACCCAGTCTTATCTATATACTACAGACCATTTAGGTTATCACTTAAGCATGATCTATTGGGATTGGTGTCCTAAATCTCCTTGTAATCTCTTAGTTTGTAAACTTTGTATAAACATATTGTTGTTAATAAAATAAGTGTTATTTTATAAGCATATACTCATCCAATAAACTAAGATCCTAGGTTATTTTATATAATTTAAACTAGTATGTAGAGACATACAAGTGGATCTTGTTTATATAATAATCTAAACGGTCTGTAGTAGATGGATAAGACTGGGCAACTTATCCTTGTGACACTACGGGTATGGCCCACTTTATAGGTGTTACAAGTGTTGTAAAGTGCTACAAATGATATGATCTTGATCATTCTTGTAGAGACATGTGAGCGGAGGTATCCTATACAAAGTGTTTGTATAAGACCAGACCATGAAATGATTAGTCTCTTTATATAACACTGTTAATAATAGAGACTTACATTTCACTAGGATGACCATAGGTGATATGACCTGAATCTTGAGTGAGTTGTGAACTCCTGCTCATGAAGGCGGTCCTTTGATTTGTATGGGTGAGAGTGGCTAGATTGCCAACTTAATAAGCCTACCATTTTGGGTATTCATCTGACTGAAGAGCCGGGAACATAGCTACACGAGATTGAATTCACTCCTTCCCCGATGTAGGGGCAAGTAGATAAATTGCTCCTTTAAGAACTAGTAGCCACACCCTCTTCTGGCCCGAGTGGGACTTGGTCATAGTTGGACTATGACTTATTGTTCATTAGAGGGATCAGTGGTACTTAAGAAGTTAGATGTAACTATAGGGGAAAAACGGTAATTTTGGCCCAACTGTACTTACGAACAATTTGTAAAGGGTCATCGCACTGTTGATTGGTTATATCTAATGGACACAGAAATTTATTTGTACTGTGAATAGTGAAACTCTCGATCATTAGTGGAATGACTGACATTTAACGGATGTTGGGTAATTTAATTAAAGAGTTTAATTAATTATCCAAGTACCGCTGGAGGTTCAATCTACAAGTCCATAAGGTCCATTCTGTAGCTCAACAGGGATTTAAATGAGAATTATTTTTGGATTAATTTGAAGTATTCAAATTAATTGAGGGAATTAATTATATATAATATAATTAATTAAATTAATTATGTATGTAATATAATTAATATAATGTATTTGATACATTATAATATAAGGTAATATGAGAGAAATTTGAATATGATTAAAATACTAATTATATGAATGAGATTCATGTAATTAAATTTAATATAAATATGATTTATATTAAATACCATAAATAAGTTGAGAGGAATTAAATATTTGGATATGATCCAAATATCAATTATATGAATTAGATTCATATAAGTGAGATTACCATAATGTGATTTATATTAAATGCCATGTATGGTTGAGAGAAAATACATCTATAGGTTATATTGTATTTGATATAATATGTAACTCTAGATTATGTGTTATATGGGATATAACATATAGTTTATATACATATAATAAGGTTGTTATTATACGTATAATTATTATTAATTTTATTTTATTAAATTAATATTGATTAATTAAAGAGATGGAGTTACAACTCCCTCCCCCTAATTTCTCTAAGCCAAATACGTGATGAGAAGGGTCAGAGAGAGGGATGGTGCTCATTCATCTTCCTCCATAAAATACTGAGAGAATAGTTCCCTCTGGAAAAAAAAACGAAAAGAGAAGAAAAGTTCTTCTCCTCCCTCTCTTCCTCTCCATCTACTTCTCTCTTCCAAAACCCTAAGGCAGAGCCCACACCTCATGTCATTCTCAATCCCTAAGAAGAATACAGGAGGCTCCATTTGGTGGTGTCCCTTTTGGAGAAGGAGATCCGTTCGTTACTTTTTCGAGGGATTCTTGAAGAATGCTCTTCAAAGGTAAAGGTTTCTGAAACCCTAAGTTTCCTTTATTAATGCATACTATAATTTATGTAAATGCATATCTTGTTATTGATTTACTGTAAAACTTACACTCAATGAAAAATGGATTTGGGACGATCTTGCTTCCGCTCAAGGTTATCTCCTTATAGAGTTCCTTCATGATCTACCTGTATGTCTCCATATACATGTTTAAGTTTCATCGAATAACCTTGGATCTTAGTTTATTAGATTGAATTAGTGCAGTCTAAACGTCAATAAAATACCTCTTATTTTATTAGATATGTAATTTTCCTTTACAATGAAATTTGGCATTTTGCTCATGTCAGCAACCTGTGAAATTACCCAACTTCCCCAGAAGTTGTGCTCCAGTGGCCCCTTAACGTTCTCGTCTTGATTTTTTATCTCGTTCCCCATTCTCTTCTATCGATTCCTAATCCCGTTTAACGGTCCAATTCCATGCTTCCCAATCTCGTTCCCCGTTCCATGTCCTCGTTCCCTGATCCCGATCCACGTCAGATAACATGTCAATTCATTACAATCGGTCCTGATTCCTGTTCCCATTCCCGATTCTCGCCAACGTTGCTAGGAAATTAATGTGGTATACGAATTTCGGACGTAACAGAAGTAAACTGACAGAGCACACAATCATATCAAATCAATTTAATGAAGCTTGTTTAAGAAGCTTCGTTTGGAATTTGGAGAACACAAAAAAAGGTAAAGAAATAAATATCCATTATTATTAAATAAGCATTACATCTGAATTTTGTGAAGAACCGATACGTCCAACCGAGCATCCCTAACGAAGAACATTATATTGAATCACCAAATATAGCTGTTGCAAATGGCAAGTAAGTAAACACATAACTTCATACAATTTGTTTCATAGTTATTCTTTTCAATTTATAAGATGTATCACATTTTATAAGACGTAAACAGTGTGTGTGACCTGTTAGAAAACGAGCAAGTGTCGAGGAAATGTAATGAGATAGACAACCACTAACAAGAAGAAATATGGGAATGGGTGAGAAACAGAAAGAAGGGATGGGAACGAGGACTGGGAGCGAATGACGAGACCGAGAAATCGGAGTAGAAATCGAGTGTGGGAATGAGAACGCATAATGAGAGCAAGTAATGGGAGCGAGATAAATGACATAATTGAACAGTTTTTAATGGTCTATTTTTGTATTATTTTGAAGAATGGATGAGAAGCAACTATTCATTCGACATGGTGAAAAATGGAATGACAGTAAACAATGCTATGAGGGAGGTCGTTTGAAGGGCATCGTGGTATCGAGGGCATTTAGGTACGCTGAATTGAGGGATCGAGTTTATGAAATTGCAAAAGTCAATTCTTTAGACTTCAACATGGTAATGAGGGTTCAGTATAAGTTGGAGTCAGATGGTTCTGCGATATGTCCAATGGATGGCGACGATATTAAGTGTCTGCTTCTTGAGCTAGATTGTAATATACCTCAAATATTTGTCAGTGTTGAGAAGATATACGAAGACAAAAACGCATATGACACTGAGACAGAACATGAACCTTTATTTGGCGCAGATGGTGTTGAGCCTAAAGTATTTCCATCATAGTATCTATGGAAACCAATGACATCAACCCATCGTATTCACAAACGACACATCAGTATGCTGGCCAGAAGTGGGTTTGTAATGATGCATTTATTGTAGTTAAGGACAATGATTGTCATGACACCGGTGAGAATTTTGGGAATGACATCGGAACTAAAAAAGTTGTTAATTAGTGTGGGGACAATAGTGAACCACATCAAACTCCGAGTCAGCCTGCTAATTTGGATACACCGCAAGAAACTCCAATCCTTTGTAATGATTTTAGTCACTATGTTTGCAATATGCTGTGAAAGCCTGATACAGCAGCTGAGTGTGGCTCTTCAAGAGGTGAACCATATGGGAGCAATGTTAAGAGTGACATGGTCATGCAACCACAGTCTTCTTCTGGTATAAATGTAAAGGCAAGGCAAATATTCTTCTCCAAGACTGATGTGAAGATGCAGTTGTCAATGATAGCCATCAAGGAGAATTTTGAGATGTGTATTCAAAAATCAAATAAAAAACTATATTTTGTGCGGTGTACTACGATACATTAAAGTGGACAGTCCAAGTAATCAAGAATGAGGGATGTGACATATTCAAGATCATGAAAGTTACGGTTGTGCACATGTATTCTATTGAAGTTTTGAATCATGACCACCGACAGACTAGTGCATTTATTGTAGGCCAATTAATTAAGGACAAGTTTGGGGTTGGTCATGCCGAGAAATCATGCAATATAATTGAGGGCATATGACAAGAGTATAAGGTGAAAATAATCTACGACAAGGCGTGGCATGTTGAGATTGGTGTCCTAATTCTCTCGGAGTCCTGTAGTTTGTAATATGTACACATTGTTATGAATAAAATAAGAGTTGTTTTATTTTGCATTTACTCATATCCAATAAACAAAGCTCCATGGTTATTGTATGTAAACTTAAATATGTATATGAGATATACAAGTGAATAATGCCTTAAGTGATAACCTAAAAAGGTCTGTAGTATAAGGATTAAAGAGGGATACTTGATCCTGGTGACACTATGGATACGACCCGCTTTGTAGAGGTTTGCAAGTGTTATGAACTACTACAGATGGTAGATCCTGACCATTCATGTAAAGACATGAGAGCGGGGGTGTCCTATACAAAGAGTTTGTATAAGACCGGACCACGAGATGACTAGTCTCTGTATATAACGTCATTGATACTGGAGACTTACATCTCACCTAAACGACCATAGGTGGCATGACCTCAATCCTAAATGTTTTGGGAACTCCTGCCTTTGAGGGTGGTTCTTTGATTCGTATGGGTGAGAGTGGCCAGATTGCCAACTCAACATGCCTACAGCCTACCTTTTTGGGGATTTGTCTGATTTAGGAGCTGGAAACTCAGTTACACTAGATGGAATTTACTCCCTCCCCGAAGCAGGGGTAAGTAGATAGATTGCTCCCTTAAAGGCTGATTCCGGATCTTGAACATAGTGGTTACAGCTTCTCTTTGGAAGAGAGGACTCAGTCGTAGTAGGACTATGACTTATGTTCATTAGAGGGATTAGTGGTACTTAAGGAGTTAGATGTAACTACAGGGGCATAACGGTTATTGGCCTAGCTACACTTACGAGCGATCTGTGAAGGGTTATCGCACTATTGATTGGTTAATATGGACACATAATATATCTGTCGTAAGGAAAGTTCAGCTATCGATCTTTAGGGGGGTGTCTGACAGTTAACGGATGGTGGATCCCGTGACTAAAGAGTTTAGCCAGTTACTCACATACCGTTGGAACTTCGAGCTACAGGTTCATAAGGTCCCCTTGGTAGCTCAATGGATTCAAGTTGAGAATCAGTTCTTGGTATTGATTTGAAATGTTCAAATTGACAAGAGGAAATTTGATTATATATGATATGATCGGTGTGATGTATTTGATATATCAAGTAGAGGATTAATGTAAATGAGATTTACATTAAGTACCATGAAATAGAAAAAGAAGTATGATTTACATGTTTCATGAGATGAAATATTAAAACTATAGGTTATAAATATAGTATGGTAAGTTGATTATCATATATATTTATAATAATATTAATTATTGGATAATTATCTTTTTTTTCTCTAATAACCAATTGAGTGGGAGATTATTGGTGATTTCATGGTAACCGTGAGATAAAAGAAAAAATGTTTTCCTAAATTTAGTGGTTGAAGATTTGAGATTTTCCATTCTCGAAAATTACTCACGAAAAGGTTGTCAAGTGAATAAGATTCACTAAACGATAACTGAAGAGAGACCAAACAATCGTGGAGTGACACTACACGATAGTTCACTAAGTTGGACGATAGCTAAACGATCGCGGAGCTTTTGCTATACGATCACGGAGCATTTGTTAAACGATTGGGCACTCGTCTATACGATAAACCTTTGTCATCTCCCACTTGCTCAATCGTTTACGCGATTGTTAATTCCTTCGATCTCGTCCTCTAACCAAGTCCACACAGAGCTCACACTTTTGGATTCTCACACCGAGAATATCAAGGTAGCCATTGTGGTGGTGTCGTACTCAACTCGACTAAGTCGAGGTTTTTGGAGGCCATTCATTGTGTTTGTGGTGTTCGTGTGGTGGTCGTTGTGATCATGTTGTGTTGTGGTCGTAGTGTTCGAGCGTTCGCGATTTCTATCTTGCTGATTGCATGAGCGTTCATGATCGATGGATTTTGAAGACGAGTCTTCAAAGATATGTATAATTCTATCCCTTTGTCTTTGTTAAGCATGTTGTAATTTCGTATTGTTGCATTACCAATTAGTTTTCGTTTCTTGGTTGTAATTGTTTATGTTCAAATACAAATGAAATTTGGAACGATCATTCCGCTTCTCATGAAAATCCTCATGTCTGATTTTCTTCAATTGCTATCAGAGCCAGGTTGTTCTGATATTCCAAATTTCACTTCTATTTTGAACTTCTTTTACAATCATGGTGGGTTTTCTGTATTTGCGTTTAAATGTTAAATGCATTTGTGGATGGCATTGTTTACGGGTTAATTGCCCCTATTTAAAGCTTTCTTTAAATTACAAAGTGTTAATTTGTAAGGGCCTCTGTGTTTTTGGGCATAATTAATAAGAAATCGAGTTTGTATTCAAAGAGTTTGAGTTTGTTAAGTCGTTCATGATGAAGTTTCGAAGCATGGAGATGCAGTTCTTGGTGAAGAAGAGACCAAGAGTTGGCCGTATCATGTAGCCTCAGATAAACGATCGTTGAGATTTGGCTAAACTATCATGTAGATTTTTCTATGCGATCGTGGAGTATTTACTAAACGATCGTTTAGCTAATGCTAAATGATGGGGTAAAGTGTTTGCTCTAACGCGTAGCTTTGCTTGCCTGATCGTGTAGACGCTGCAGATAAACGATCGAGTAGGAGCATTTTATGCTCATTGTTTAATAAAAGACGCGCACAGTAAACGATCGTGTAGTTAGCATGTTCATCGCATAGTCACTGACTACACAATCACACGTTATACGATACTCAGGCACTCGCTCAGTGATCGGTTAGATGATTGTGGTTCATCACATCGTTGTTGTTTAGACGATCATTTAGAGATTGCATTATGCGCGGCGTGCTGCACGATCACGTACCTCATGCTTCATCGCATAGTAAAAGGTACATGATTGTTTAGCTCTGGAAGCGTAGGTAAACAATTGAGTAAAGATTTTATTCTTTTTTGTAGAAGATCACTTGGGTTTTGGTACACGATTAGTGGAGACGCAGACTTCGACTGGACGGTTCAAAACCCGGTTCGCCTGTTTGAACCGAAGACTCTTTTCTTTTGTAATAGTTAGCTTTTATTTTTTAGGATTTGAGGCAATTTTCCGGTTCATCAACTTTTGTTTAATATACATGAGATGTATGTGGTTTATATGACATAGTGTATGACATATAGATTTGAAACCCATCTTAGGTTGTGCAATTATTCATACATCATGTATTATAAGTGTTATAATATGACATGATGAAATTACAAAAAAGCATGCGCATGCATCATGAAAATATAAGAGTTATATTTATGCATGCAGTAAGCATCTTCATGAATCATCTTTATATTATAAGTGTTATAGTATAAGGGTGAATGGAAGCATGTTTTTCTTGGTTCACTGCTTATTTGTATAAGAGTTATATAAAAGGTAGCAATCAATGAACGATGCATGGAGCATGATACTTAGGCTGTTTGTAAAAGTTATGAATGCCTTTCATGTGTTTGCTTTGCGTTGTGCATGGTTTTGGTTGTTTCTGTTATAAGCGTTATGATAGAAATTAGAACTAAAATCGATAAGAAAGAGTTGCATGCGGACTTAGGGTGAACTCATGTTTTAAAAGGGTTTTAAAATTGGATTGAGATAGACCTAAGTTCAAGGTTCTAATGAGATTAGCAACCTAGTTTAATCTTTTTTAAATTGGTTTGATAGGATTAAATTGATTGGCTTCTCTAAGGTAGGTTCTATCTAGGCTGGGGTACTTAAGCTGACGAAAACGAAACACCCCTACCTGAGAACCTACTTGGAAAGGTGAATTAGATAGATTTTCTGCAAGCATGTGACAGTTGATCAAAGACTCCGTTAAAGAGTTTAATGGATGATGGTCAAAAGTTATTTTAACTATCCAAGGTAAATGTTACTCTTGGGCAAACCTAAAAAGTCACTTAGTTAAAATCCTTAACCGTATTTTTTCTAAGTAAACTAAACCTTAGGTTATAAAATACTCATTGGGAGGAAGAGATGTATCTGATATGTCAATGATTTCACTCACTTTTCTCCCTAAATGTTCATGTCGTGAGATTCATGCTTGGCCTCGTGGTGCCCTGGGAGCATCCCCCTTCAGGTGGTGTTTGCATGAGTCAATATCAAGGTGGACGGAGAGAGTGTTTATAGTAAGTGGGTGAAGGGTGTGTGTCAACACGTCTTACGGTCTCTGTCATTGGTTCACACCATGAGATCATTCTGTACTCCCTCGTGGCACCTTGGGAGCGTCTCGCTTCGGATGGGTTTTGTGTAGTTGGTCTGAATCCAGGTCTTGAACAAGGGGCCTCACCCTCTCACTAGGCTAAGAGAGTTTGGTTTAGTGATTGGATCACAAACCAGTTATTCATTAGAGGATCAGAAGGGACTTGAGGAATAAGACGTAATCTCGGGGATAAAACAGATATTTGACCTAGCCATTATTACGAACAACCTGTGAAGGGTCGACTTGCTGATTATGGTTAAATCATATGAACATAATCTATCTACAGTGAAGGGAATGCAACTATAGGCTTTAGTGGACTGACCCATTAGTTAATGAATGGAGATTAATTTGGTCTAATGAGTTTAGTCAACTAATCTCGGATCGTTAGAGCCCATGATCTGTATGTCTGCGAGGTCCCCCTACTAGCGCATAACGAACTAGCTCTAGAATAGCGTGATAAGTTAATTTGAAACGTTCAAATTAGAATTAAGAGAATTAGTAATTATATGAGATATAATTACATCTTTAATTTGAGAATTAAACGGAATAGGAGAATTTATATATTTAAATATGATTTATATATATAAAGATGGATATGTGTTAAAATTAATTTAATAGTTGATAGTAAATTAATTAAGTTTTATTTAATAATTAATTTATGAAATTAATTAAAATTTTCATTTTTTTAAAAATCAAAATAGATTTTATAAAATCAAATTTTGATTTTAGATAAAATTGGAAAAGTAAAAACCAAAAACACACAAAATAGAAAAAAAGGGTTTTTCCATTATCCATCACTTAAGTAGCTCACACATGAAGCAATATCTTTGTCTTGTATTCTCCAAGCACGAGCTGCAACTCATGCAACTTTCTTCTTTGCATGTTGATCTGCAATATAATGAAGAGATTTGAGTGAAAATCGGGCATGCAATCTATAGAGAATTTTAGAGAAAATTCGGGTTTAAAAAATTGTTCTTCAACAAGGTTGTTGCAGTGAGCTTTTCTCCTTCTACCCTTGATTCAAGCTTGTTTTGAGTCCCACAACTCAATCTACAACACCAAGAGAATACTGGGGAAAATCTTAAGGTGCTACAACAAGATTTGGAGAAGATTGCAGCTGGTGAAGGAGCTTTAAAGAAGTTCTACAAGAGGTAGTCTTGACACTCACTTTTTTCTGCAAAAGCATGCTTTATATTTTTCCAAAATTAGTGAATTTGAGTGCTTAGATGATCCTTGTGCTTCTGCTGTTGTTGATACAATCCTACAAAGAGGATGTATAAAGACAGTAAATGTGATTTATTGGTCTTGGAGACGTGTTTGGTAGAGAATGATGATTCTGCCTGGATCCTTGATTCAGGTGCTACTAATCACGTCAGCTCCTCTTACCAAGGATTTAGTTCCTGGAAAACATTGCCACTGGGAGAGTTAACTCTACGAGTCGGTACTGATAAGGTTATTTCAGCTGTTGTTGTACGCAGGCTGAAGTTATTTTTGGACAAGAAACGTTATTTGTTACTGGATAATATTTTTGTAGCTCCTCATATGAAGAGGAACTTAATCTCGGTTTCTTGTCTCATTGAATAAGGTTATATCGTCTCCTTTTTTTAGAGTAAAGTGTTTATTTTCAAGAATGGAATAGAGATTGGTTTTGGTTCAATGGAAAGTAACTTATATGTACTAGGGTCGTTAGTCATAAAAGCCTTTTTTAATACTGAAATATTTAATACAGCGACAATAGCTAAAAGACCAAAGGTTTCTCCTAAGGAAAAAAAACCCATCTTTGGCATCTAAGGTTAGGTCACATCAACCTTAATAGGATTGAGCAGTTGGTGAAAAGTGGACTTCTAAAGAATCTAGAAGAAAACTCCTTGCCTGTTTGTGAATCATGCCTCGAAAGCAAGATGAATAAACGACCTTTTATTGGAAAAGGTACAGAGCCAAGGAAGCCCTTAAGCTTGTACATTCAGACCTCTATGATCCGATGAGTGTTAGGGCTTGAGGTGGGCATGAATATTTCATCTCTTTCATAGATGATTATTCAAGGCACGAGTATCTCTACCTAATGCAACGTAAGTCTGAAGCCCTTAACAAGTTCGAGGAGTATAAGGCTGAAGTTGAAAACTTGTTAGGTAAAAAGATAAAAAAAAACAGTACGATTTGATCGTGGTCGAGAGTTTATGGACCTCAAATTTCAGAACTATATGATAGAACATCGAATTACGTCCCAACTCTCGACCCCAGGTACCTCAGCAGAATGGTATGTTGGAAAGGAGAAACAGAACCTTGTTAGACATGGTTCGGTCTATGGTGAGTTATACTCATCTTCTAGATTCGTTTTGGGGTTTTGCAGTGGAGACTTGCATGCTACATTCTAAACAACGTTCCCTCGAAAAGTGTTTTTGAAACACCTTTTGAGTTATGAAGAGGCCATAAAGATAGTTTACACCACTTCAGGATTTGGGGGTGTCCGGCCCACGTGCTTGTGACTAACCCAGAGAAGTTGGAACCACGTTTGAAAGTTTGCCTCTTTGTAGGCTACTCTAGGGAAACGAGGGGTGGATACTTCTATGATTCGAGAGAGAACAAAGTGTTTGTTTCTAAAAATACTATCTTCTTGGAAGAATACCACATTTGGGATCATAAACCACGAAGTAAGCTTGTTTTACGTGAGATTTCTAGTGAGACTGAGACTACTGAGGGTTCAACAAGAGTTGTTGAACAGACTGACAGATCAACAAAAGTTGTTGAGGTCGGTACATCTAGTCAACCAGCTCAAGAGTTGAGACTGCCTCAACGTAGTGGGAGGGTTATGAACCCACCGGATCGCTACATGGGTTTGACTGAAGCCCAGAACGTCATTTTTAATTATGGGGTCGAGGATCCATTGTATTTTAAGCAAGCAATGTAGGATGTTGACAAGGATGAGCGGATTAAGGCCATGAACTAGAAGATGGAGTCTATTTACTTCAATCAAGTCTGAGAGCTTGTGGATCAGCCTGATGAGGTAAGACCCACAGGGTGCAAGTGGATCTATAATCGAAAGCGAGGTGTAGATGGAAAGGTGCAAACCTTTAAGGCTAGACTCGTGGCAAAGGGTTATACCCAGGTTGAGGGAGTGGACTATGAGGAAACTTTCTCGCTTGTTGTCATGCTCAAGTATATCAGGATACTTCTGTCCATAGCCATATTTTATTATTATGAGATATGGCAAAATGACGTCAAGACTGCCTTTCTTAATGGTAATCTTAAGGAAACCATCTACATGGCTCAACCAGAGGGGTTCGTAGTTCCAGATCAAGAGCAAAGAGTTTGCAAGCTTAATAGGTCCTTTTATGGACTGAAACAAGCGTCTAGATCATGGAACATTAGATTTGACCGTGCAGTCAAATCATTTAGCTTTGATCAGAACGTTGATGAGCCTTGTGTTTACAAGGAGATCATCAACAGCTGAGTAGCTTTCCTGGTACTATATGTGAATGATATCCTACTCATTGGGAATGATGTAGGGTTTCTAACTTACATTAAGAAATGGCTAGTTTCCCAGTTCCAAATGAAAGATTTGGGTGAGGCACAGTATGTTTTAGGCATCCAGATCGTTCAGGATCGTAAGAACAAGAGGTTAGCTTTGTTTCAGGCATCGTACATCGATCAAATGTTGATCAGGTATAGAATGCAAGATTCCAAGAGGGATTTGTTACCCTTTAGGCATGGAATCATTTTGTCTAAGGATCAATGTCGTAGGACACCTCAAAAGGTTGAGGAGATGAGACAGATTCACTATGCTTTAGCTGTTGAAAGCTTAATGTATGCAATGTTGTGTACCAGACCAACATTTGCTATGCAGTAGGGATTGTCAGTCGTTATCAGTCCAATCCAGGATTTGATCACTGGACGACGGTCAAGATAATCCTCAAGTATCTTCGGAGAACGAGGAACTACATGCTCGTGTATGGAGATAAGGATCTGATCCTTACAGGATACACAGACTCTAACTTTCAGATTAATAGAGATTCTCATAAATCGACATCGAGGTCAGTGTGTGCTCTGAATGGAGGGGCTGTAGTGTGGCGAAGAATCAAGCAAGGATGCATCGCGGACTCCACTATGGAAGCCAAATACGTAGCCGCTTGTGAATTAGCTAAGAAGGTTGTTTGGCTGAGGAAATTCCTTACATATTTGAAAGTTGTTCCAAATATAAATTTGTCGAACACTCTTTATTGTGATAACAGCGGGGCTGTGACAAATTCAAAGGAGCCTCAGAGTCATCGTAGAGGCAAGCATATCGAATGGAAATATCATTTGATCAGGGAGATTATGCATCGCGGTGATGTGATAGTCACGAAGATCGCGTCAGATAACAACGTTGCTAATCCATTTACAAAGGCTCTCACGGTTAAAGTGTTCAAGGGTCACCTGGAGAGTCTTGGTCTACGAGACATGCGGCATCTTATCTAGGGCAAGTAGGAGATGATACTGGGGTATAGTGTATGCCCTACTTTATTATATATTGTACTTGTCTTTATCTTGTATTGTACATTAGTCTTCTGAGGCATTAGGACAAGTGGGAGATTGTTGGGATTGGTGTTCTAATTCTCCCGGAGTCTCGTAGTTTGTAATATGTACACATTGTTATGAATAAAATAAGAGTTGTTTTATTTAGCATTTACTCATATCCAATAAACAAAGCTCCATGGTTATTATATGTAAACTTAAGCATGTATATGAGATATACAACTGGATCATGCCTTAAGTGATAAACTAAAAAGGTCTGTAGTATAAGGATTAAGGAGGGATACCTGATCCTTGTGACACTACGGATACGGCCCATTTTGTAGAGGTTTGCAAGTGTTGTGAACTACTACAAATGGTAGATCCTGACCATTCATGTGGAGACATGCGAGCAGAGGTGTCCTATACAAAGAGTTTGTATAAGATCGGACCATGAGATGATTAGTCTCTATATATAACGTCGTTGATACTTGAGACTTACATCTCACTTAAACAACCATAGGTGACATGACCTCAATCCTAAATGTTTTGGGAACTCCTGCCTTTGAGGACGGTTCTTTGATTAGTATGGGTGAGAGTGGCCAGATTGCCAACTCAACATGCCTACCTTTTCAGGGATTTATTTGATTATGGAGCTGGGAACTCTGTTACACAAGATGGAATTCACTTCTTCCCTGAAGCAAGGGTAAGTAGATAGATTGCTCCCTTAAGGGTTAATTCCGGGTCTTGAACATAGTGGTCACAGCTTCTCTTTGGAAGAGAGGACTCAGTCGTAGTAGGACTATGACTTATGTTCATTAGAGGGATTAATGGTACTTAAGGAGTTAGATGTAACTACAGGGGCATAACGGTTATTGGCCCAGCTACACTTACGAGCGATCTGTGAAGGGTTATTGCACTATTGATTGGTTGATATGGACACATAATATATCTGTAGTAAGGAGAGTTCAGCTATCGATCTTTAGGGGGGTGTCTGACAATTAACGGATGGTGGATCCCGTAACTAAAGAGTTTAGTCAGTTGTTCACGTACCATTAGAGCTTTGAGCTACAGGTCCAAAAGGTCCCTTTGTAGCTCAATGGATTCAAGTTGAGAATCAGTTATTGATGTTGATTTGAAATGTTCAAATTGACAAGAGAAAATTCGATTATATATAAAATGATCGGTGTGATGTATGAGATACATCAAAAGGAGTTAAGTACCATGAAATAGAAAAAGAAGTATGGTTTACATGTTTCATGAGATGAAATATTAAAACTATAGGTTATAAATATAGTATGGTAAGTTGGTTATCATATATATTTATAATAATATTAATTATTGGATAATTATCTTTTTTTTCTCTAATAACCAATTGAGTGGGAGGTTATTGGTGGTTTCATGGTAATTGTGAGATAAAAGAAAAAATATTTTCCTAAATTTAGTGGTTGAAGATTTGAGATTTTCTATTCTCGGAAATTACTCACGGAAAGTCTATCAAGTGAATAGGATTCACTAAACGATAGCTGAAGAGAGACTAAATGATCGTGGAGTGACACTACACGATAGTTCACTCAGCTGGACGATAGCTAAATATCCCGGAGCTTTTGCTATACGATCGTGGAGCATTTGTTAAACGATTGAGCATCCATCTATACGATAGACCTTTTTCATCTCTCACTTGCTCAATCGTTTATTCGATTGTTAATTCATCTGGTCTCGTCCTCTAACCAAGTCTACACAGAACCCACACTTTTGGATTCTCACACCGAGAATACTAAGGTAGCCATTGTGGTGGTGTTGTACTGAACTCGACTAAGTCGAGGTTTTTGGAGGCCGTTCGTTGTGTTCATGGTGTTCGTGTGTTGGTTGTTGTGAGCGTGCTTTGTTGCGGTCGTAATGTTCGAGCGTTTGCGATTGCTGTCTTGCTGATTGCATGACCATTCGTAATCAAGGGATTTTGAAGATGAGTCATCAAAGATATGTATAATTCTATCCCTTGGTCTTTGTTAAGCATGCTGTAATTTTGTATTGTTGCTTGACCAGTTAGTTTCCATTTCTTGATTGTAATTGTATATGTTCAAATACAAATGAAATTTGGAACGATCATTCCACTGCTCATGGAAATCCTCATGTCCGATTTCCTTCATGGCGTGTGAAGAAAACTACTTTCAGTCTTACTTGGACGACTGTAACACCCCCGGAGTTTTTTTTTTCAAGAATGAACTTTCGAGAACGAATGTTCTTTGAGGAGGGAAGAATGTAACACCCCGCATATTTTTTTAGTAATAATGTAATTTTAGTAACTTTATTATTTGAATTTTCAGTAATTTTTATTAGTTGAAGGGCATATTTGGAACTTTGGACTTCAAGTGTAAGTGTGGGAATTTAATTGTTGGCGTGAAATTATTCAAATTGGAAATTAATGGCAGGAATTAATTTCCTTTTGAAACGGAAAGGAATTTAATAGTATAAAACGGAAAGGAATTAAATGTAATTATATTTATTTCCTTTTTTGTTTTATTATTGTTTTTTTTTAAAAAAAAAAAAAGTCAAACCCCACCCCCCTTTTCTTCCTCACGTTTGTGAGCCCGTTCGACGCCGCCCAAAGCCGCCGTGTCAGTTTCTTCTTCATGACTTCCGTCCATCACTGCTCAAACGTCGTTCTCTTTTGCCGTCACTGGATCTATCAATTTGGGCAAGATTTCTACCATTTGGGTTTGTTTTCGGTTGATTCTTGAATACTCATTTACTTTTGGCATCAATTGGAACCTATGTTTCAATTTTGGATTCAAGTTTGTGAAGTTATTGAGATGATGTTCAGTGAAGTTGGAGTTTGTTTTAGCGAGTTTTAATAAGTTTTATGCTTTGATTACCTTCTTGTAGATTAATTTTGGTTGTTGAGAAATTTTGGTAAAGTCATTTGGAAGTTATTTTTTGACGAAGCTACATATGGATAATTTATTTGAGATATCGGTAGTGAAGTATGTATTTGATTCAAGCTTTAATCATGTAAGCCTAATTTCAAATTATGATTAGGGGGTTGATTCAAGAATTTCATTCAAGATGAAGAAGAGTTTGGTTTGCTAATTATTTGGGCTTAAAATTGGAGGATTGGAAGGTGAATTCGAATTGGACCACACCTTAGGTAAGGTTATCTGGAAAATATTTTGTAATATTTGGGTGTTTGGGATTTGGCCTTAACTATTAATTTTAAAGCTTGGTTTATGTTTAGGCTTGATTAAGAATTCAAGAATTTCACAAATATTCAATTTCTTTTGGTTCGACCTAATATCAAGATAAGTAATCTTACTACTGGAACTGCCTTAAATGAAAGTTATGGCAGAATGACAGCATGAAAGATTGATAGTATAACATGATTAAAGTATGTTCTGTTACGAGATCCGAATTATTTATTTATGCACATAAACACTTGAATGCTAGTATGAGATAGTATGTACTTCCATGGTTGTATTTGATCTGATGATGTTGAGGTATACATGTATGTTGTAGAACCATGATGTTGAGGTATATGTGTATGTTGTAGAGCCATGATGTTGAGATTTATATGTATGTCATAGATTCGTATAGTGATGATTATGATGTTGAGACTGTGCAAATGTCCTTACTGATTAGTTAGATTCCCATTAGATTTTGTGTTTCCTTCGAGATTCACCAGTTTGTGTTTCCTTCGGGATTCACCAGTTTGTGTTTCCTTCGGGATTCACTAGTTTGTGTCTCCTTCGGGATTCACCAGTTTGTGTTTCCTTCGGGATTCACCAGAGTTGGTGGGCATACTTAACTATAGTAGGATAGGACTCAGTCTTCTTCTTGTTTCATATGCATATGTGTCCCATGAGGACTAGAGCAGTTTATATGTTTCACCAGAGGTGGGTATCTAGAGGACATAGATGCCTTGCCTGACCCCAGTAGTGGGGTTACTTACTAAGTATTTTATACTCATTCTTTCTCATGTTGTTGTTTCAGGTAAGGGTAGAGATGCACCGGCGATGGTCAAGCGGAATTCGTGATCAAGCCACTAGGACTAGTTTTTACACTTACGCTCATGAGATTTAAAGTTCTTTTCATGTTTCTCTTAATTTTTAGTTTTGATGTTTAAAACTTACTTATAAGAATCGTTTTTCAAATTTATTTATTATCCTTTATGATTTATGGGTACCCTACTATTGATTTAGTATTTGAATTTAATGAAAGTCTTTTGAACTTACCTTATTTAATTAGCATTTATTTCGCCATAACTGAGTGTCGTTTTGAGTTCCATGCATGCATGTATTTAGTAACGGCCTAACTTAAGTCCTAGGGGGTCGGGTCGTTACAGTTGATATCAGAGCCCATGTTTTGGGTTCTGTAGACTGACTTACTATGTAAGTCTAGATTGTCCCTGTGGCCCATGAACGGATTCCTCGTCATCACCAGGTACGTCTTATCAATTACAAGTTTTATGATAGTTGTGCATTAAAATATTTGTTTAGCTTAAATGCACCAGTTATGTTCTAATGCTAGGTCAGTGACTCGTTAGAAGTTATTATAAGAGGATTATCAGGTACGACACTACAAAAGGAGAAAAATAAAATAGAGTAAATTATGAGGTCACTTGGCACTAGTTAATCTCATGGAAATTATGTTAGAAACGAACAAATATATACCTCAGTTCAGCAATGTTAAAGGTTGATGAAACTATGTAGAGTTATGACAATTTAGGAATGAAGGTATTTAAATGTTTAAGCCAAAGAATAAAATTGTCGAGACAAGAATTGATCAAGGACTAGTGTTATGTTTTGTGTTGGATAGTGCAATCGGTGGTAGTATAAATACACAGGCCAGTGCTCAAGTATAAGGTTAAAAGTTGTTTTATGAATAAGGAGGAAAAGAAGAAGAGTCTATAGATTTATTAAAGGTTTTGAGATATTAAAAACCCAACATTTCGAGAAGAATTTTAGAAAGGATTCATAAGTCATAATCATTTGGGTAATACTACAACTTGATGAACTAGGTAAAGTATGTGTAATGATATAAAGAATTCTTTTGGAATATCTAGCTAGGTAGATGTCATTAAAGGAAGCTAAAATAGTTGGACATGACCTTGGACTTAAAGGGGTTAAAGCAAGGTGTTATTTGTTTAGGTTGAAGGATTATTTTAGTATACCTAGACTAAACCCAGAGCCTTATTGTGTTAGGAGATCCAAGTTAGACAGATTTGAAGAAACAAAAGTCTTTTGGAGTTTAAACGTATGAAAATTGGCAAAAAGGAATTCTACAAGATGGAAATTCTTAGTGAGAGAGATAAGATTTATGGAGGAGTTAAGTAAAATATAATTTAGTAAAGAGATTATGTTCCACATGGAAAGTGGGAAAAAAAGGGAGGTTTCTTGAATTTAGTGGTTTTATCAGAGATAAGTGTGAATGAGAGAAAAGTATCCAAGAAAGTTTACTCTTTTGGAAAGAGAAAGAAATTTAATGTGTTCGAAACTCCTAGTTAAGTATGGTTTGAAGGCTTGATAAGAGGGGTTACAAGGTATTTGTTTTGGTGTAAAAGAAGAATACCTCATTATCATGTGGAACTTTAGGACAATATGTGTTAGATGGAAAGATAGCTTATGTAGGTGATTGGTATGGAACTTTATTTTAACACAAGAATCTGTTATCAAAATAGAAGATTGAGAAGGGATAAGTTAAAATGGAGTTACTAGTAACAGTAGATGTTCGAGAACTATTGATATGGTATGTTGAGGCTTCATTAGTTAAGACGTAAAACATTGAGGGCATTAGTAAGATTTAAGGGATTTTGACTTTGTGTGCAAGTGTTGGAAACATGAACTAGCAAGACCATCAATTTGATTGAGAAAAGAAAATAATCCAACTTGAGGTAGACAATAACGGTATATGCATAAAAGTAAGTAAGTTAGATCTTCCAATATAACCATTGGTATAAGGGATAGACTTGGCAATAAAGTTGAGTTGATAGTAAGAAGTTACTAAAAGTGGGTTTGGAGCATTACAAGATAGTATGTATTCTCTTGCATGGGCAATGAGTTAACTAGCTTTAGGGAGCACGAGTAATCCAAGCTATGACTTATGAATCAAGAAGGTTTTATCGTTAAAAAAAATGACTTCAAGGATCAATTACGGTTATTACGAGGTTATGAAAATGTGTTATCAATTGACTGACACTTTAGCATCTAAGGACTTCAAAACCTCATTTTCAGAGGGAATTTTAGACTCATCCGCAACAAAGTCTAACTAATGATATGTGATTGTTTCAAGCCAAAGTATAACATGAGGATGACTCAAGCAAGTTTTATAGCTCATGACAGCATAGAGCCTCATGATGAGTTTCTCATGAATGTGAGCCTTAATTAGATAGAGTTATTCTCAGACATGTAGACCCTAGGAAAGACATCACAGTTGCCGCTTTTAGAGTCGAAGCAATTTTCAGTTGACTATATTTGTTCTAGTACGTATTTTCAGATGACGCATTATATAGTATGACCAGCTTCTTCACTGCACATATGAAGTTTTTCCTTTGACATGGTAGGCTCAGATATATGTTTTTAGTATATAAGACTTTCTTAGCTTCATGACCGTTTTCACAGTTCTCAGCTCGGACGTGTAGAAGTGTTGCTGATTTTCAACATCTTAAGTTTCATAGTTATTTATGGAAGGGGTTGTTACACCTCTGAAAGGGTTCGCTTTGACCGTTAAGAGTAGGTAACCCACTCCCTATGTCTTTGTTTCTATTGCATTCTATCTCATCGTATCAAATTTTGTTCTGCGATATTTGAGAATCACCGTCAATACCTAGTTTTTTTTAAGAGTCTCCAGTTAACATTGGGTACTCGATTGGATTTTGGTACAATTTTTCACCCATAGACTGATGGTCAAATAGAACGTCTAAACCAGATATTGGAAGATATGTTGTGCGCTTGTGCACTAGAGTTTTCAGGGAGTTGGTGTTGGATCAATATAGCAACCCTAGAGGGGGTGAATAAGGTTTAATTAAACTTTTTTTCTAAATTAACCAAATTAAACTAATTAATACACTTTTTATAAATGATAAGAAAATTTCAATTTATGCAACAAATAAGATGACAAAAAATGTGATAATTTAATTCTATCAAATTTTAGCAAATAAATAAGAACAAACTAAAACATACAATTAATTGCTTAAATTAATTGCAAAAATAAAAAGGAAAGAGTTAGAGAAGAAGACACCGCAATTTTTATAGTGGTTCGATCAAACTCGACCTATTCCACTCCCCAAGCGCCTCTTAGGAGTTTCAATAAAATCCTTCCGACTCTTTCCACGGATTAGAGCTCAACCGTTACACCACCGTTCCTTTTACGGGTTCAAGAGCAAACCCGATCCTTTCCACGGTTTAGGATCAAACCGTTACAAATGTTGGAATTTTTGAAGAACACAATACAACTCTCACAAGAGTAGATTTACAAGTTGAAGCATTCAACAAATTTATCCTCACAATACAATAACACTCTCAAGTATAAAATGAAAAAAAATTGGGAACTTAGAGAGAGCAACAATTGAACTTTTGAGTTTTGGAGGATTATGAAATGTAAAATTTGTTCGTTTAAATTTTGGAGAGGAAGATGGTTTATATAGAAAATTTTTAGAAACCACAATTAATTTGGACCATTGGATTTTTGAAAAGAAAAATCAATGGTGGAGATTTTAAACTAAACTAGTCGTTAGATACAAACAAAATATAATATTAAATTCATTTTCTTTTTAAAATTAATCCAAAAAATAAAAAAACATACCATGTGTCAAAAACTAACCGTTAGACACAAACATAAAATAATATTAAATTCATTTTCCTTTTAATTCATTTTCTTTTTAAATTCATTCTTTTTAAAGTCAATCCAAAAATAAAAAACATATCATGTGTAAAAAACTAGCCGTTAGACACAAACATAAAATAATATTAAATTTATTTTTCTTTTAAATTTCTTTTTAATTTCAATTTTTTTATTTTAAATCAATCTAAAAATCAAAAGTCCATCATATGTTAATCTCTTAATGATCCACCATTCAACCAATATGCTGCCACATGTCTACATGCAAATGGTCTGGTTATGTCACGTCATCCACCACGGTATTTTCTCTATAGATTTGTTTCGGTCATATCATGTTCGTTTTAGCTCCGATTTGAGTGATTCAAGAGGTGTTGGAATCGTTGTTTCGAGCTCTACGCTATGGACATATTAAAACACTAAGATTTTCAATAATTAAAAATTGGGTTTGTTATCATCAAAATATTGATTAATTAATTAATTAAAATTAATTAATTTGAGATTAAGGGCCAAAAAGCCAACAATCTCCCTATTTTTGATGATGAAAAACCATTCAAGAAAAATAGTTTAAAATGTATGTAAACCTTATGTAGCACATAATAAACTATTAAAAAAAAAAGCTTGAAATACATGTAAACCATATGTAGCACATAATAAAATTCAACATATCAGCATAAAGACCATTCTTGAAATTCACTCAAAAAAAAATAAATTCTCCCCCTAATTAATACAATCATAACAAATTTATAGCATATTTTTCTTAAACTTCTCCCCCTTTGGAATCATCAAAAAGAATAATTAAGAAAAATTTAGAACTACATACATGTTTCCCTTAGAAAATGAACATAAATTTAGCACAACTCCCCCTAAGAATATTAACACATGTTTTCCATATCTCTCCCTATCAAAATGCCTTCTAAAAGATGTAACAAATAAAATTATAAAATCAAGAGGCATAACAACAAATAATATCGAGCTCAAGCCTATTTTTGCAAAAGTTTTCTTCATTCAAAGGCTTGGTAAAAATATTCGCTAATTGGTTATTAGAGCCTACAAATTTAAGAGTAATATTATCATTTTGCACATGCTCTCTAATAAAGTGATGTCTAATATCAATATGCTTAGTCCTAGAATGATGTATAGGATTTTTAGTCAAATTAATAGCACTAGTATTATCAAAAAATATAGGCACATTATCAAACTTTAATCCAAAATCACAAAGAATTTGTTTCATTCAAAGAATTTGAGCACAACAACTAGCAACTGCAATATTTCCGCTTCGATAGTGGATAAGGCAACCGAATTTTGCTTTTTACTAAACCAAGAAACTAAGGAACTACCAAGAAATTGACAAGTCCCACTAGTACTCTTACGGTTAAGTAAACTACCCGCAAAATCCGCATCGGAATATCCTACCAAATTAAATTCGACATTTCTAGGATACCATAAGCCTAAATCAATAGTACCAAGCAAATATTTAAAAATTCTTTTAACGGCATGTAAATGTGATTCCTTAGGACAAGATTGAAATCTAGCACAAAGACATACATTAAACATAATATCGGGTCTACTAGCGGTTAAATAAAGTAAAGATCCAATCATACCTCTATAAGTTTTTATATCCACACACTTACCTTTTTCATCCTTGTCAAGCTTAGTGGATGTGCTCATAGGAGTTTTTGCAATTTTACCTTCATTGAATTTGAACCTTTTGAGTAAATTCTTTGTGTATTTTTCTTGACTGAAAATACCATCCTTGAGTTGTTTGATTTGGAGTCTAAGGAAGAAGCTAAGTACTCCCATCATACTCATCTCAAATTCACTATGCATACACTTAGAAAATTCTTCACACAAAGATGGATTAGTAGAACCAAAAATAATATCGTCCACATATATTTATACTAAAAGCATATCATTTTCTTTAGTCTTAATAAAAAGAGTAGTATCGATTTTACCCATTTTAAATCCATTCTCAAGCAAGAAATTACTAAGTCTATCATACCAAGCTCTTGGAGCTTAAAAAAGAGCCTTTTTCAACTTATAGACATGATTGGGAAAATCAAAACTTTCAAACCCCAGAGTTTGTTCTACATAAACTTCCTCCATGATATAACTATTTAAAAATGCACTTTTCACATCCATTTGATACAAAATAAAATTCTTATAAGAAGCAAAAGCAAGCAACATTCTAATAGCTTCTAATCTAGCAACGGGTGCAAAAGTTTCTTCATAATCTATTCCTTCCTCTTGACAATAACCTTGAGCTACAAGTCTAGCTTTATTTCTAATGATATTTCCATTTTCATCCATTTTATTTCTAAAGACCCATTTAGTTCCAATTATAGAAGCATGAAAGGACCTAGGGACTAACTCCCAAACTTTATTCCTTTCAAATTGATTTAATTCTTCTTGCATAGCTAAAATCCAAAATTCATCTTTTTCGGCATCTTTAAAACTTTTTGGTTCAATTTGAGAAACAAAAGCAAGATTATTAAATATATTAAAAGAGGAACGAGTTTTCACACCTTGTTTGGGATCACCAAGAATTAATTCTTTTGGATGGGAAAGAGCATACCTCCACTCTTTAGGCATGGATGAAGAACCAATTTCATTCTTTTCGATTAACCTCATCTCTAGCTTACTTGAAACAATTTCCTTGCCTTTGTCACTAACAAGTAAATCTCCAAAATTTCCTTCTAAAACATCACTATAAATAGGCTCATTAGAAATAACATTGCAAGATTCATCAAATACTACATGCATAGAATCCTCAATTACTAAAGTTCTTTTATTGAAAACTCTATAAGCTTTACTAGTAGAGGAATAGCCAAGGAAAATACCAACATCCGTCTTAGAATCAAATTTTCCAAGTTTTTATTTGTTATTCAAAATAAAACATTTGCAACCAAAAACTTTGAAATACCCAATATTTGGAATTTTGCTATGCCAAAGTTCATAAGGAGTTTCATCCAAAAAAGGTCTAATTAAAACTCTATTTAAAACATACCAAGCGGTGTTAACGGCTTCCGCCCAAAAGTATGTAGGTAAACCATACTCATGCAACATTGATCTAGCAAACTCTTGCAAAGTACGATTTTTCCTTTCAACTACACCGTTTTGTTGAGGAGTTCTTGGAGAGGAGAAATTATGAGAAAAACCATTTTCTTCACAAAAAATTTCAAAAGCATTGCTATCAAATTCTCCTCCATGATCACTCCTAATTTTAAAAATCAAAAAACATTTTTCATTTTGAACTCTTTTTGCAAAACTAGAAAAGCTTTTCAAAGCATCATCCTTATATTTTAGCATCAAAACCCAAGTAAATCTTGAAAAATCATCAACTATCACAAAGGCATAATAGTTCCCTCCAAAACTAGCAATTCTAGAAGGGCCAAATAAGTCCATGTGTAATAGTTGAAGGGTCTAGTTGTAGAGATTACATTTTTAGATTTGAAAGAGGACTTAGTTTGCTTACCCATTTGACAAGCATCACAAACTTTGTCTTTTTCAAATTTAAATTTGGGAAGACCTCTAACTAAAGAATTCTGGGAAATATTTGAAATTAAGTGCATGCTAGCATGTCATAGTCTTCTATGCCATAACCAAGAATCATTATGCAAAGCCGATAAACATTTATCATTAATAGGACAATCATTCAAATCAATAGTATAAACATTTTCATCTCTATTTCCAACAAATATAACTTTTCTATCACTAGTATTTTCAATGATGCAATTCTTTTTATCAAACACAACTCTAAAGCCTTTATCACACAATTGACTAATACTAAGTAAATCATGCTTCAAACCATCAACCAAAAGTACATTTTCAATTAAAATAGAAGATTCATTACCTATACTACCTTTACCAATTATTTTACCTTTCTTGTTGTCACCAAAGGTTACAAGACCTCCATCCTTTTTGGAGAGAGAGACAAACTTGGATGGGTCTCCCGTCATGTGCCTCGAGCAACCATACCCAAGTACCACTTGTTTTTCTTAGAGGCTTTCAAACAAACCTACAAACACAAATGTTCAAGTTTGATTCTTTGGTACCCACACTTGTTTGGGTCCTAGATGGTTAGCATTGACAAACTTGGGAATCCATTTTATTTTTGCATAGACATTTAAGGCATTGGATTTAGACAAGTAACAAGAATAAGTTGTATGTCCAAACTTGCCACATGAGAAACAAACAACATTATGCAAAGATTTATCTCTTACAACAAATTTATGCACTCTACTTTTCTTGGAGAAATTATTCCTTGGAGCATTGTGAAACTTTGCCCTTTGAGAAAAATTTCTTCTTGGAGAAGTAGTATGAGCATATTTCAATTTAAAACACTTAGGTCTAATATGGCCTTCAACACCACAATAATGACATATAGGCACAAAGTTAGATTTAACATGCCTAGACACAACCTTAGGCATATTAAGCTTAGGCATATTATGAGATGCTTTAACAAAGATAGTTTTAGAACTTGAAGGAGTAGAACATTCATCAACATAGCCTAAACCTACTTCAATTATCTTGTCTAATCTTTGAGCACCTATTGTCAACTTTTTAATAGATTCTTTAGCCTTATCAAGTTCTTGCAAAGCACTAAATTCCTTTTCTTTGAGTAATTTAATCAAATTATCTTTTTCACAACTATCATGCTCAAGAAATTTAATTTTGTCAAGCAAGGCATTTTTCTCATCACAATCAAAAGCATGCTTGTCACAAGAGATATTCATTTCATCAATATGCATAGTATCATGCTCATTCTCTTTTAAGCAAGCAATTTCTTCAAGTAAAGACTTATTTTTACTAGATAAAACATTGTATTTCTTTTTAAGCACAACGTACTTAGAACTAAGTTTTTCTAAATCATTTTGCATATTTTTAAAAGCTTCGAACAATTCATTATAAGAAAGAGGTTCAAGAGTTACCTCATCATTTTGTTCATCCTCTCTGTCAGTATGAGCCATGAAGTAAAAATTGGCCACTTCTTCATTATCACTCCCACTTTCGCTTTCATTGCTATCATCCCAAGTAGCTTTCATTGCTTTCTTCTTGGATTTCTTGGATGATTTGAAAAAAGGACAATCGGTTCTAATATGACCCGGCTTCTTGCATTCATAGCATATTACCTCATCCTTTTTGCTCTTTTCACCTTTTGACTCTTTTTGGTTGGAGAGATGCTTCTTGAATTGCTTCTTTCTCTTGATGAAGTTCTTATACTTACGTGAAAGATAGACAACATCATCTTCATCAAGGTCATCTTCATCTTGGGAGTCAACTTCTAAAGAGATGGTCTTTAAAGCTATACTCTTTTCTCTCTTTTTCTTATCATCCTCCATGTTTTTCTTGATCTTTATCTCATGCATCAACAACGAGCTCATGAGTTCATCAATGGAGAGAGATTTGAGATCCTTTGCCTCTTGAATGGCGGTGACTTTAGGCTCCCATTGTTTAGGCAAAGACCACAATAGCTTCTTTATCTTCTCAAGATTTGAGTACTTTTTCCCAAGTCCTTCTAAAGCATTGACAATGTTAGTAAATCTAATAAACATAGCGAAAATAGCTTCATTTTCATCAATTTTAAACATTTCATATTGATAAACTAACATGTCAATCTTTGTTTCTTTTACTTGACTAGTTCCTTCATGAGTAATTTCTAATTTATCCCATATCTCTTTAGCGGTTTTGCAAATAGACACTCTATTATACTCAACTTCATTCAAAGCACAAAATAAGGATGCTTATTGCTTTGGCATTTAAAGAGCATGCTTTCTTTTCATTTATTGACCATTCTTCATTAGGTTTTATAGTGCTAACACCATCAACATCTTTTGTTGGAATTTTAAAACCCTCCTCAACAATATCCCATAAATCATAATCAATAGAAAGCAAGAAAAATCTCATTCTATTTTTTCAATAACTATAATTAGTACCATTAAAGAAATGAGACTTTGTAATAGATTGACTGTCGGTAAAAGGGATCAAACCTAAAGTTGCCATAGCTCAAAAAAAATTAAGTTTATCAAGAAATAAATATTTAAAGAAGAGCAACCCACTCTGATACCAATTGTTGAATCGATATGGCAACCCTAGAGGGGATAAATAGGGTTTAATTAAATTTTTTTTCTAAATTAACCTAATTAAACTAATTAATACACTTTTTATAAATAAGAAAATTTCAATTTATGTAACAAATAAGATGACAAAAAATGTGATAATTTATCAAATTTTAGCAAATGAAAAAGAACAAACTAAAACATACAATAAATTGCTTAAATTAATTTCTAAAATAAAAATGAAAGAGTTAGAGAAGAAGACACCGTAATTTTTATAGTGGTTCGGTCAAACTCGACCTACTCCACTCCTCAAGCGGCTCTTGGGAATTTGAATAAAATCTTTCAGACTCTTTCTATGGATTAGAGCCCAACGATTACACCATCGCTCCTTTTACGGGTTCAAAGCAAACCCGATCTTTTCCACGATTTAGGATCAAACCGTTACAAATGTTGAAATTTTTGAAGAACACAATACAACTCTCACTAGAGTGGATCTACAAGTTTAAGCATTCAACAAATTTATCCTCACAATACAATAATACTCTCTCAAGAATAAGATGAAAAAAAATTGGGAACTTAGAGAGAGCAACAATGGAACTTTTGAGTTTTGGAGGATTATGAAATGTAAAATTTGTTCGTTTAAAATTTGGAGAGGAAGATGGTTTATATAGAGATGGAAAAATTTTTAGAAACCACAATTAATTTGGACCATTGGATTTTGGAAAAGAAAAATCAATGGTGGAGATTTTAAACTAAACTAGTCGTTAGATACAAACAAAATATAATATTAAATTTCTTTTCTTTTGAAATTCATTTTCTTTTCAAAATTAATCCAAAAAAAAAAAAACATATCATGTGTCAAAAACTAACAGTTAGACACAAACATAAAATAATATTAAATTATTTTCCTTTTAATTCATTCTTTTTAAAGTCAATCCAAAAATAAAAAAAACATGCCATGTGTAAAAAACTAGCCATTAGGCACAAACATAAAATAATGTTAAATTTATTTTCCTTTTAAATTTCTTTTTAATTTCAATTTTTTATTTTAAATCAATCCAAAAATCAAAATTCCATCATATGTTAATCTCTTAATGATCCGCCATTCAACTAATATGCTGCCACATGTCTACATGCAAATGGTCTGGTTATGCCACGTCATCCACCACGGTATTTTTTCTATAGATTTGTTTCGGTCATATCGTCTTCGTTTTAGCTCCGATTTGAGTGATTCAAGAGGTGTTAGAATCGTTGTTTCGAGTTCTACGCTATGGACATATTAAAACACTAAAATTTTCAGTAGTTAAAAATTGAGTTCGTTATCATCAAAATATTGATTAATTAATTAATTAAAATTAATTAATTTGAGATTAAGGGCCAAAAAGCCAACAGTTGGGACTCTCACTTGCATTTAATGGAATTCACATATAATAATAGCTATCAGACTACCACTGGCACTTTGCCATTTAAGGCCCTATATAGAAAAAGTTGCAAGTCTCCAGTATACTAGGGTGAGATTGGTGAGAGGAAGTTGCTAGGTCATGAGCTAGTGCAGTCCACGAATGAGGCAATACAAAAGATCAGAGCTCGTATGCAACCAGCTCAGAGCAGACAGAAAAGCTATGTCGATGTGAGACGTAAGGACCTAGAGTTTGAGATTGGTGATAAAGTGTTCTTAAGGGTGGCACGTATTATGAGGTTTGGCAGGAAAGAGAAGTTGAGTTTGAGGTTCATTGGGCCTTTCGAGGTCTTAGAGCGAATTGGCCCTATGGCTTACTGATTAGTATTACCTCCAGTACTGTCTTCAATTCATAATGTCTTCCACATTTCTATTTTGAGGAAGGTATGTGACAGATCCGTCCCATGTAGTTGACTTTGAGCCATTGCAGTTGAATGAAAACTTGAGCTACGTGGAGAAGCCTATAGAATTTCTCGCCAGAGAGGTAAAGACGTTGCGCCGCAAGGAGATTGCGCTTATGAAAGTCCTGTGGAAGAATCATCAGTTCAAGGAGGCCACTTAGGAGTGAGAGAATGAGATGAGAGCTCAGTATCCGGAGCTTTTTCAAGAACGAACTTTTGAGGACGAAAGTTCTTTGAGGAAGGAAGAATGTAACACCCCCGGAGTTTTTTTTTTCAAGAATGAACTTTCGAGGACGAAAGTTCTTTGAGGAGGGAAGAATGTAACACCCCGCACATTTTTTTAGTAATAATGTAATTTCAGTAACTTTATTATTTGGATTTTCAGTAATTGTTATTAGTTGGAGAGCATTTTTAGAATTTTGGACTAGGGAATTTAATTGTTGGCGTGAAATTATTCAAATTGAAAATTAATGGTAGGAATTAATTTCCTTTTGAAACGGAAAGGAATTTAATAGTATAAAACGGAAAGGAATTAAATGTAATTATATTTATTTCATTTTTTTGTTTTATTATTATTATTATTATTATTATTGTTTTTTTAAAAAAAGTCAAACCCCACCCCCCCTTTTCTTCCTCACGTTCGTGAGCCCGTCCGATGTCGTCAAAAGCCGTCGTGTCAGTTTCTTCTTCATGACCTCCATCCACCATTGCTCAAGCGTCGTTCTCTTTTTCCGTCACTAGATCTATCGATTTGGGTAAGATTTCTGCCGTTTGGGTTTGTTTTCGGTTGATTCTGAATACTGATTTACTTTTGGCATCAATTGGAACCAGTTTTTGATAGATTTTGTGTTTCCTTCGGGATTCACCAGTTTGTGTCTCCTTCGGGATTCACTAGAGTTAGTGGGCATACTTAACTACAGTAGGATTGGACTTAGTCTCCTTCTTGTTTCATGTGCATATGTGTCCCATGAGGACTAAAGCAGTTTATATGTTTCACCAGAGGTGGGTATCTAGAGGACATAGATGCCCAGCCTGATCCCAGTAGTGGGGTTACTTACTGAGTATTTTATACTCATTTTTTTCTCATGTTGTTGTTTCAGGTAAGGGTAGAGATGCACCAGCGATGATCAAGCAGAATTCGTGATCGAGCCACTGGGACTAGTTTTTATGCTTCCGCTCATCTACTGGAGAACACCATTCAGCCAAGAAATATAAATGTTGTGATGGCACAGAGCTTAACCGAAAAACATGTAATGAACCATTAATTACCACGAATCGCAATGTAGAAACGGAACAGGCAAATACTCAATGGATTTTAGTTTAAAAAAAGAAATCTGCAAGTTATGCGAATTGTGAAGTAATTTTTTTTCTATAACATTTTCGATCAAGGATCTCGATTCTCGATGATGGTGTTTGTTTTCGATTCTCGATGATGGCGCTCGATTTTGATCCCATATTATGACGCTCAATCCTGATCCTCGATGTTGGTGCTCGATCCCGATCCTAGATTATGACGCTCGATCTCAATCCTGGACTTTTTTTATAAAAAAAAATTTAGACGGTAAAGTGCTCGCTTCTCTCAGAATTGTCTCTCTTTATTATCGCTTGCGTTTCATTAACTATATCGTTAATAATTTGCATTGATATCGTTTATCACTCAAGTTCATCTTTAAATCTATTCTCATTGCATGCATTGGATAAAATTTACTTCTTCATAATTACATTTATGAACATTAAATTATACAATTGAAGAATCTATCAGCCCACAACTGGCATCCATATTGGAGCCAAAAATCTTCGATCTTCGACTGTACGAGTGAGTCTTTGGTCGAGGTCCCCATAACTAATACTCGAAGAACTTCAAACAGGAGATGCATTAGTCTAACATATTTTTTCCTTGGAAGTTACCAGGGTCTACTGGGTACATCATCCATGGACCAGGTTGTAGACCAAGAATCTTATCAATAAGACCACAATATTGACATATGGATAGCAATGTGTGGGTCAGTGGTGTAAAGACAAGCTGAAGATCGGGCTGTGATACGTACGATGATAATGAGTCGTACAGTATTATTCGTCCAATGTTCACGTTTATCACCACTAGTATCCAGTGGTCACGAAAATTATACGTCGAGTATACAAAGTCGACATCCGCTCATGCAAATGATGTGTCATTTTTACCTAACACCATCTCGATCAACGACTCCACAACTCCTTACATGCCCACACCTCTACCACTTCCACTGAACTCCTTCTAAATATAGACTTGTACAAACTATCTCTGGTGTAAAAGTTTAGGTGACGTTGTGTGCATGATAAAATGTTATAAAAATAGCATTCATATACAAACATGTCGTGCGATAGTCAGATTGTACGTACAATGTATGTAGATGGGAAAACGATGAATCTATGTATACATATCTTCGGTCATGATCTGAACTTTTTGGATTGGAACTGTAGTATGGTCTTGAGTACCTTCAATCTCAACTGACATTTGTTTTAGTATCACAATTCCAAAAAAATAGGTAACGGATATACGAAATGAAAACAATTTATATATTACTTACATCGCACTCGACCCACTCATTATCTGTGATTAGTTCATGAAACACTTGTCAAGTAGTGCAACTCGTCTGGAATAGGGCCTATCTTTTCAGTACATGCGGCTCAACAGTCAGCAACCAGCCAATCTATAAACGACTTGAACACATCCTTTGTACTAGATGTGCAGATCGTACAATACTCTATCTACTTGTGTAGGTGGAAGGAAACTTAGAGTCATCATGTTCCTCAGCACTTTAGGCTTCTTGACAGTCGTGGAAGGGGTATATGTTTGGCTTTTTTTTCTCATTCTCTCTGTGCGCTTGTGTCCTTCATTGTCAGCTCAATTTATTATCAACTTTGTCTTTGAAAGAGCATCGGGCGCTTCACCATCTCTCTCGGGGTCTATGATGGCGATAGAAGTTGGCTCTATGAAACTGCGGTGGTCTCTGATATGATAGTGTCCAGGTTGATAGTAGTGGTAGTGGTGATGGCAACGTCCGGGTCGATTGTGATGGTGGTAGTATCGGGGTTGATGGCGGTGGTAGTGGTATTGGGACCATTAGTGGTGGTGGTGGCGTCTGGTCAACAATGGCAGTAGTGGTAGTGGTGATGGTGGTGGTGTCCAGGTCGATGGTAATAGTGGTGTCGAGGTCGATGGTGGTAGTGGCAATGGTGATGGTGGTGTTCAGGTCAAAGATGATGGTGGTGTCTAGATCGATGACGGTGGTGGTAGTTCTGGTGGTAATAGTGAAGGATCAATCTTGCACAAAAGTTAGGTTAATAGATTGATGAAATAATTGAATAACAAAACCCACCATTTTATACATACCTGGTAGAATGATTGTAGAATATCAACAAGGGTTTGCAACTGCGATTTCACATCACGTATGTTGGGCTTCATTGTTGGGTTTTATGCCCTAAAACTTATAGATAGTAAATGTTATTAATTGACCGTCATTAATAAAGAGTTAGTGATGTTAATTTAATAAATGTTATTGATTGTGTTGTATTCTATTTTATCTTAATAACCCTAAATCCAATAAACTAATATCTAAGACTGTCTTATGAGTCTTGAACTGTATGTGGAGACATATAGGAATCAATGTTCAAGATACAACCTAAAGGTTTATAGTACAGGGATAAGGCTAGGTACATTATCCTGGTGACAATATGGATATGGCTCACTTTGTATTTCATACAAACACAATAATCCAACACATTCCTGTAGGTGACATGCGAGTGGGGGTATCCTATGCAATGAGTTTTCATAAGACCGGACCCCGAAATAGTAACCACTAGATATAATGTTGTTAACTAGTTAGGTTCCTGTTTCAATTGAATGACCTAGGAAACTTAGTCTTAATCCTGAGTGTATTATGAACTCCTGTTCATAAAAGATTGCCTTTTGATTTGTATAGGTGAGAGTGACCAGTTTTTTGACTCAATAAGCCTACCATTTTGGGGACAAGATCAAGCAGGGAGTTGGGAACATAATAATACAAGACGGAATTCACTCCTTCCCGACTTCAAGGTAAATAAATGAGTGTTCCCTTAAGTGGTGCCTCCGGGACTTGAACAAAGAGCCCTACTCTTTCATTGGCCTAAGAGAGGTTTCTATTTATTGGTTGGATCATGAAAGATTGTCATTAAAGGAGCACTAGTACTTAAGGATACAAAAGTAACTCAAGGGTAAAATGGTAATTTGGCCCAGTTGGTGTTATGGGCACTCATGAATGACTAACTTATTGTTATTGGTCTATATCCGTGGACATAGAAATATATATTCAATGAAAAGAGTATAGCTGTGGGTTTTTGTGGAGTGTATTCACAGTTAATAAATATTGATTAATTTAGTTTAATGAGTTTAGCCAATTAATCTCATATCGTTGAAGCTTCTGATCTGTAGGTCCATTAGGTCCTCTTGTTAGCTCAGTAAAGGATATTAAAGAGGAATGATTTGAATTGTTCAAATCAAATTGAGGAAATTGTATATTGATGTGATTAATATGTAATTGATTGTGGATGCGATCTATAATTTAAATTAAGTTGGAGAGAAATATTCGAATGAGATTCAAATATTTAATTCAAGCGAATTAGATTCTAAAGAAATTATCAATTCAATTAATAGAGAGGTGGTGCATATAAACATACGATGTTTATTTATGTTAATTAAATATATACGTTAAATTGGATTTAATGTATAGATGGTTATTTAATTAATGTGCTAATTAATTGAATAAACGCTATTTAATTAATTAAGCACAAGGGTAAATAAGAAAGATTTGGAGAAGGGGTTAACTCTTCTCCATATAAATTCTACCTTATGGCCCTTTTTAGGGCAAGAATTCATTTGGTGTATTTTAACCTAGCCACCAAAAGAAAATCCTCTTTACTCTCTCCAAAGAAATCTCTCTACCTCTTCTTCTTCTAATAGTTAGATAGCATCTATCCTTCTATTGGAATCCTATAAAATAACAAGGTTATTCTCATGGTAGTGTTCAAGATTAATTGAGGAGACGTTCATGTTTAAGATTGATTGAGGAGATGTTTGTTGGAAAATCGAGAGGATATTTCTAGAAGCTTGGAGATCTTCAAAGGTAAGAAATGGCTCTCTCTTAGTTTCCTTTCTCCATCTCATGCTATTTCATATGTTTATCCTTCATATGTTCTATTTTAAAACACTGTTTTTATTTCTTCAAAAATCGATTTTCGAGATGCAAGGCATTCACACGCTTCTGCTCGAGATCCAATCCTTACATTCATCTCCTTCAAGGTATTCTTAACTCTTGCAACTCGCTCATCTAGTGATAGATTAATGTCGCCACATTGTACCCTTCTTCTTCTCGCGGGGTCTAAGTCACAATGCTTGGCATCGATCAAATGGGGTTCTTATCTTCAACACATCCAGACTATGTGTATATTCCTCATCGTCCATATGATGGGGATTAGGGCGACTTAAATCTAACTAAGATGTCATTTTTTCCTCTTTTAATAGCTCGACATACACAACCCCGTCCTCCATCCGGGTATCTATATATTGTATATCATCATCAAACAACTCAAGGACTGTGGTGATAATCATCTACATTATGCACGACATATTGACTTATTGAGCAAAGACATACAATATAATAATAAGATAAAAAGTTATTAGAAGAGTTGTTGATTACTTACAGTAGAAGAGTTGAATATATCTCTCTGTAATATTCTGTTGGGTAGCGAGTATGAACACGCCCAATGCAAGAATCGAGGCACTACACTCTCGTTAAGCCGAATTAGAGTTGTCCTGGCTATTGTGAATATTGTCTCATATGCCCACAAGGAACTGGCAGGGTACTGCGCACATATCATAAGAAAGGGCATCGGGGCTCCTTTCATGATAATATGACATAGAGTTTTAGTTAGTTATCACTATAAGCCAACACAATGTATAGGACGTGAATGTTACATAAGCTTTTTAGTTACTTGGAACGTGTGAGAAAAGCCAGGTAGATTATACATAAAAATATAATTCTTATTCAACTGTGCCTTATACTTGTATGCACTGGCCTTGTCCCTCGAGGCTCTTTAGAGGCCACCAATGGTCCTCTTCCATAAAATCGTCCCCCAATCTAGTCTGTTGAAGTATTCCAAGTGTTGCACCCTATTGAGCAAGGACTTGCCAATGCTACTCTTCGTCTTTTCCTTGCCTGACAAACCCATTTCAAACATATATACCAAACTGACCTTCACTGCATCTTGGTCATATACAAGTTGTAACTCCTTATAAAGCTTTTCGAAGGTGGTCAGATGGATCTCTGTCACTTCTACATTGCAGAAGTACTTCATCCACAATGACTCCTTCACTTCAACATTCGTCTCAACTTGCACAAGTGATCATCATAGTCCTGTCACCAATATGAATTCATCCTTCAAAAAATTCACAATGTGTCCATTCAATCTAAAACTCATGGACTCATCACCACTATTCTCGTCCACCTCCCTCAATAGAATATGGTGGACTAGCGGGTTGTTGAAGACTATATTCATATCCACAAACCTTGCAAATACAATCCCCCTAAATAAGTGAAGTTGTGTATCAGTAAGCTTCTTCTTGATTTCCGATTGACAACCCCAATATGAGATGATAAGCTCGTACCTTGACCGCGAAAATAGGCTTCTGTTGGGGTTGATACCCTAAATCTCGTAGGGTCTTGTAGTTTGTAAACACTTGTATGAACAAATATTCTGTGATTTATAATATATGATATTTTTTTCACTTCTGTCTATGAAATATTTGATATTTACGATAATCATGGATCTTAGTTTATTTGTTTGTGGTTAATGCAACTAAAATATCAAATATTTCATAGACAGAAGTGAAAAAAAATATCATATATTATAATCACAGACTATTTGTTCATACAAGTGTTTACAAACTACAGGACCCTACGAGACATACAAGTGGATCGTGTTTTAAGTGATAACCTAAATGGTTTGTAGTATATGGATAAGGCTGGATACCTTATCCTGGTGACACTACGAGTATGGCCCGCTTTGTAGGTGTTACAAATCTTGTAAAGTGCTACAAATGGTCAGATCCTGATCATTCATGTATTAGACATGCGAGCAGGGATATTTTATACAAAGAAGTTTGTATAAGACCGGACCACGAAATGCTTATTCTCATTATATAACAACGTTCATAATTAAGACTTTCATTTCACTAGGATGACCATAGGTAACATGACCTTAATCCTGAGTGAGTTATGAACTCCTGCCTATAAGGGCGGTCCTTTGATTTGCATGGGTGAGAGTGGCCAGATCGCCGACTCAACAAGCCTACCATTTTGGGGATTCGTCTGATTGGGAAGCTGGAAAAACTCAGCTACACAAGACAAAATTCACTCCTTCCCCGAAGTAGGGGTAAGTAGATAAATTGCTCCCTTAAGGGCTGATTTTGGGTCTTGAACAATGTGACGCCACACATTCTCTTGGCCTGAAAAGGGTTTAATCATAGTGGGAATGTGATCTATTGTTCATTAAAGAGATCAATGGTACTTAAGAAGTTAGATGTAACTACGGGGGCAAAACGGTAATTTGGTCCAGCTGTACTTACGAGCGATTTATGAAGGGTCATCGTACTGTTGATTGGTTATATCCAATGGACACATAAATATATCTATAGTGCGAAGAGTGCAGTTGTCGGTCTTTAGTGGAGTGTCCGACAGTTAACGAATGGTGGATAATGTGATTAAAGAGTTTAGTCAGTTATTCACGTATCGTTGGAGCTTCAAGCTACAGGTCCATAAGGTCCCCTTGTTAGCTCAAAAGAATTTAGTTGAGAATAAGTTTTTTGGTTAATTTGAATTGTTCAAATTAATAAGAGGGAATTTGATTATATATGATATAATTAAATTAATTCAATTATATATGATATAATTGATATAATATACTTGATACATTATTGTTTGATTGGAGGAACTGATATTTGAATATGATTCAAATATAATTTCTGTGAATATGATTCATAATTATTAAGTTTAATATAAATATGATTTATATTAAATGTCATAAATAAAGAAAAAGAACTATGGTTTATATATTGTATATGATGCAATATTTAAACTATAGGTTATAAATATAATATGATAAGTTAGTTATCATATTTATTTATATTTATTAATTATTTGATAATTAAATTTCTTTTTCTCCATACCCACTGTGGGTAGTTATACGATTTTATGGCAAATTTGGGATAAAATGAAATTGGATTTCAAAATCTCACACGACTGATATTATTTAGTAATCGAGTAAGAGAGTCTTACTACACGATCACTTGAGAGCCTAAACGATCGAGTAGCTGGTCTATGTGATCGACTTTCTCATCTACACGATAGTCCTGTCGTTACTCGATCGTCTTTCTCCTCTACTCTAAATCTTCCCTCTAACCAAAATAAGTCAAAGCCCACCACTCCTGGATTCTCACACCGAGAACACCAAGGTAATATAGTAGTAGTGTCCGGTTAGTTCGAGGATCGAGTTGCTGCCCGTTGCTCTTCGAGGGAGATCGTGTTGTTCGACGCATTGGTGAACGATTGAAGGATTATACTTGAAGAAGAGTTCTTCAAAGGTACAGTCTCTTAACCTTTGTTTTTATATTCAAAGCATGTTGTAATTTAGTTTATAATGTATAATCTGTTCTATTTAACTATAAATGTATGAGTTCATTCACAATGGAGTTTGGACGATCCGCTTTCGATCAAAGGTCCTCTGTAGTTAGAGTTCCTTCAATTGGTATTAGAGCCAGGTTGGTTCTGATTTCCAAATTCCTTTACTGTATTGAATTTCGTTTACAGTTTTGGTGGCTTTTAACATTCTGTAATGCGTTTAAATGTTAAGTGTTTTGTGGATATTGTTGATGGATGTTTCAGGATAATTGTCTCTGTTTAATACTTTCCTTTACTTTTACAAAAGTTAATTTATAAGGACCCTTGCATTTTTTGGCATAATAACTTGCAATCAAGTCTGTATTCATTTAAATTTTTGAGTCGTTCGTGAAGAAGCTTCAGACGCAAAGAGTTGTTGTTCACTTTGATGGAGAAGACGAAACGATGGTCACATCGTGTAGCTCAAGCTAGACAATTGTTTAGATTTGGCTATGCGATGTGTAGAAATGTTCTACTCGACCGTGTAGTATTTGCTAAACAATCACATAGCTAATGCTACACGATCGTGTAAAGAGTTTACTTGATTGTGTTGCGTTGGCTACATGATTACATAGACGCTCAGGGGTAAACAATCGCATAGTATTTGATACTCGATGCAAAGCATGCAGGTTAAACGATTGTGTAGGCTATCATGCTCATGCATAGTCATTAGTTGCATGATCACAAGGTATACGATACTCGACGCTTGCTACTCGATCGTGTAGACTATCATGCTCATCGCATAGTCGTAAGCTGCATGATTGCATGGCATGCATTACTCGAAGCGTGTTGCACGATCGTGTGGACTTTCATGCTTATCACATAGTCCTTAGCCACGCGATCATCGTTGCACGATCGTTTATACTCGACGTGCGTTACTCGTCGATCAAAGAATTTGCTACACGATCAAGTGATGAGGCTGCAGGCGGTTCAAGACTCGATTCACCTGTTCAAAGCGGTTGACTCGAATCTTTTGTAATAGTTTGGCATTTATTTCCAATTTTGAGTCAAATTATCCTAGTCCATCAACTTTTATTAAATGTGCATGTGATGTATATTTATTTTATATGCCATAATGTATGTCATAGTTTTAAAACCCACCATAGGTTATACATTTTTTTCATGCATCATCTTTATATTATAAGTGTTATAATATAGTAGTTTGCATGATTAAATTACTTAAAGCATGCTCATGCATCATATAATTAAGAGTTATAATATATGCATACATTAAAACATATTCAAGCATCATTTATATTATAAAAGTTATAATTACTTAAAGCATGTTCATTATTTATTATATAAAAATTATATATTAGTAATGAATGAACATTGCATAAAGTATGATACTTACGTTTATTTATAAAAGTCATAAATATTTCTATAAAATCAATATTTCCATAAAATCAAGATCTCAAGATTTCCATTAGCATTGAATGTCACTGTTTTCTGTATTTTTAAAAACAGACCATTTTGATATTGCAAAATTCTAACCAAAAAAAATCTTTTAATTTGAAGTTAGGACCACAATTCAAAATATTACTAACAAGTTATATTAAAAAAAAGAAAAAATTACTTCTTTAGTCCTTAAAATCCAAATATGATAATTATTTGGTCTTTGAATCTTCAACCTCAACATTTTAACGAAATTTGAATATAGTAACATTAAAGTCCCTATTGTAAATTTCTCATTAGTCTTTCTAACGTAAGTTGACGTGGCACTTCACTTCAATTTTTTTTCTCTCATCTATAAACTTGGGGTGTAATTTGATTAAATTGAAAGCTTTGAGTAAAAATTAACTAACAAAATTGACAACCGTTGTCATTTTTTTGTTTTAGGTAATTTTCAATTCATTTTTAAAAACTTCAACATCCAACTTCTGTGCAATTATCTAAACTCCAAATATTTATGATTTTCTAAGAATAATAAAGTCATATTTACATCCAAACTGGAAAAGGTAAGCAACAACAATTTTGTATTCTACCCTAGGAAAATAGTTTACCTTTCCTTTCATAAAAACACAATAGAACAGTTCCCCAAGACAACCAACCCAAAAAAATAATAATAAATAAAATAAAATTGTAACCATTATTTACCTTTGGCCTCTAATTCTGAAGCCGTGGCACCAGCCAAGATGATTGGACTGTGGCTACTTACAGGACCAACTCAACATCATCAAAACTGCTGAATGAATCTCAATGACCAAAGGCATTTCATCTGTGAATTGAGCATCAGTGAGAAGCATTCTTAAATAACCTAGCTATAGCTAGCCACCTAATCTTGCAAGTAATCGTGCACAACGAAATCGTTGTAAAGGAGGTTCCCTTCTTTCGAGTAGTGAAGAAGAAAATAGCAGTCTTCACAAAAGTAGCAAGGGTTTTCCTGTGCCCACTTGTCGTCAAGAGTAACCTTTTTAGCCCTGTAAATGTTACAGACATCGCATTTCCGAGCTCGGGTCCTAAGCTGAAATGTAACGATTGGATAAGCAACACGATCATGTACGTCCTCAGGATGGATCAACCTCATATCTCTAATCACTATGGTATGCTTGCAATCTCCCTGTGTTACAAGGATTCCTCCAAAGTCAATGCAGTTTTTTGTTTTGGACAGAAACAAATGTGATTCATTGATAGTAATGAAATATATAAAGCTCACTAGAGAAAATAAAAAAGGGAATCCTACTAGAAAGAAATCAACTAAGGGCGGTAATTAAAGTGCTCTCACAAGGAGAACCAACACCACCGAACGATTGCTTCAATAACAATAGACCATGGCTTCCACTTTGAAATGAAAGCCACACTCTATGCAAAACGAACATGAAAAACAAAAACCATATGGAAGAGCCAAATAAGCAATATACCTGATGACAGTACAGATACCCAGCCCCAAGCCTAAATTTCAGGTCACAAAATCGAACCTTGTTCATGTTGACTGATCTGAAATGAGGTACATGTGAAACCGATACTTCGTCAACAACTGAACTTTTCTGTTGCGATTCACCAGTTATGATGCATCCCCATTTCTTACGAGCTTCATCCTCTGAATTTTTAAGCCAATCAAATATAGGTTTGCTATAATCTATTGCGGAAGGATTCCTCAAATCATTGCAGAATACATCCTGGATATAAACAAACTGCATTGGCTTATTTAAAATCAAATTTAAGAAATACAGGGCTCATCGAATTTCTTACTTCTATGAGGAAATATCCAGATGAATCCTGCTGCCCAGCCTTTTCCATTAATGTGTCCGTTGAGCAATAAATCTTGTCCTTCAGTTCTGCTAACTTTTGTTGTCCAAGGACCAAAAGCTCTTGAGTCTGTAAAGAAGAATATCACATTAAGGTCATACATATGATGACCTAAATAACCAGAAAAAAAGTTTCGTTTTTTTTTTTCCCATAGTCGAAGGTATATGTCTTAACCAATTGAATTATGTTCTGATTGACATAAAAATATAAAAGAAAAAATTGCAGCAAATGTACTACAAGAAAGTATCCCAACTAGAGTTAATTGATTTAGAAGAATAACTATCAAAATCTTTGAACACACCAAGCGGCATAATATCTGTCATCTGATAAGTTTCAATCTTTCCTCCCCATTAACTTGTTCAAATCTATAGCTACTCCTATTTTTTAGTACAACAATGTGCCCGTTAAGTTACAACAATTTGTAAGTTTCAATCTCAAGAAAATGAGTATATGTTTACAACTGCTAAGTTATGCTCATGTTGGCTCTTTAGCTCTCCTTTTAAAAGCCATATATCTACAAGTATCAGATATTATATTTATTGGAAAACTCAAATGCTGAAAAGCATCCAAGGTAGAACACCATATTCTCTTCAATAGGAGAAAAAATACAGAGGGTCAGGGCGTTTTCATTGAATTCTACCAGCAGCGTTAACATCCTCCATGAAAGGTATCCAAGTTAAATATTTAAAATATTTAACTTTTGGGATCCTAGCGTTCCACAGTGCAAATACAGGATCCTTAGGCAAACAAAGAGCATAAAAAATAATAGTTTTTTTTTTTCTTTTCCGAGAGATCACCTAGAAACCAGAAATAAATTATAACCTTGCTCCTTCTATAGCATGGTACTCGTCTATATCCTGTCAATACCTCTTCAATATGTATAGTCATCAGGAGAAATAGATATTGGTAGTGAGCTTTGATACATAAATACAAGAATATTACTGTAATGAAGTTTGTTTGACCAACAATAATGGGAATGGAAGAAATGACACATAACATTTACTACTTAATATCTAAGAAATAATAAAGATGTTATCATTGTTTCTCAACCGTGATTTGACTAAGTCTTCATCAAGAGTTATTTATTTCAAACGAACCCCTTTAAACTGTTAAGAAAAAGAGAAGCATACCTTCACCATCTTGCGAGATTTATGGTAAACCTCTACAAAAAGTACAGTCGTTGGATGCCGCAGAGTTCCGTGTTCTCCACTGCTCAGTGATTTCACCTAACATGTTATCAATTCCTATCAGCAGGGCTATACATGAAAAGAAATGCATGGTCAAACAAGAATCACCAAATTATAAGGACCAATTTTGAAATAGCTTGTGTATTTTATGTTAGGACTCCAAATTTAAGATTATGCATTTAGTTTTAAGGAGGATCTAGCTGTGGCCAATTTAATATTCAGCAGTTACAAAGGCAATTCATTAAAGAGAAAATGTAAGATGAGGTAGAATGAGGTACTCAGTCGTAAAATTGTTAATATCAGTATGATAGAGAAGAATCTATAAAATGCACTGCTGTAGCAATTTAGTTTCAAGGAAGAAGTCAAACAAATCACAGCATCTTTTACCCCCTTATTGCTGGCCAAGGCTGCTAGTCACTGTGTTGGGAAACGCAACCTCTACACCATTTTCAAGGCCATACAAATTGCCCACCAAATCAGGTGAGTTCAGGGTCTCTTACTTTGCTCGTCACTCATCCTTTCCTAACTACTCATAAAGCCATTAAGCTCTATACTCAAATGAATGACAAGAGGCCCTCTCGTCCTTTCAAGAAAAGAAAACCTAGCAAATAATGACCAAAAGGGATTCGTCACCAACATCCAAAGAGACATCAAATAACACAGGACCAAACATCTCATGAATCCCTCTCCATTCCTCTAAACACTGTATTATTTCTCTCCCCCATAAACCCCACAACAAAGCACACACTCCGGTTCTTCCCTTCCTAGTTACCCATCAACACCTTTTTCATGCACTGAGAATGAGAATAAAGTTTGCAAACATTGTCACATTGCTAGAGCCAGGCCTATGTCCCATACCAACATACTTACATCAGCAGATACATATAAACATCAGCAAAATAACGTAAATGCACCTATTATGATTACATAATATCCAGTTCAGAACCATTCTGAAAGACGCAATATTTTAGCGAATAAAAAGGATGATACTAAATCCTCCCAGTGAAAATCTACTAGCATGTTTGAATATTAAAAAACAATATAGAATGAACAAGGGTCACAGTCCAGCTGACTCCTAACAGGGACCCTATTTGTTGGGGCCTTAATGGTTCTGGTTATTTTTCTTTCTAAACATTTGTTCAACCTAAGACTATAGATCGCTGCCAAATTTGGCTCACACTTGACCATGAACAATTCGAGCCTGAAAATCGCAGAGGAAATTAGTTGTCGTTTTTAATGGAGATAAAATTAGTAAAAAAATTACACATACATATTGATATCATATTCACAAGTTCGTTATTTTAGAAGAATAACTCCATTTTTTCCTACACCAATAAGACAGGAGAAACAACTTTTAAAAGAGCAAATATTAGAGAATTTATTTCACAAAATATTGTTTTATAAGAACATAAAACGATTCTTGAATCAGTTTCCAATTATCCCCTCAATTGTTTTCAGTTCTGGATAACCTCTAAAAAAAAAAATTTATAGTTCCGGACCCATGTCATGGAGTAGACAGAGGTGATATAATCCAAAAGAGGCACCCTGCCAACTATCCCCCACCCTTCCAGTGCCTTTTTTGCAAGAACAGCCTCAAAGACAACATCCACCTCTTTTCACATTGCCCACAGAGCAATGAGGTACGAAATCAAGCACTTTGGAATTTTCCTCTTTTTTTTTTTTTCCTTTTATATCCATTGAGTTTCTAGACAAGCTTGCATGCATCTTTACTTATCGCACAAGACAATCGTTTGACCTCACTAAAATTTCTTGGAAGCTACTGGAGCAATATGTATGTTAGCATTGCATCACATTTTAAAGAAGTCTAAAATTCTGTAGCCTCACAAAAGTGATGGCTGGTCACCATTCTTTGCAACCCTTGGTTGGAGAGAAACCAGATATTTGAAGATTCTTTTTCAGAGTCACTAAACCTTGAAATTTATAAAATTGTTTAGCTCTCCTAAGTATATTCTTTCACAATACTCTTTCAATGATGATTCTATGACAGTCGGATATTTCTCTGTACCCTTTGCTCATGGGAGAGTGTCCTGCCCCTTCAGTTCTCACATATCTAAGATTCTCATAAATGCTCCAAATTGATCTCTCATTATTTTCTCGCAAGATAATTCTCACAATCACACTTTCAAAGTTCTTTCTAGATACCACACAAGAGTCACTATCTGAACTCTCGGTCATATATCTTTCATGCCCTCAATATTGTTGAGGCGACCCCGGGTGCGCGCCTTAGGCGAGAGGCGAGGCACCCAGGGGCCTGTGCGCCTCATATGTGGCTAGGGCGAGCGAGTTGAATGAGGTGCTTGCCCCGTGGCACCTTGCAGCACCTTGCACCTTGGCCAAGGCATGCACCTAGGTTATATTTGGATTTTTTTTTACTTTAAACTAATACGATGTTATAACCTAAAGCCCACGTAAAAAAGCCCACCATAGCCATGCAACCTAATATTATATAGCCATTTGTGATCATGCAAAAATAAAAAAGGAAAACGTGTTTGTGACTCTTCCAATTCTCCTCATTTACGTTTGTTGTTTTCTGCAAAGTTTGAAATACTTCTTCTCATCGTAAGTTTCTGATGGACTTCCAAAAAAAAAAGGAAAAGCTTTTCTTCAGTTCTTCAACTTCTTAATCTTGGCTACACTTCTAAGGGTTAAATATCACAGAAAAGGGTTAGTGTATCCAATTCCAACAAAGGTCATTGATGGAGATAGAGAATGAGATGGAAGTTGATGAATCAAGTACCAGAACATCTGGAAAATGAGCAATTAAATCGCAATCGCAACCAAAACCCCCCATGAACAAAGGGAGCAATGGATAAATTTGTGTATCCAAATCCAACAAAGGTCGTTGATGATCAGAATAGATTAAAGAAACTGAAGCAATCAATCATCATCGAAAAATACAACAAAGAAAGGAAAGATGCAACAGTTCAGTTTATCATGCGTTGGATTTATCAAGCAGGTATTCCTTTAAATACAATTTGATTGAAAAGTTTTCAAGTAATGATTGAAGCCATAGGACAATTTGGGCTAGGGTTGATACCTCCTTATCACGAGGCAAAAATAACATGTTTGAGAAAGGAAGTAGAACACACGAAAAAATTAATGAGCAACCATGAGGTTAATGGAAAACAAATGGTTGTTCTTTGATGTCTGATGGATGGACTGATAGAAGATATAGGCCTGATAAACTTTTTAGTACATTCTGCTACTAGGACATTGTTTTTGGAATCAATTGATGCATCTTCCAACATCAAAACTGGAGAAAAAGTATTTGAACCATTGGATGGCATGGTGGAAAAGATAAGAGAAGAGAATATTATCCAAGTTGTGACTGATAATGCATCAAACTATGTCCTAGCTAGCAAATATTTGGAAGCAAAGCGACCACATTTATATTGGACACCATGTGCTGCCCACCATTTAGATTTGATATTAGAGGATATTGGGAAGACTGATCAGATCCAAAGATGTCTTGAAAGGGTTGTCATACTTAGTGGTTTTATTTATAATCACTTGTACGTACTGAACACGATGAGGGAGTTCACACATCGACATGAATTGGTAAGACCGGCGGCTACACATTTTGCAACATCATCTCTTACCCTGGCAAGTATCCACAGGAATAAAGCTAATTTGAGAAAGATGTTTATTTCTATGGATTACTTCCAAAGGGCAAAAGATCCAAAGGGAAAGAGAGCAGCCGTGATGCCATCCTTTTGGAACTCGGTGGTCTATACTTTAAAGGCATTTGGGCCCTTAGTTCGAGTACTTAGACTTGTCGATGATGATAAACCTGCAATGGGATATATTTATGAGGTTATGCATAGGGAAAAAGAGGTCATTAAGAGTTGGTTTAATGATAATGAGATGAAGTACAAGCCAATCTGAGAGATCATTGATAGAAGACGAGATTGTCAACTTCACCGACCTTTACATGTTGCTGGATATTATTTGAATCCATCACTTTTCTATGACCACAAGGATAGAATTACTCAAGAGGTTGAAGTCATGAATGGTCTTCTTAAAGTTGTGCAAAGATTGATACTATCTACTGGTAATCAAAATCTATGCCTAGTGGAGTTAGAATAATATTCTGAAGTTAAAGGCATATTCACCATTGATTTAGCAATCAACACGAGGAAAGTAAAGACGCCAAGTAAGGACATTCCCTACTACATTAATAGTATACAAGTTTATTTAGTATTAAAGTTCTAAATCATGTCAAAATGTGTGAACAACATCATGGTGGGTCGTTTAGGGTGGTAGTACTCCAATTTTGCAAAAGTTGGCACGAGAGCCCTTGATCTAACATGTAGTGCTTCTGGGTGTGAGCACAATTGGATTGTTTTTTAACACGTAAGTGATTATTTTGTTTTCTACATTATTAATTTAAGATTTAAAATATATTTAAAACTCTATATTGGTTAATAATTTGTAGATTCATACGAAAAAGAGAAACAGATTGGAGCAGAAGCGCTTAAATGATTTGGTTTACATAAAGTATAATCAAGCACTTAAAGATCATTTTGATCTAAAGGATCAACTTGATCCAATCTCCTTAGATCATATCGACAAGAGTAATGAATGGTTGGTCGGAACATTAGATGAAGAAAATAATGAAGCTGAAGTTGACAATGAGCTAGTTTTTTATGACGAGGACACCTCACATGGAAGATGTGGCTCGTGCTAGTAGCATTAGAAAACCCATCACGTATACTAGATCAAAAGGAAGGTCAACTGCCTCTACCACCACTTCTAGAGTTCAAAAGCAAAGACCAATTATAAGAGTGGTTAGTGATGAAGATGACGACGACGATGGGAGGAATAAGACATTGAGGAGGACAATGGCCAAGGAGGGGCAATGGACCAAACCTTAGATTTAGATGGGGAGGATGATGATGAATTTGACATTTGATCATGTTTTAAACGGTTACTTTTAGAGTTTTCATTTATATTGATTAGATTACTATTATTAATCTTTGAGGCTTTGACATTTGCATATAAATTTATGTTCTTCTACATATATTATTTATTTATTTATTCATTGCGCCTCGCTTTGCTCGGGCGTCGCCTCTCGCCTTGAGGCGATCAAGGGACTTGTTGCCTTGAGATGCGCCTTGCGCTTTGAAAACACTGCATGCTCTAGAGAAAAATCGTCGTCATTCTTCCTTCTGTCACTTCCTAGTTTCATGTAAAATGGAAAAGCATCATATAAAGAATGAGAACTAGCACTAGGGCACTCCAAGAAGTTTTTTCTGCATTGCTCTAGCGCCTTGGTGCTTCCTTCCCAAATTACTTGCCTCTGATACCCTTTGTAGCACTCATCTGTTCCTTTTCTCCATTTGCTTCAGTCCAGACATCGAAAAAGGCCCTTCCAACGAGTTTCAAACTACGTCTTCTAGATCATTTGGAATCCAAAAAACCCAACAGATCAACTATAAAGTTATTTTTTTTTACTCTTTGTTTGAGTTGCTAGCCCAAAAGAGGCTTCCTACCTGACTATTTCTGAAAAATACTATAAAAACTAATAGAATAAAGTAAGGTTAATAACTGCAACTCCATCTTCACTATTGTTTCAGAGTGCAATGATATCAAACAACCTCCCCTAGTGGAAGTGTAGCATCCCAAATTTTCTAGTAAATTCTATTTAATGTTCTTGTACTATTTGAGTTATATTGTGAAGATTGAGACAAAAATTGAATTATTGTGTTTAAATAATTCAATTTTAAATTAGTTATGACAAAGGACTTAGGTTTTTGTTTTCAAATTAATTGAAGGACTAGGAAAGTTGGATAAATTAATTTGGGGATTTGGGATTTTTTCAGGAATTAAATTTTGATTTGGAATTTAAAAAAGAAAAGGGAGATATGTATATCTATTTATGGAAGACTAGGGTTTTAAGAAGAAATATATAAATATATGTATATGGACTCCTCGTGAAGCATGAAGAAAAGGAAAAGAATTAAACCCACACTGTCATCTCCCTCTCTCTCCCTTCAGTCCTCATTCGAGTGAAGAAAGAAGCAGCCAGCATTCTCACCCCTCTCAAACCCGACTGTCACTGGTGTCGTGCCTCGCCATCAACTTGGAGGTTTCCTGCGCGTTCAGTCCTCGTCAGCGCCGTCAGACGCATTCGTCACTGTCTATAGGAGTGTTTAAATGACCCGACAACCCGAACAACCCAGACTACCCAACCCAAATAGAAGGGTTGGGCTGGGTTAGTTTTAATTGGGTTAGGTTGGGTTGGATTTCTTATGTTTTTTTGGGTTGGGTTGGGTTCGGGTTATGCTTTTAAAAATTTGGGTTGATCCAACCTAACCCGAATTTCTAATATTATTAAAATATATATATATCATAGCTTATAAATATTATAGGTCATATATATTTTTGTGATGTTTTCTTGAAGTTTGTAATAGATATCTTAGATTTTGATATTTAAGATTTGAGTTTTATGAAATTTTAGTTATTAGTATATGTTGTAGACAAATTTAAGTATTTTAAGTTAATAAAAAAAGTTACTAAAAAAAGAAATAAATAAATAAATCACCCGGCAACCCAACCCAACCCGAATTTCAAGTTGGTCCAAAAAATCTCCTCAATCCAACCCATGTATGCCCTTAGCTGTCAGGAGCTCGCGCGGCCTCTCTCTGCCGTGGGTTCGCCGCAAACGCTGTTCTGACCGACGCCACCGCTGGTTGTGGTTGTCCATTTGAGTCGCTGTCACCACCCAGTCTGTTGTTTGGAGTACTTCTTGACCATTTTAGGTTGTTCCTGGTTGGTTCTTGAATACCCATCTAGTGTTTTACCTAAAATCCTTTGATCTTGATGATTGGAGGTTAGGTTGGAGTTTTTGGAAGGAAGTAGATGCTGTACTTGGTTCAAGTCCGTTTCCGGCAAGAATTTTGGTGAGTTTTGGGTTTTTTTTTACTGCTAATTGTTGGATACCCATTGATTATTGGTCTAATTATTGATTTAATTGTGGTTTGGAGGCCAGATTTGGAAGTCCCTTTCCGCTGTCCAGCAAAGTCAAAAGTTGATTTTGGCAGTTTGTCAGTGGGGTTGGATTGATTTTGAAGCTTTGAGGTGGTTTCGGATCAAACCACTTGTCGGATGAGAGTTTGGAGTTGTTTGGGTTTAATTTTGGTTATTTTTGGTGAATGGTTTCAACCTGATGGTTTGAGTTTAAACCTTGACTTACGTGTAGGTCCTAATTGAGGTTTTTGCTAGAAATTCCTTTGCTTGGTTATACCGTCAAATTGAGATAAGCGTCTTATTTTCCCTCAAGCCAAACACCCTAAGTTGTTGATAAGATTGAGCATATACCGTGAAAACATGCTATTAGATGTTATAGAATGATTTGCTATGCTTTGTTGATGTAAGGACTAAGTGGGTGTTCTAGTGATCTGTGAGTTTTGTTGTTATGAACATGACATGAGGCCTTGTGATCGTTTTTGGCATGCTAGTTGTGACGGCTATGTTAATATGACTGTGATTTTAGAATGAGGTCTATTGGTTGACTGATGCATGCTAGATTAGATGGTGACTGTTAGTTTCCCTATGGAGTTGTGTACATCTTATGCTTGTGAACCTTCGAGTCACCATTTATGACTGATTTTTATTCTTTCGGGTTCACCATTTGTGACTGATTTGTGTTCCTCCAGGATCACCACAACTGTCATGTTATAAAATGTACACCGGTGCTAGATAGGAAGGTTAACATGTTCACCTAGTGGGCCTAGTAGTAGGTCACTTAAAAATATTCATCCTTTCATCTTATATGTTTTTCAGGTAAAGATAAGGATAGATTGGCGAATGATAAGACCCCGTGCCCGTGCTTATGGGACAACTGACGCTTCAGCATTTGATTTTCCATGTTTTCATGTTCCAGTTTAGCAATCAATGTTTTGAATTCTTTATTTGTTTTACTTTATTGTGTGTTGAAATTTATGATTAGGGGTATCCCAAACCAAGGTTTTATGCTTTTTTTACTTTTAACCTGTTGGAATTCTTTACTTTAATAAAAAGGTTTGATTCTTTTCAGTAAAGTTGCAAGGGGATGATTTTCAAGCTTATACATGCATGTAGTAATGTCCTAATATTATAAGTTAGAAAGTCGGGTCGTTAAGAACACAGAAGAAACCCTACATGGGGAACCTTTGTAGAAAAATTCGTAGACCTCAAGGACTTCAACCTCTCTTTGCTCTCTGACGATGAACTGGCAATTTCCTTCTTCCACCTGGAGAAAAAAAAAGAATATCTAAATTTATTGATCATAAGCCCCTAATATATTATGCATATCATGAACGGGATTTTTTAAAAAAAATCATTGTACAAACTTGAAAGCATGTAATTTGACTACAGCTCTGTCTGCATCTTGCTTTTGTTTAAGTTTTGCAATTTCAGCCACCTTTGCCATAGATTTTTCCTGAAATAATATGTTACATATTAAAATTCAGTTAAAAAACAAAAGGGAAAAGATAGAGAGAAAATGTATTAAAAATAATTATTAAGCACAAGATTACAACGATTTTGCATAACTGCCATACTTTACATATGAACAAGGGAACAGATGGATCAAAAATTCCAAAGGGTAGAAAAGACACCGTAATGGAAAAAAGAAAAACAGAAAAAAGAAAAAAAGAACGAGGGAGAGAGAGAGACGGAGAGAGTGAAAACAACTAATTTTTCTCAAAATATCCCTCAACATCAAATATGTTATCAATATTTCCATCGATATTCGCATTCCTCGTATCCAGAAATAAAAATAGGAAAAAGAACCACCCAAATTAATAGAGAACAAATCATACTGAAGTACCATTGAACGTAATGAGAAGATGACATAATTCAATAGCACCGCATAACAAACTTATCAAAAATTAAGAGTCAGATGACGAAGCTTGTACACAGAAGCTGATACTCGTTTACTTATTCCCAAAAAAAAAAAAAAAAAGTCTTATGAAAAATCATTAAAATTAACCAAGTTTCATACAAATAGTTGTAAAAGACATAATGAAAAGATGAGCAGCATGCCTCAATATTAGAATGTTCCTCCTGTTTTCGCTTCCTTCTTGTCATTTTATTCATGCTTCTACTTGCATTTGATGCAGGAGCAGCCTCCAAATTGTGCCCGTTAACTTCCTCTTCATTTTCTCTAAGAATACCATTTTTCCTCAAGAGAATTAATGAACTTTTAACCAAAAATAGTATAAAGTAAAATGGACAATTTTGAAAAATAGAACATTCAAATTAGTAAACAATGAATCTAACTCAAGTTTATTGTATAAAAAAGAGTTTAGCTAAAAAAGAGCTATAAAAAGAGACGATTGTATAAAAAAAAACTTCTCTAATTGTATAGAAAAGAGTTTAGCTAAAAAGGAAGAACAGTAGTACACCAATAAAGAGCCATAAAAAGAGACGATTCAATCATTTCATCCAAGGATCTTTCTTTATTCTAAAAGATTCCTGAGTTCTTGTATCCAGACAGACCAAATTGTAGTCCAAACAAAATGCTGCCAAAATATCTCTGTGTGTTGTTTAAAGGGGTGTTCTGTGAGCAAGAACCCTATCATTGGGAGACCATAAAAAGAAAATTTGCTTCTTTGGTCCCCTTTTACTCATTTACAAGGATTACCATCTCCAAAATCTATTTTACACTTCTATGGTTTCTCCTCTTCCAAAAAATTAGACAATCAAATTTTAGGGGAAGGGTACCATACAACGTAAAATTGTATTTTCGCTAAAATAGTTGCCAATGGGGTGAATGTGCAGAAATGCTGTTTTTGTTAGTCTAATAAGTTTGCCTATGTCAAAAAACAACAGGGCAGAAATCCAAGTCGGTCCAAGTTCCAAGTTCAAACAAACACTATAAAAGTTTGATTTAAAATAACAATCACAATCAAATACCTGATCACCCCAGCATTCAAGTTTTCTTCTGGAAGCTCCAGCTGGTTATTAGCATTCTCATCACTCTGCATTAGTACAGCAGATGAAAAGTTTACTGAGTGTTTTGTTTTAACAAGAATGCACTAGATGATATGAGACACTCAGTTTGCGGACCTGCAATGATTCCTCCAAAGCCATATTCAATAACTGTTCTTCAGTAAACACCTTAAGCCCATCAATCCTGCAGAATGTTAGTTGCAAATTAACAAATTCAACCATGACCACACCAGAGCACATTCAGGGAAGAGAAAATATACTTACGATATATCATCATCACATAGTTGAGATGAATCCAAGTGCAACGCTGCCTCCAGACTCTGCTCAAGAATAAGGATTAGATTTAGAATAGAAACAAAGGTGTAAAGACATGTGTCTAAGAAAATATATGAGAACCTGAAGTTCTTGAATAAGAGAAGACTCAAAGTGAGAGACCCTGGTAAGAGGACCAACCAAGTTGGGTGCATATATAGGCCCACCCAAAGGAATTGAAAGGCCATCTCCATTAAGGGCCATCTCCTCTGAAGCTCTAGCCCCGTCTCTCGCCTCCATGACTCTTGTAACAACCCGACTTTCCTAGAACAGACATTGGGCGTTACTATCCAGGCAAGGTTTGGAAAACATAAAATTTAGTTGGGATTAATAATAACAAGAAGAAAATCCGTACAAGCTTTATAATATGAAATAACAATAAATTTGCTCAATATCTCTTAAACAATAATTTTAAATCAAAATCGAAATTTTATAATGGAACATTTGGCCCATTCCAAAGCTAGCCCTCATACTCTTAAATAAGTTATTAAAAAAAAAAAACAAAAAAGCAAATTCATGATGTGGAAGCTTACAACTAATCCATTCTCATGGCAGCGTTGCAACCTCCCGTTAGCCACCTCAGATGCCCTTGCCCTTACCTGAAAGAAAAAAAATTGGAAGGAATGAGTATTAGAAAAATACTTAATACGTCAGCGGTCCACCATGCACATTTGAGTCACACAAATGTTCAAATGCATATAGGGCGCATACAAGAAAATAGAACATAAGCTTATACGTTATGACACTCGCATCACACAGATATGGTGTACATAACTCTTAGTAGTTAATATTTCAGGAGATATGACACTCGCATCACAAAGATATGGTGTATTTTTTTAAAAAAAGGAAACAACTCTCTATATTAATTGAATAGTGAGACAAAAGCTCAAGGTACAAGAGTATTATACAATGAGCAATAGGCCTAAGGATCAGCAAGTGCACCCGGATATCTTAACTAGGTTGACACTCCCATAGCGCCCTCATCATATCCAAAATACATACATACATACACAAGAAGGATAAGAGAAACGGCTGAAACACAGCCAAAACAACGCAAACTGCTTAGCTAGACCAAAACAAATGGTCAGTACAAGAGAGAACAACATAGTGAGAAGAACCAAGGAAGAATGAAAACAGATAACAGGAAGAAAACAGCAGCTGTTGGAGCAAAAAGACCGCAATTAGGAAGGGAGTATAAATGCTCTCCAGTTGAGGTTGAACTCCAGGATGTTATAGCTATTAAAATGGTTGGAGGGGATGCACCAAGATGAAGCAATATGACGGGCAGATTCAAAACAATTCAGGCAACCAAGTTGAACACCCTCTGATTTCTCTCAAACCATAATTCTGCCAATAATGGGTTCAACTTGGTAAACGAATGGGTTCATTAAAGCTCGTTCCAACCAGAAGTTGTTGTACAATCCCCCGGAAGTCTTTGCTCAACACTCATGATAAGTTGAAGATAGAAAATAAGTTCTCCCAGCACCAAGCTGAATAAGAGCACGAAAAGAAAAGGTGGAGGGGATCTTCGCCAAACCGAAGACACAACAGACAAATGGATGGGGAAAGGCATTGTGCTGCAAAACAGAGGCAACATTCAGCTGACCGACTAACATAATCCAAATAAGATGTTTACCCTTCGTGGGCTATTCGTCTTCCAAAGGGAAGTACTTTGTCCATTGGGTAGGAAGGGGAAAGGTGAGTTCTAAGGGAATTAACCGAGAAACAGGCATTGGCTGCTACAAACCACACCCTTTTATCAAAATCATCTGAAACTCTCCTTGCTGCAATTTTGCCAAGCACCTCTTCTTCTTTTAATAAACGGTGAAAAATAATTAACCAAAAGGCCAAGAGGCCGTCCCAATGATCGGCTACGGACCCTTTTGGAAAAATGGTAATTCTAAAAAGTCTTGGAAACAAGATATTGAAAGGAACCTCTCCTTCTCACGGTTCTAGCCAAAACGCAATCCGACTGCCATTTCCTAGCTTGAATTTTGCCAAAGCCTCAACTTTCAGCCAAGATCTTGAAATGCTTACCCAAAGGCTTCTCAAGCTCTTACCACCTTTGCCCGCCGTGTGCCAAATGAAAGAGTCTTTACCATGAATGCTTCTGACTACTTTGCACCAAAAGGAATCCTCCTCATCGATGTATCTCCAACCCCATTTAGCTAGAAGGGCTAAGTTTTTTGCCTTGAAGCCACCCAAACTGAGACCTCCAACTGCCAAAGACCTTTGCACTGAAGCCCAATTCGTCCACAAAGAGCTCATGTCATGCACATTCACGTCACACAGACCATCAACGTGTCAAAATGACACGCTTACAAAAAATTATCAAACATACATTACAATATGCAAGAAGATATCATATTGACACTAAGTCGACAGGCGGTGCTATTCCATGCATAATTGCTAGTCCTAAATCCATCGTTTGAGAACTACTTACCACAAATTGAACCCAAAAACTACCGAGGTAAAATTCTCTTTAGCTTGCAAAAACCACATTTCAAACCCTAATAAAATGTGAAGATTAATACCAATCTCCAATATCCATAAACAACTTAATACCATGATTAAAAACTCAATTTGAAACAGTAAATTCACTTGAAAGTCGTTAAATACTCAGCCAAAAGTCCCTTTATCAAAACCACCTTAATTCCACCGCCAACATCTGAATCTAAGCAAAATACAAGGATTAAGGATCAAAAACCTCAACTTAACTCCAACCAAAAATATGTTTTTAAGGGGCTGTTAAGTCCTAAACACTTACCAAACGTCACCCAAACGTATTCAGCAGCCAAAATCACCTCTAAACTCCAAAACTAACCTCGAAACAACGAGAGTAAATTGTTTTAGGCCGAAACATAAGGTGGGCAACCAAGATCGAAAAAAAAAAAAAAGGAAACAAAACCATACTTTCTCACTGCATACTCACCGTAACCCACGGAATCTGCGACCGGCGACGAGCAGGGGCAGCGTTGGATAGCGGCGCGGACGACAGAGAACAATCGGCAAGATGAACTATGCTGGGGGAGACTGATCGAAAAGAGAGAGAACGATGAGAAAGAGAAAACGAGAGGGAGAAAAGGATTCGGCAGGGGTCTCACAGGCGACTGGCTGCGACGGACGGCGGGCGGTCGACTACCGGCGACGACGGATGGCACTGAGCAACCGGCGGCGGTCTGTACAAAGTCGGCAGTGGCGTGGGTCGGACGTGTGTTTCGACGTCTTTGCAACAGAGAGGGAGAGAGAGAATAAAAAGGATTTGATTTTTCCTTTTCTTTTTTAAATTTTAAATTTGTTGGTCAACTCTAACTATGACCAGTCAAAGCCACACTTTCCAAGTTTTCTTAGCACAAACTCTCCCAAATTTAATTAAAATTACAAATTAGCTACAAATGATTTTTAAAAAAAATTAAAAAAAAAGTAGCCTAAGGAAAAAGAATCTAGTACTAGCAACCTCTTCCATTCATTATTTGACGTCATTAAATTATTTATTTATTTGTGAACTCTATATAATTCTTAAATGTTATTATCGTGACAAACAATGAATAGGGAATTTTTCATACTATCATATTACTAGAAATTTTCCCATACTCATGTTACACAAATGTCATAAATTTAATAATATTTCATTGGGATATTGTCAACCTTTTGATATTATTTTCCATGTTTTAATCTTAAAATATTTTAAAATAAAAAATATGTATCATTTTCTAATTTATTATTAATTATATAAAGATTTTTTAAAAAAATATTAAATTCTTTTCTTATTAACATCATTTTTTAATATATGGGTAATATGTTGGAAAATGTAAATGTATATCGCATATCTCATGGTTTATTCTTTTACATGTTCACAAGTACACTAAAAAATGTTAATATAGATTGCATTTATTGTTCGATATATAAGATAGTATAGTGTACAAATTATCTTGTTCATGCAATTATCAAATATCTTGGTTTAATTCTTTAAAAATTTAAAGATATAGTGCTAGATATATTAAATATATCTTGTTTTCTCCTTCTGAACTTCTCGTTGATGCTTGCTTTCATTTATGAATACAATAATTTTTTGGAGAAACTTTCCTTGCTTGTGTAGGTTTTGAAAAGAAAATTGTTTTGAGACATTCATTACACCAAGAAACTTTCTCTAATATGCTTCTTTTGGTACTAATAGTATTACATTTTTTTTAGAAAAAAAAAATAAATAGTAAAGAGGGCTAAAGAGTAAATTATGATAGACTTTTATGTAAAATAATAACTCATTGAGTTATTCAGCTAAATAGAAAAGTTTAGACAATTGTGTAATTAGACCTATTTATGTAGGGTATATATGTAGAAAACTCTTATAAAACTTCAATCTAATCCAATTAGGGACTTACCGTTGGATTTTTCTACATCTTTTGTAATATTTATTATGTGTACAAATTTATTATTTAAGTTTGTAATATTTCTTTCTAGTAGTTTTTCTCCTATACAAGAAGACCTCGTAGTTGTTTTAGACTAGTAAAAAAATACAATAATATTATTCTTCTTTCTTAAATTTAGATTGGTATCAGAGTGAGTTAGCTTTCTTAAGGAGAAAAAAAAAACTTTTAGCCCCCACTGCAAAGCCCTAGCCACTGTCAGAACATAGACATCGAAATCAATGACGCACTTTACCTACAGACGAGTTCTTCGTATTTCCAGGGTAGGTATTTGAGTTTACAACTGTCTAAAATCATCATAAGTTTTTGTCTTAACAATTGAGTGGGATCTTCAACCAAAATCTAGCTATATAAGGTAGAGTTCGCAGCCCCACCGACAACTCACTAAAATTACGCATGTTTCTATTCTTCATAGCCATTGTCCTTCAAATTTGCACTTTAGCCATATGTTAAAGTTCGTGTTAGCCATTTGCGAGCTCACGTTTCTGTAAAAATTCACAATCGAAGTTTGTACTCTACTGTCCTTCAATCATCTCTTGTTTTTGTCTAACCTCTTGCTGGAATTGTCACTGTCATTATTGTCGTGAAATACCGATTATAACCACAACTATCTTATTCATTTAGATCCCTGATTCACACATCCATTTGACATTTTCACTTCCTTAGTTTGGTTCACATAAATCAGCCTTGTATCAACTCAGGTTTTGTTCAATTTTACTTTTGGTTTGATTTCTTCAATGTGATTTTTTTTTCTAGTTCGGTTTTTAACTTGGTTCGGTTTTATTTGGTTTTAAGCTTGCTATGTTATTTTTGTTATTAAGGACACAAGTTATTTCTTATGTTAACCAAGTGATCATCTTTTGTAGTTGTCGTGACTTAAGTTTACTTTATTATATGGAGTAAATTCATCAAGTCCCACAAACTACTACAAAACCAATTTTTTATCTGATAATTTTTGTGTTTCCTTGGCGCAAATAGGTAACTATCCACACGTTTTTTCTTGTAATATTTCATCTCCACGGGTTATCAATTTTGAGTCTTTGATCACATGACTAGTTCATTTCATCTATTCTGACTCATATGTTATTTCTTATGAAAATAAAAAAAATTAGAATTGTCGATGATAGCTTATCCTCTATTGTAGGCAAGGGAACTATTAAATTTACTGATACAATTTCTCTACAGTCTCTTCTTCTGTTCCTAAATTAGCTTGTAATATATAATCTATCAATAAACTTTGTAAAGATTCTAATTGTTGTATCACTTTCTTTGAATCTTATTGTCTTTTTCAACATCAAAACCTGGGAAGGAAAATTGGAAGTGCTAGAATGCTTGATAGCCTTCATAACTTCGATTTAGGTTTCTCTAGTAATAAAATAATTCAGGATCTTAGTAATATTAATTCTCTAATTATTCAAGAACAAATCTTACTTTGGCAGGTTAGGACATCCCAATTTTCTCTACCTTGACTTTTATTTTCAAATTTATTTTAGAATTTTGATTTATCTTCTCTTCATTGCGAAAGTTTTGTTTTCCCAATATATATATATATATGCATCTTACTACAGGTTGTACGTGTCATAATGTTGCCGATGCATGTTTCCAAGTATTTTACGTGGAAAAGTTGTATTCACAATAAATAGAATGTTTTATGAAGTCTTGAGTTTTAGAACACTTCTTGAATGTCTTAAAATTGTGTTTCTACCTAGTCGCACACATCCTGATTTACCCATAAATGTTTTGATCCCCTACATTTTTTTTGGCCAATACATGTATTTTTTTGGGTTAATAATTCGAGTTAGGTTGGATCAACCCGAATTTTTCAAAATTGCAATCCGAGACCCAATCCAACCTAAAAATAATAATTAAAAAAAAAAAAAGTTAACTCAATCCAACCCAAATGTTAAATTAACCCACCCAATCCTTATAATTTGGGTTGGACAGTCTGAATTGTTTAAGTTGTTGGGTCATTTAAACATCCCTAGCTCCGTTGAAAAATTAACTCCATCATAATTCTTTTGTCCTCCGTGACTAATTTGGATTGGTCACTTCATCGACTAGATGTTAAAAATATCTTCATCGATGGTGATTTAGTAGAAGAGGTATTTAGCACACCACAAGAATTTGAAAGGGATCTTGGAAATAATAAAGTTTACAAATTAAATAAATAATTATACGGTCTCAAGCAATCTCTAAGATCTTGATTTGAACTCTTCATAAAAGTAATCACTACCTATGAGATACTTTCAAATTCAAGCATGACATACTATTTTCTTTAAACACTCAAAGAATAACAAAATTACTATTTGAATTGTATATGTTGATGATATGATCCCGTTGATGATGATGATGATGATGAATTAGTTTATCTTAAGAATAATTTTGCAAGTGAATTTTAGATCAAAGGCTTGGGAGCCTTGAAATATTTTTTAGGGATGGAATTTACAAGATCTAAGAAAGATGTTTTCGTTAATAAAAAAATATGTTATTGACTTACTTCAAGAGACATGTTTACTTGGTTGTCCAACAACAAAAAGTCCTATTCAACTGAATCTAAAATACAAGTTAAAAAGGTCGATGAAGTCGAGGACAAAGATATATACCAAAGAGTTGTGGGTAGACTGATTTGTTTATATCACTCATGTCCGGATATTGCATTTGCAGTAAGTATGTCAATTCATGCATTCACCCGGACCTATTCATTTCGAAGAAATGTATACTTAAAGTGTTGGGTTTTATGTCCTAAAACTTGTGGTATGTAAACAATGGAACTTATTCTGACAATTCAATAAAGGTATTATTAAATAGATCTATTGCTTAAATAGAAATCCAATAAACCTAAAAGTCCCTTGACTATTGGATGAGTATTTGAACTTTATGTGGAGACATAAAGATGGATCAGGTTTGAGTAAATAGTCAAAATGATCTACAGTACATAGATAAGGTTGGATACCTTATTCTGGTAACACTATTGAATACGACTTGCTCTGTAGTTGTTACAAGGAGTTGTAAAGTGCTACAAAAGAAGTGATCCTAATTCGTTCATGTTGGACATGAGGAGTGGGGGTGTCCTTGTGCAAAAGAGTTTGTACAAGATCGGACCATGAAATGAGTCATTCTTACTTTATAACGTTGTTTGCTGTTTAAGACTGACTATTTCAAAGCGATGACCTAGGTAATTTGACCTGAATCCTGAGCTAACTATGAACTCCTGTTTATCTGGGATTGCCCTTAGATTTGCATAGGTGAGGGTTGGCTCAACAATGCCGACTCAATATAACTGCTATTTCAGGGGCGAGACTGGATAGATAGCTGGGGACATAAGGTGCAAAAGGGAATTCATTCCTACCCGCTTTAGGGATAGTAGAGAGGTTGTTCCCTTAAGTGTTGATTATGGGGCTTGAACAAGGGATCCTGCCCTCTCATTTGATATGAGAGGGACTCGGTTTTGTGATTGGATCACAAAACAATTGTTCATTAGGGGATCAGTGGGAGTTAAGGAACAAGAGGTAATTTCGGGGGTAAAACAGAGATTTGACCCAACCATTATTACGAACAACCTGTGAAGGGTTAACTTACTAATCATGGTTATATCGAGTGGACATAATATATCTACAGTGAGGGGAGTTCAACTATGAACTTTAGTGGAGTGACCCATTAGTTAACGAACTGGGGGTTAGATCGGTCTAATGAGTTTAGCCGATTAATCTAGGATCGTTGGAGCCATGATCTGTAGGTCCATAAGGTCTCCCTACTAGCTCGAAAATAGATTAGCTTGTGTTAAGTTAATTTGAAACGTTCAAATTAGAATCAAATGGAATTGAAGAAAATATATTTAAATATAATTTAAATATATGAAGATGAATTTGTGTACAAATTAATTTATATTAGATATTAAATTAATTAGAATTATTTAAATTGTTTAAATAATTATTTATTGATTTTATTAGAAAATTAATTTATGAAATTAATAAATTTTAATTTTAGAAATAAAATATGATTTTAAAATCAATTTTGGATTTTTGGAAATTAAAAAATCACACAAATTTGAAAAAATGGGTTTTTTCAAGTCATCTTCAAAGTAGCTTACAAGAAACTCATCTCCTTTGGTTTACTCCAAGTATGAGTTGTATCCCATGCAACACATCTTTTGAATGATAGTCTGCAATATATTGAAGAGATTGGAGTGGAGAAAGAAAGGATGAACCGACTGAATTTTTGTTGAAAAATTCGAATGAAGAAGGTGTTCTTCAAATGGGTTGGTTCAGTGAGCTTTCTCCATATTCCCTTTGATTCCAGCTTATTTTGAGTCCCACAACTCAATCTAGAGCACCAAAAGGATAGTATGGAAGATCTTGTGGTGATATACACAAGGATTTGGAGGATTTTGCAGCTGGAAATGGAGATTTCAATGATTCGGCCAAGATATGTTCTTGAAACCCATTATAGTTTGTTTTTAGCATATTTCTTTTCAACCAAAATTAATGAATTAGATTGCTTATGGATCTTGTTCTCTTCCGCTACGTGCGGGTATAGATCCAATACGAAAGGACTCTAGGTAAAGGTATATTATTTCAAAAACATAATAATCTTCAACTTGAAGTGTATACTAATGTAGATAAGGCTGGAAGTATTGTTGATAAAAAAAAAATATACTTTTGATTATTGTTTGTTTGTCAGAGAGAATTTAGTTACATGGCATAGTAAAATACAAAATATAGAAGTGCTGAAGCAGAATTTAGAGTCTTACCATATAGAATTTGTGAAAGTATATAGATTAATAGGATACTCGAATAATTGAAATTGTCTAAAAAGATTCATATACATATTTATTGCAATAATAAAGTCATCATCGCTATAACTCATAAGACAGTCTTACGTGGTAGAACAAAACATAGTCATGTTCGATCTGCATAAATTACAGTTTTATTCTCCTAAATCTCTCGACAGACATTTAAACTTGAAGATTCGTGTCCCAAAAACTGAAGAGGTATCAATGGACATCTAAACTTGAAAAGCTGCTTTTTATACAATAATCACATCCATACATAAATAGAATTACCGATTCAATGTGTAACTAGTCTAACCCAAAAATTGTGTGTTACACATAAATTAAGTCCTCATTTGATTCGTGATTCATTTTCGTTTTTATGTTTTCAAAAACAAAAAATACAAGGAAAACATGGTCTACTTATTTTCACAAAAGTTTTTGAACAACACTTAAAATAGCCCATTTTAAAAAACAATAAATTGTCATTTTCTTTCTTTTCAAAATTTATTGTAAAAAATTATGAACACAAAATACACCTAACAAATTTATGTCACATTACACAAACTCCAAATTGAATATTATAAATTTTTTCTTTAGAGTTGAGAAGCCTGCTTCTATCTACGAATTGTATCTCTCATCAATTCTTAGTGAAGAGTTTTTTTTTGTCGTTAAATATATGATGAAATATGAATATATCACTAATTTAAAAGGTGCAACATCTTATCAACATTAATCCTACAAATTTGTATGATCTTTCTTTTAGATAAAAACTTTTTTTTTTAACTTTATTTGGATGAAAATTATTTATATTATTTTATCATAAATAATTTTTTATTCTCTTACACATTTTATCACTTGCATTTTCACAAATCATAATTTTTTTTTCCATCATGTAATCTCTCTTCCCCATTTTTCTTTCCCTTATTAACAGTAAAAATTTATTATAATAATAAAATAATAAAATAATTATTTTAATTATTTAGAATAATAAATTTTATCAAATAGAAATTTTGAATTTTGAATTCAAATTTCAAAATTTTAAGTTGGAACCAAATATATTTTTTGATAATGTAAAAACGCAGAATTCGTTTTTATTTTCCACTAATTCTTTATTTTCAAAAATAAATTTTCAGATCATGAACCAAATGAGACCTAAATCTTGTTAATAATTTTTTATATTTGCCTGAGTTATTATGTTTGTCGTTTGCTAAAAAGGTCTACCATTAGAAAAGAAAAGAGTCAACAAAATAAAATAAGAATAAAGGATGCAACAACTTAGGCGTCCCGCCAATTATTTTTAACGAAATATGTGTACCATTGTAAAAAAAAAAAAAAAAGAAAAAAAAGGAAAAGGCACCAACTATTATAGCTAACAATATTAAGGATATATACACATTTATGTTAAAATGAATTTTCTATTTATAACCCCTTTTATATATATATATAGTAACAAAAAAGAAAAATTAATATAGTATAGATAGTATGGAATTCTGTTGTTGATTTTATGATACATCTCGTTAATTTAAACTGATCACTTAAATTAGCATGCTAGTTAAGTCTTACTATTGAGACTATTATAATCTAAAGATTTTTTTTCTTTCTAAAATCATGTTTTTTGGGGGAAGTATTTTAAAAAATAGGTATTTTGGGAAAGTATTGACAGATTTAGGGTAGTGAAATCTTGTACCCGGTACACGGTTTTCATGTGTCATACTCGTGTACCGGGTACACGAGTCCATTTAATCCAGTCAGCTGACGTGTTGACTAGTTGACCGGTCAAGCGAACTCGTGTATCTGGTACACGAGTTCGTTATAATTTTTTTTTGTTTAAAGTCTAAAAATCACTTTGGAATTGGGAAACCCTTAGATTCTTATGATTTATGTTTGTATTATTTAGAAGAATGAGTTTTAGAAGGTTTACATAATTTACAAGCTTGAAATTTGTAAATATTTGAATGTACAAATCTTTGAGATGAGTTTTGAATACTTTTATATTTCTATTATTTCAAATTACTAGTTTAAGTAAAACACAAAATTATATTTGGCTTACAAAACTAAAATTCATGAATGAAAAATTTGTAATTCAAATGTTCTAATTTATGTGTTGGACAAACAATGCTAAAATTAGTATAACTCAACGGACATAAAATTTGTACTTTTGACTCTGTTGATGCCAAATTTGTATAATTTTTTTTTAATGGTTAAACTTAATTATATATTTAATCTACAATGAAAACATCTTGCACTCATATTAAAAAAAAAAATACCATGATATTAAATAATGTTTACAATTAGTTCTTTTGATATTTGCAATTTGAAAATGATACAATGTGGGATTTAAAAACGACCCCCTGGCCCTTACTCCTCATGGAGGTTGTCTTCATGTCCCTCTAAATTAGGTTCACCCCATTGTCACTGTCGTCTACGACGAATACATTTTCGATCGGTGTCAGCAACATTGAGTCGTCTTGTTTGTTGAATAATACTTTCTACGTTCATCAACCCCAATCTGTGCAACCCCAAGAAAACCCGCCTCCTGAACGTATGGAATGATGCGATGATCAAATGAGATAGTACTTTGTGCAGTCGTCTCCCTCCTTCGACAATTCAACACTATAGTGGACGAACTATCCCATACTGTCTGTGAACGATGCGTGTTTTGTTGGTACAATTGGACAGGATTAGAAGGACCAGACTCCATTACCTAAAAAGTTCAAATTATATTACATAATAGAATCGATAACATAAAAGATACATAAAAAGTACATAAGAAAATACAATTACATAAAATAAGTTTATTAAATAAATTCATTACATAAATTCATTATAAATATATAAAGAATACAAATACATGAAATATACAATTACATGAAAAATTATTATTTACACAAAGAATACAAATACATGAAATATACAATTACATGAAAATCCGACGGTACCAACTTAAGATCTTGTTCACCACTACCGTCGTTTCCAAATAATTCATCCACTTCAACGTCGATGTCACTATCTCTATCATTTCCAGGTTCAAGAATTACTAAATCTTCAGGACGCATCGACATATTTATTATGTTTTTTTTAACTGTTATAGTTGACAAAAAAATATGTTAATGTGTTAACCCAACAAACTCTAATTTCTAAGTTTTCTAAATTTAAATCAATCATATATAAACTATATAATATACTATACATAAACTATACATAAATTATACATATATAAACTATACATAAACTATAGTTTATACATACATAAATAAATTATACATACATACATATATAAACTATAACTATATATACATAAATACATACATACATAAACTATACATACATAACTATACATAAACTATAAATACATACATACATACATAAATAAACTATACATACATAAACTATAACTATACATAAACTATAACTATTTATACATACATAAACTATAACTATTTATACATACTTAAACTATAACTATTTATACATACATAAACTATAACTATTTATACATACATAAACTATAACTATACATAAACTAACTATACATAAACTATACAAAAATGTAGGAATATACCAAGCAAAATTCAGCCCAAAACATGCAAAAACATACATATAAATACAGATCAGCCCAACTAGAGAAAGAAATATACCAAGCAAAATTCGGCAGCAAAAAATATAGGAAAATCGAGCAACACGACCGCTAGATTCGGTGAAGATCAAATGGAGGACTGAAAGTCGAGTAAAATCAAAGTTTTGAAAGATTTCGGTGAAATAGAGGCTTCGGTGAGAAAAATCAACGATGGTTTTGGTAAGGGATCGATGGTTTCAATGAGGGAAAGCGACGGTAGAGAATTAGAAGCGTCATTTCGGTGAGGAAGAAGAAGGGTTCGACAGAGTTTTTAATGCAAGGGAATCGTGTACCCAGTACACGACTTAGGGTAATCGTGTACCCGTACACGACTTAGGGTAATCATGTACCTGTACACGATTTCCTCAGTCAAACTTGCATGACTGCCATGCCAGACTGGGCATGCCAGGTGGCCAGGAAATCGTGTACCCGGTACACGATTTAGGTGTAATCGTGTACCTGGTACACGATTTAAACACCTATTTTTGGGAATACTTTCCCCCAACCCTATTTTTGTCTTTATTTATTAAAAAAACATTATTTAAAAAAAAATCTAATCTAAACTAAAATAATCTACACTCCAAATACAAACTATTATAACCTATGACTATAGTAACCAGCTCATTACTCTAGATGCCTTCTAAGAGAAAAAAAATTCAATATGAAAATTCCCAAAAAAAAAAGGTTTTTAAAAGATAGACTAATTCAAATTTGTTTTAAGTAATATGAATTTTTTTAAAAGAAATATATAAAGAAAAAAAATGATTTTCAAGTATAAAGATCTTATTTAAACTTATAGATATATATTTCAATTTCCACGTTAGGAAACACATACGTGCAACACACGCAATTCTAACTAGTAATATAAAAGGTAATATGGTTGCAATGTGGTCTATGAATTACCTAACCTAAGGGTTGAAACTTAAACTGAATCCCATGTTTTCTTATCATTATTTATTTTCAATTTCATCAACCAACCTTCAATTACTTTTCATTGGTTATCACTTAGTCTCCAAACTTTTTTCTTTTAAAAAAGAAATAGCATAAACACCCATCCAAACCAGCAGCTATACCACCTCTTCTCCTAACACTGAGGAGAACCAAAAAGGAATGTCATAGTTTGCAAACAAAGAGCCCTCTTCAGAGGAAGACAAGGGGCTTTAAACAGGGGAAAAAAAACAAAAGAAAAAGAAAATGATCTTTATTGACCACCTTGAGTGAGTAACTTTAACGATCAGCTCCAGACTTTGACAACTACCTTCGACGATAAAACTTTGACAACTAATTTCAGTATCACCTTCATGCGACTAACTTTGAGCTCCGACAACCACATTCGACTACAAACTCCGACAAAAATCATCATCCATGATCAACTTCAACGACCACCTTCGCGCAACCAACTCCGATGACCAACTTAGGGCTCCGAAAACCATCTCTGGCGACAAACTCCAACTACCAACTATAATACTACCTTCATGCAGCCAACTTCAAGCTCCGACAACAACCTCCAACTACAAACTCTAGCGAAAATAATATTTGATAATCAACTTTGACCACCATTTTCGACTATTATAAGACCAATGACTGTTAAAGTATGTTGTAAGATTGTTGATTATATAAATAATAGTATTTTCTCTACATTAAGTGCAATATTTATACTTAGAAAATTGTAAAATGCATTTTTATTTAATTGAATTCACATATCAGATGAGCGTGTTAATAATATTTGGAAAAACATGTATGTAACACATAACAAAAAAAAAAAAAAAAAAACCATGAAATGAAGTTTTTTTTTCTTGGAACATTTTCTTGCAAGAATATAGTGGAAAATAAAGATTTGTTTTGTGATAGTGAAGTTGTTGAAAAAACGTGATGACATTTCATTGGCTACTAAGATGATGAAGAAGATTCAATTAAAAAGAATTCATGATAGAGTAAACATACAAAGTAACAATATGAAGGAGAAGAAAAACCAGAAGAAGAAGATGAATTCATCGAAAAATATTAGGAATAAAACATTTTGATTTCTCTTTAGTCTTCCATTTTGTTTAACTATATTCCCGCAAGAAATATAGTAAGTTAATTGTTGTTCTTGACCTAAAAAAGAAAGAAAAAAAAAAGAAAAAAAACTTTAAAAATTGGAAGAACAAAATTTGCCATCCATATTTTATTCAACACAAAGATGAGTAGAATTATTGAACATAAAAGTTTCAAAACAAAAATAGATATTATAAAAACAGATTATTTAGAGTTTGAAAAATTGTCTCAAATACCCAAATAGATGACCTCAACTCTACATCACAAAATGCATACATATAATTTAGATCAAATAACAGACGTATGAACTTCAGACATTCTATCTCAATTCAGCGTCTTAAACAACGTTGATATATTTTTTTTTCTATTTCACTATCTAACCCCAAACTAAAATGATATTTTAATCATAAAACAACTTTATTGTAATGGAAGAAGAAAAACGTGACAAGAAAGAGAGAGGAAAGAGGAAATGCAAGGAAGGGAAAAAAAATACATTTAAAAGTAAATTTCCAATCGCTGTCGTGTGTATTCGAGTTGTTCTTGTTCACCTTGAGGAGAGAAATAAAGAGGGGTGTTTTGCTTCCAAGAGAGGCATCTGTCCTTATTGTTTTTGCTTTGCTTTCGTCTTTCTTAACCCTTTTTCTCCCGTCAACGCCTGTTCTTCCACAATTCTCTTCGATCTTTGTCTTGATTGCGGGTTACGGCCATGGCCACCAGCGGAAACAAGAACATTAATGCCAAATTAGTGAGACTTTTCTTCCCTTTTTCGTTCTTAAAGTTTGATTTCCTTTTTCTCTCCAGATTTTGTTGTCAAATCGCGATGTGGGTATATTCGATTTTCTTTTTCCATAATTGGGTTTTGATTATCGTTCTACTTTTCATCGTCAATTCGATTTGGGTCTTGCTTGGCTTAATCATTGCTAGTTTCGATTTGTGGGTGAATTCTGATCTGGGGTTTAATTTTTTTCGCGAAGAACTGAAACTCTCGCGGGTTTGATTCTATCAAAATTCTGTTGCGTGCGAGCCCGTTTTTCTATCTGCAGTATTTCTTGTTGGTTGTATTTGAGAAATCCCTGTTTGCATTCTCTATATGATGATTGTTGGGATTATTCCCAATTTATAATTCGGTTGTGATCTCAGCTAATTCTCTGCATTTTATATTGCAGAAAGTTTTGTAGTATCCCTTTTTGATTTTCGAGGTTTTGTTTTTACGTTTTCTTCCCTTCCTTGTGCAAGTAATTCATAAAATTTTTTATACTAAAACTAGCAAGCTTATGGTAACTTGATTATGTTAGTCATCTTATATGAGTTTTATTGCTGTTCCTGCATATTTATGGTGCTATGGAGCCATTGTACTCTGCTGACTAGTAGCCTTTTCTTTTTCCTGAACAACTTGGTCGTAGTTTATTAACTTCATATTATGCTTGGCATTATTTTTATCATCCAGTTGTCCCATTTCACTGGCAATCATAATCGGAATTTTATAGTTGAAAAAGGAAATGGCTGGATGGACTATGTTAAGCTACAACTACTTTGCAATAACACATATTAAATCCAGTTTATTTATTGTACCTTTGTTTTGTGCTCAGGTGCTTCTTGGTGATGTTGGTGCTGGGAAGTCGAGTCTAGTGTTGCGTTTTGTTAAAGGGCAATTTGTAGAGTTTCAGGTTTGTTATATGTCATTTGGTTTTGGCTATTGAAGTTTCTGAAAGGGCTTTCCATCTTGACCATATGTATTTTTTTTTTAATTTTTCAATTATGCAGGAATCAACTATTGGTGCTGCGTTTTTCTCTCAAACATTGGCTGTAAATGATGCCACTGTGAAATTTGAAATCTGGGATACAGCTGGGCAGGAGAGATACCACAGCTTGGCTCCAATGTATTACAGGGGTGCAGCTGCAGCTATTATTGTCTATGATATTACTAACCAAGTAAGTGGCGTTTGAAAACTCTTATTGGGTTACATATAGTCTAGGAACAAATGAATTGTTATTGTGCTTGGGCGTTACATCTTCAAAATTCAAGGCACGTGCAATCAGCCATTTTAATGAAATATGTCTGGGGATAAAAGAAGTATTATATGTCTATGAATTAAGTCCCAGCCATTTCTTTAAAAAAGTTATTGCTAAAAAACTTAGGATTTCTTTTTTCTTTTTTCTTTCTTTTTTTTTTGAAAGAACTTTTTATGGGAGCTAAAAGAACCTAAAAATTGGCCAACGAATTAAGTCCCAACCTTCTCTTAAAAAAAAAATTATCGCTAAAAGAACTTAGAATTTCTTTTTTTCTTTTTTTTTTAAGAATTTTTTATGGGAGCTAAAAGAACCTAAAAATTTGCCAACGGGTATTCGACTTTAGATAAGGAAACTCAAACTGCAACAGAATTGATGTTTGGAACTTTTAAGCAAGTGCCGATTTGTAAAGTTATTAAGAGGTTTAGGGTTTAATAAATAATCTCATAGTGGTGCATACACCCGTCTTTGTATTAGGGTGGAGAGCTATGAGTAATGACTTCTATGAGTACCCTTCTGAAAAATGACATGCTCTAAAGTGTAAACATATCAGTCTTCACTGGGGATTGACTATTCTTTTATATACTACTGTAATTGAATTGGAACGTTATTCCTTTTCATACTCAACTTTTTTGGGTATCCTCTATTTGATTGCAGGCTTCATTTGATCGGGCAAAAAAATGGGTTCAAGAACTTCAGGCACAAGGTAGTCTTACTGTTGGATTCAACATTATGTGAACTTTTAATAAGTGAAATTTGTGTGGCACTTGCCTATCTGAATTTGTTTTACCAATTGGATCATCTCCTTGCATCAGGCAATCCGAATATGGTCATGGCTTTAGCTGGGAATAAATCAGATTTGTTGGATTCTAGGAAGGTTGCTGCAGAGGCAAGTACCCCAACCCCGGTCTTCTTCCTTTTCTGTTACTTTGTTGAACTGGGATGCATTTCATACAAATAAAAAACATATTTCTGCTAGTGAAGATCTTTTCCTGTTGGAATTTTGTGATTTTCAGTTGAAATATCTATCACGTATTTTGTGCTAAGCCATGACTACTGGTTCAACTGTTGCTCCTACAGGACGCCCAAACATATGCGCAGGAGAATGGGCTTTTCTTCATGGAAACCTCTGCAAAAAGTGCTGCTAATGTCAATGATATCTTCTATGAAATAGGTAAGTAACTAGGACTTATGAGTTTTATTTTACTTATTTATTTTTAAAGAAACAATTTCATCGATGTTTGAAATATATCCAATGGGGTACAAAAGGGCCCTATTCAAAGGGTGTACAATTTAGAATTATGGGGTACAAAAGGGCCCTATTCAAAGGAAATTAAATTGTAATCTTTCAGCGGCTGTAAATTTTTACATCGAAAGATATCATTGTAAATAGCTAACTAAAACTTCTTTGGGGGATCTTTCACAATTCTTGAAGATTCTGACATTCCTTTCATCCCAAAGCTTGGACAAAACCCCACAAACGATGCAGGACCATATAATCACCATATAATATTGGTCATTCTAAGCCAGCCAGTGGAATCCCCTGGGGAACTCGTTGTCAAATTCCTCTTTTATGCTTAGGATATCACTGGACTGTAGTTTTAAGAAATTGGAGTATAAGGTGCTAGAAAAGGAGAACGGAGTTTACTGAGTGTTTTAAATTTGTTTTTGAGCGGACAGTGCAAAAGATGAGTTATAAAACCCTTGGTTCTGTGTCATTCATATTTGTTTGGTCAACGGGATTATGATTTGAAATGCAATATAAGATGTGAGTTTCATGAGTATGGGTACATTAAGTCGTGATAGCAAACCTACAGTTTGGGACAAGTAAATTTGTATGCAAGTCTTAATCTTGAGGTTTACAGAAAGTTATCGAAGTTCCCACTTCCAACCACACGCCCACCACACAAAAAGGGTAAAAAAATGATGAAATCTAGTTGATTTTGAATCCTTGTTTTTCTATGCAGCAAAGAGATTACCACGAGTGCAACCAGTACAGAATGCACCAGGAATGGTTCTCGACAGACCTGCTGAAAGGGTTGCGAGCACGTCGTGTTGCTCGTAGAACTTCATCCTTGTTCTGTTCTAAGGTGTCAGCAGCATGTCCTTCATCTGTATGCAGAATTATAAAGAAAGAAAGAAAAAGGGAAAAAAAGAAAAAAGAAAATGGAAGAAAGATTGTTGATGTTGGATGGATTTATTATGATGTGTAAATTGACTGTTGTTTTTTAGATATGCTCTTATTTTGCAGCCACCAGAAAAGTGGCAGACTACATTTGTGTTTATATATGACCTTGGGCTTGCTTCACATCCACAGTTATGCACACTCAAAAACTCCCAACACTCCCACACTAGAAGCAGAACCTGTGTGAATGTGATTAGTTGTTTAACTTCTTTTGTTAGTGAAGTATTCAATATTTGATGCGACTATGATAGTATCCTTTTCTTGATTTCTTTTTTCTTAGTGGCTAAGGTTGATTTAAAATGTAAAGTAACAATACTTTGGTATTGGGATAAACACGACAAGATTGTTTGGGTTGGTTCGTTTGGAATAATTTTTCAAATGTTTTAATAACTTTTAAAGCAATCGAAAAGTCAGTCTGATTCCAAATAGAGTTTGATTTAATGAAGTTAAGGTTGAATTGGGTTTGCCGACTGAAAAATCAAACAAAGGATGAAGCAATGCATGAATAGAAAACCGACCTCATGGAATCATTTCTTACTTTCCATCTTAGAATAATGTATAATTTAACAAGACACTTTGAAATCTGAGGAAATATAATTTAATAATTTAATGTTAGGCCCAAGTACCTTTTAGTCCCTAACCTGTTACATGTATTTTCAAAAAAAAAAAAAAAAAAGGAAAAAAAGAAAGGTCTCTTAAGTATAATATTTCAATTGACATTGATCAAAATATTGCATCCATCTTCTCCATCCTCCTATAATAGGTTTCTATTATATATATTGTGATATAAACGAGGGTTTGAAGATGGTTTGTGATTTAGCTTATCGATTTTATGATATACTTTGATATTTATATTTTATAATTCATATTGAGTCAATCTATGGTGTATGCACTATGATATAACTGATTAAGGAAAAAGGTTAAATAATATATACTGCACTGTCATATCATTATGAAACGAAGTTTTAAAAACGTTTTTTCTTTTTTAATTTAGGCATTCAGTTTTATAACATTTACTATAACCTATATACTTTATAATTCCTATTAAGTTAAAATGTGACTTATGCATTCTGATATAACTGATATATACTTTTAATTTATATATTAATTTATGTATTGTGGTATAATTGATATGTACGGTGTGTTATAAGAAACTGTGTGATATATAATTTACGTACCATGGTATAACTGATATATATTGTTTTATATCCACATATTGTAATGTTTTAGGAAAATGGTATAAGTAATATGTCTTATTTTATACTATCGATTGGAACTATTGTAGTGATAAAAACCATCATAATACTATGTTTTACAATATACTTCGACAAATTAAATCCCCCTAATTGAATATAATAGGTCATATTCTCTTTTCAATATTAAGAAACTTCGTAAATTTAATATGGAAAAAGTTAATCATAATAAATAACCTTCAATAGACTCTGGGCTACTCTCTAAAGGGTTCACTTTGGCCCTATTTTTCATTTAAATTCTATACATGTAAATACACAATAATTTGGACATTTATGAAAATAAGTTTTTGTAGAGATAAGTTTTGTAACGGGTATGAATCTCTAAATATACTTTATTTATTATTATTATTATTTTTTTATAATGTTCTTGATTGTAGCCCATTAGACTCTAGTTCTAATTAATCAAATGATCATCTTTTATTCCTAAAAAAAGGAATAGAGGAAATGATCATCTTTTATTCCTAAAATAAGGAATAGAGGAAAAAAGGAAAATTATTCTAAATGATAAGATTGTTGAAAATATTTACAAAATATAGTAAAATTTTAGAACTATCAATGATAGACGCGGATAGACACTGATAGACTCAGTGATATCAATATTGAAGTTTATCAGTATCTATCAGCGTCTATCATTGATAGTTCTAAAATTTTGCTATATCTTGTAAATATTTTGGTTTATTTTTCTATATTTAAAAACAACCAAAAAAAAAAAACTTACAAGTGATTATATATTTAAATAATTTTAAAAGTTGTAATATGCATGTTTATGTGTTATTTCTATTTTTGGTGCATTGAAATCAATTAGAATTTTACAATATATAAATTTTGTTCACTAACACGTTCATCTAGCTTCCGTTTAATATTTTACAGCCATAACATTAACATAATAATGTAATTGAGTTGGATTTAAGTCAAATTCATTTAAGATAAATGATTCGAGTGAAAAATAACATTGCGCTCAGAATTGAGCAATATTTGAAAGATACAAACAATAATTGTATTATTGTTGTTAATTTTACATTAGGGCTTATTTATATTTGATAATCTAAAGTTTTTATATTTTAATGTATATTATATATATACACACACACACAAACACATCAATAAATTATTAGAATAAGGAGAAAAGTAAGGAATAAAATACAATAAACAAGAAACAAAAAACGAAAATAGCTATCAAATATATTTTTGTTTTTTATTTTTAGAAAAATATGAAACAAAAAATGTGAAAAAAAATAAGAAACAAGAAACAGAAACATCATCAAATGGGCCTTTTTGATAAAATTCGACTTTAGATCTCAAAAAGTTGATTATGGTATTTGGTAAATAAACATTAAATTATTTTGTTTTATATAAAAAACTAAAATAATCCTACATTAACATTTGTATTCTTTTATAATTTATATTTTTAGATAATTGTTTAAAATTTTATAGTTTTGATTTAGATTAATAGTTAAGTATTAAGGAAAATAGTTTTATTAATTTTTTTAGAAATCATTATGAAATGATTTGGAAAAATTGGTTGCAATCAACTTACGAGAAATTAGGAGATATATTTTGGTTATAAAAGAAAGATACTAAACATATAGAATATATCTTAATATTGAAAATTAAAAATTTAGTAAAAGGTTGGTAGGGATTGCTTTTAAAAACTACCTTAAAATAAAAGCCCGTTTTAAACGCGATTTTAATAGATTTAATTCTAATTTGTTTTATCAAACAAAAAATGTTAAATTTGTTTAAATCTCAATTCAACAGATTTAAAAGTTTAGAGTTAAAATTAATACAATTTATCAAGTTGAAGGTTAAAATCGATTGAAATGAAAGTTTAAGATTAAAATTGATGTAATATGACAAAGGGTAAAAATGATTTTTTCCCCTTAAATTTAAAGTTGTAATTGTTTATAATGACTTAAAAATTTTGATATGGTGTAACAATTTTTCTTGGAATGAGAATTTCATATAGAAATTAACTATCTAGATGATTTTATATAAGAAATGAACTATTTATGAATATTTTTAAAAGAATTTATTTGACATAAAATATAAATGTACAATAATTAATAGTTTGTTTGAAATACATTTTTAAATATAATTTAAAAAATATATCATTTTAGAGAAAATTTTAGTATTTGATAACCACTCAAAATAGTTTTTGAAGAGTATTTTAAATAATTTTTATAAAAAATATTTAAGTAAAAATGAGTTTTTTGAAAAATATTTTTTCCCCTATTGCTTTATATTATTATTGTATAGTGAATAATAGGGCAAGTCATGGATCCGTGGCGCAATGGTAGCGCGTCTGACTCCAGATCAGAAGGTTGCGTGTTCGATTCACGTCGGGTTCAAAATTTGAAATTATATTTTTTTTTATAGATCAATAATTAAACATTGTTAATTTAGTGTTTCCTTGAGTTCAATAAACTATAACATTAGAAAATAATCAAATATTACAATCCATTTCCCTTTTGCAAGTGGATGCCCACATTGAAACCTCATTTGCTTTTCTTAATTTTATAACTGCAAGCTTTAGATTCCGTAAAGGAAAAAAATTAATAATAATAAAAAACAATCAAACCAGGCCACAATTTTTTCTGAACATAAATAAATTAGAAAGAAACAAAGAAAGCATTGAAATTTATCCTAACCCTAACTGACTTCAAAAGATAAAGTTGTAAAAGAAAAAAAAACATTGTAATATAATGGATTTCACCTTGATGAGGCAACATAGAAAGCAAAACTTGTTCATATAAATTATAATCCGAAATAAAATTAAAAGCTAACAACTAATATTCTAAATGGATAGAGGAGAAAAACAAAAAGAAAATGAGTGATCATTTATTCAAAACAACTACTTGGATCAAAAGATTTGATCTAATTACGAAATTCCGTATTTATAATCGTATGATGGTGTCAAATGCCATAAAGTAACGCTGCAGCGCCACTCTACCTAGGGTTGACAACGAGGCATGTCCTCATCTCCGATGAGGGAATTTATCAAATGGCGGGAGCGGGAGCGGGAGCAGGGATTCCCCGTCGGGGAAACAGGTTAAATTTAAACCATGTTTCCCCATGTGGGAGCAGGGATTCCACGTCAGGGACCTATTTCCTGTTTTTCCTTTTGTTTCCCCATGAGGACCTCTTTTTTTAGACCTAAAATTCCTTTGATTTGGACTTAGACATTTTAATTGGACTTAGATTGGGCTAAATTTAAACCAACTAAATGTAAAAAGTTAATTACCTAATATATAATTTAAAAAAATACATTTAAAAATCTAACCGGGGATGGGGACGGGGAGGACACCATCCTCGGAGGGGGACTCTAAAAAGGTCTCGGTTCGACCTCCATCCTCGGTTAAATCGGGGATTCCGCCCCTTGCAGGAAATTTTTTCAACCCTAATTGTACCTCCAATAGGGAGTTAATTGGTTTAATTTAAATAAAATAGAATAAAATTAAAATATATTAATTAAATCATATTTAATTAAATGATAATTTAAATCATATTTAAATGATTTCCTCTCACATAACCTATAGTTTTAATGTACATCTAATGTACATTAAATTTAACTTATAGTTTAATTTAATCAATTTAATTAAATTAAAAATTAAATTAAATAATTAATTAATTATTCAGTTAATTAATCATCCAATAAAATATTACATATTTAATTTAATTCCCATTTGAATCATATTAAAAAATATTTCTCTCATTTAACCTATAGTTTTAATGCGCATCCAATGCACATTATTTTTAACCTATAGTTTTCAGTATGAATCTTATTCATATTAAATTAATATTTGAACTCCAAATAGTTCAAATATTTCATTCTCTCATTTATTAATATTGAATCATATCCAAAATTAATAATAAAGTCTAAAATTAAACTTTATATTAAAAAGTATCAACATATATTAAAAATTCCCAATTTTGAATTTGAACATTTCAAATTCAATTTAATGCAAACTACCTCTATACCCTTTACAAGCTAGGAAGGGGATGTAATGGACTTGTAGATCAGAAGCTCCAACGATATGAGATTAATTGGCTAAACTCATTAATCAAATCAATCAATATTCGTTAATTGTGGGTACACTCCACAAAGACCCACAACTGTACTCTTTCACTACAGATATGTTTATGTGTCCACGGATATAGACCAATAACAACAAGTTAGTCTTTCACGAGTGTTTGTAATACTAGCTAGATCAAATTATTGTTTTAGCCCTGGGTTACCTTTACATCCTTAAGTATCAGTGTTCCTCTAATGAACAACCTGTTTATGGTCCAACCATTAAACAGAAACCCTCTCGGACTAGTGAAAGGGTAGGACTCTTTGTTCAAGTTCCGGAGACACCGCTTAAGGGAACACTCATCTACTTACCCTGAAGTCGGAAAGGAGTGAAATCCATCTTGTATGATTATGTTCCCAACTACCCACTCAATCTTATCCCTAAAATAGTAGGCATATTGAGTCAACGAACTGGTCACTCTCACCCATACAAATCAAAGGATAATCTCTCGTGAACAAGAGTTCATAATATACTTAGGAGTAAGACTAAGTTGCCTAGGTCATCCTATTGAAATAAAACCTAACTAACCAATGGAGTTACATCTAGTGGTTATCATTTCGCGGTCCGGTCTTGTGTAAACTCATTGATGTGTGCTTAGAATCGTATTATAAATAAAGATGTAAAGCAAGATTAGGGTGAATGAAGATGAATGATGAATCACTTCTCTAGGTGAGAAGATTGGATGCTGCATTGATATGTTGCGTTACACTTTCTATAATGCGTACAAGCTTTTCCTGAATCAGATCCAAGTATAAATCTAATTCAGGTTCCTGGTAAGTCCAGGGTTGAACATAGGGATTTATGCTAGACTAACGTAGGCACGTCGCGACAGTTACAGAAAGATTATAGATAAACGTGTGAGAAGTTTTTTACACTAATCTCACTGCATGCATGCAAGAGGATACAAGAGTTCAAGTGAAACAAAGGGCTTTATGAATGAGTGGTGCTAAGTGCTAGGGGTATGCGTTGATTCCAAATAAGAAGAACACGTGTGCAGGAGTATGGTTAAAAATGAAGATGACAGGGATGCTTGTTTACAAACAAAATGTATGTAGATGTGTTAGGTTTTTGTTTCTCTGATCTTATTATTCGACATTTCTCAATGCGAATGCCACATATGCTCCTATTTCTAGGGTGCATGCGTTGGTTATAGAAAGCAGTGAAGCACAAGTATTTTTATCTCTATATCTATTGTGCGTTCTGACTCAATGCGTTTCTAGTTATCCTATTCTCTCGAATAGTTTTAATTGAGTTATAACTTCAATCAGATGATCAAAATGATTAAATCTAGGAAATTAAGCATGTAACAATTCATAAACGCGTCAATCACACAATAGAATGTAAGCAGAGGCAAAGTGATGGATCAAATGTAGGATTGAATAAATAACAAAATTGTCTTTACAACTATAATACTTAATCACACGAAATGGAAAATGGAAATGAAGTGAGAAAAGGAAAGAGTCAAACTACAGAGTTCAATCTCTTGTCTTCTTTGGCTTGATCCAAATGCGTGTACAACCAACTTGGTGAAGAAATAAAGAAGAATTCTCTTTCGAGCTTAGTCTTAAACTATTCTCTTTGATCAACGATGACAATGGTTCTTTCCCTCTTATGTTTTTCTTGTAGCAATAAAGTAACTATAATCTAAGTTCTATGGTCTCTATGAGAATGATCCTTTCTTTGGTTGCAAATCTTCTTATTTATAGGCATTTTTCTCAGCAACTTGTGATAGGACAACATTAATTCCTATGCCCTGGTCAGCCGCCTGCCAGTTCAGCTGCTTTTCAGATGCCGACGTTCAGATACCCATACTTATAAGTGGTGATTTGATAGGAACAACATGAACCAATGTATCTTCTCTACGTTGGGCAGCTTCAGATGCATGCCTTTGCGTTAGCTTAGCCTGCGACACTTAGCGAATTTTCCTGCGATAAGATGTGCTAGTGAAGCAGTTTTACCAAAAAGTATGCTTTTATAAAGGCTAGTGGTGTTTAAAGAATTCCATATATTTTCTTTTAAGACAAATGTGTTTTTATCATTAAGAATCCTAATTGTTCTAACTTTTGAGAGACAATAACTTGTATTTCTACAAGTTTCACTCATTGCACAGGATATCCCCACTCGCGTGTCTCCTACACGAACACGTTGGATCACTGCGTTTGTATGAAATACAAAGTGGGCTGTATCCATAGTGTTACCAGGATAAGATACCCAATCTTATCCCTATACTATAGACCCTTTAGACTGTATTTTAAACATTGATCCCTATATGTCTCTACATACAATTCAAGATTCATAAGATAGCCTAGGATGTTAGTTTATTGGATTTTAGGGTTAATAAGACAAAATTAAATAAAACATCAATAACATTTATTGATAGAAAAATTAATAACTATTTATTAATGACAGTTATTTAATTATATTCACTATCTACGAGTTTTAGGGCATAAAACCCAACAAACTCTCACTTGAACTAAAACTCTAGTTAGTGGGATGTACATTACATGGAACAATGGGGATGTTACAAATACAAGGTAAAGTACAATAAGCTAAGGCATCTCATACCCATTACACATCTCTCACTTGCTCCAGATTACTCAATGTACATATCTCGTAGACCTAGATTCTTTAGATGAATTTCGAACACTTTAGCCGAGAGAGCATTCGACAATGAATCAACAATGTTGTGCTCCGAAGCGATCTTTGTGACAATCACATCTCCTCATTGCACAATCTCCCCTATTAGGGGATACTTCCTCTCAATGTGCTTTCCTTGTTTGTGGTTACAAGGTTCTTTTGAGTTGGCCATAGCCCCACTGTTGTCACAGTATAAGGTGATCGACAAGTTCATGTTTGGAACAACTTCCAAATCACTTAGGAACTTCCTTAGCCAAATTTCCTCCTTTGCTGCTTCACAAGCAGCTATATACTCAACCTCCACGGTTGAGTCTGCAATGCATCTTTGCTTGATGCTACGCCATACTACAGCTCCCCCATTCAAGGTGAACACATCCTGACGTGGATTTCCTAGAATCCTTGTCAGTTTAGAAATCAGAGTCCGTGTATCCCATAAATATCAAATCCTTAGCTCCATACATAAGCATATAGTCACTCGTTCTCCTAAGATTCTTGAGGATATTCGTAACTACAGTCCAATGGTCTAACCTTGGATTGGACTGGTACTACTGACTATTCCCACTGCATAATAAATGTTAGACCTAGTGTAGGGCATAACATACATTAAGCTGCCCACAGTTGAGGCATTGAGAATACGTCTTATGTTCTCAACTTCTTGAGGTGTCTTAGGACACTGTTCCTTAGACAAGTGAACTCCATGCTTAAAAGGAAATGAACCCTTCTTAGATTTTTACATCACTTGTCGATATAAGTTGCTTGAGACATAGCTAACTTTTTTGTTTTTACGATCCCTAATGATTTGGATCCCAAGAACATACTACGCCTTTCCCAAATCTTTCATTTGAAATTGGGCTGCTAGCCACTTTTTAACATCAGTAAGATATCCTACATCAGTTCCAATGAGTAGGATATCGTCCACATAAAGTACTAAGAAAGCTACTTTATTGTTGATGTTTTTCTTGTACACACAAGGCTCATGAACGTTTTGGTCAAAACCAAAAGATTTGATCGCAGTATCAAACATAATATTCCAAGATCTGGATGCTTTTTTCAACCTATAAATGGATCGATTATGTTTAAAAACTCGTTGTTATTTGGATTTGAATGAGACTTTTGTTGTACCGTCATTTAGACGGGATTTAGTTTCTATTTCCAGTTTGGACAAATTTGGTTTTTCTTGTTCTTTTAGAAATAATAAAGTTAGTCTTTTTCAAGATTCTAAGCTTATTGGTATCAGTTCTTTAATTGATAAACTAAATATGCTTGATTCTTTTGCTTCATTTAACTATTGTCTGATTCATGTGGTACAAAACGTAAATTAAATGAGAATTCGGCTATATTATGACACAAGTGTTTAGGTCACATCTCTAAACAGAGAATTTAGATACTTTTGTTAGATGAAATTCTTGATTCTCTTGATTTAAGTAACTTTGACATTTGTGTGGAATATATTAAGGAAAAATAGATAAACATAAGAAAATTAGGTGCCAACAAATGCTCAGATATCTTAGAACTAATACATACAGGCATTTGTGGTCCATTCCCTACGGCTTCTTGGAATGGACAACAATATTTTATTATGTTCATAGACGACTATTCAAGATACGGATACCTATATTTACTTCATGGGAAGTCTCAATCTTTGGACGTTTTCAAGTCTTTCAAAGCTGAAGTTGAACTTCAACTTGTAAAGAAAAGAAAGGCTATCAAATCTGATCGTGAGAGTGAATACTACGGTAGAAACAATGAATTAGGTAAACAACGTCCAGGGCCCTTTGCCAAATACCTAGAGGAATGTGGAATCATCCCGTAATACACTATGTCGGGCAAACCCAACATGAATGGTGTAGCGAAAAGGCGAACTAGAACACTTAAGGATATGGTAAGAAGTATGATTAGCCATTCTTCTATACCAGAATTCCTCTGGGGTGAGGCACTAAAGACTGCAACATATTTCCTTAATAGGGTACCTAGTAAAGCGGTAGCTAAAATCCCGTATAAGCTATGGACAGGAAAGAAGCCTAATATTAGGCATATTCACAGGCATATTCACAGGCCTAAGGTTGTCTAGCTAAGGCTAGGTCTTACAGGCCTAATAAAAGAAAATTGGACTCTAGAACTATTAGCTGCTATTTTGTTGGGTATTCTGAGTGCTCTTGGAGTTTCAAGTTTTATAATCCCACTTCTAGATCATTGTTTGAGATGGGAAATGCTAGATTTTTTGAGGATGTTGAGTTTGGGGAAAAGATAACATAAGAAAAATTGTCTTTGAAGAGGAATTAATTTCTTTTCCTAATGTGGTTATAAATGATGTTCAGACTCCAATTCTCGACTTCACCATTAAACCAATTATAGAACAAGATCATATTGAAGTCCCCATTGTTGAACCTGAAGTTCAAACTTAACAACTTCAAGAAGTGCCACTAAGGAGATCCACTAGAGAAAGAAGAAGTGCAATTCCAAATGATTATATTGTATTTTTTCAAGAACATCAGAATGATATGAGTATAATGGAAGATGATCCAATCAACTTCCAACAAATTCTACAAAGTTCTGACTCTCAAAAGTGGATAAATGCTATAAAAGAGGAAATAAAATCCATGAAAGACAATGACGTTTGTGAATTTTTCGAATTGCCATTAGGAGTAAAACCCATAGGTTGTAAATGGATATCTAAAACTAAAAAAAATTCGCATGGTAATATCGAATGATATAAGGCTTGTCTTGTTGCAAAGAGTTTTACTCAAAAGGAAAACATTGATTACAAAGACACTTTCTCTCCGATTTCATCGAAAGACTCTTTACGGTGATCATGGCACTGGTAGCCCAATTTGATTTAGAGTTACACCAAATGGATGCAAAAACTGTGTTTTTCAATCGGAACATTAATAAGACGATTTATATGGTGCAACCAGAAAATTTTGTATCTAGTAATTCAAAGTACTTGGTGTGAAAATTGAAGGAATCCCATCTATGGTCTCAAGCAAGCCTCTCGTCAGAGGTATCACAAATTCCATGAAGTAATAAACTCATTTAGTTTTAAGGTGAATATCGTGGAAGATTGTGTATATCACAAGTTTAGTCGGAGTAAATCAATCTTTCTGGTATTATATGTCGATCACATACTCATAGCAAGTAATGATGTAGGTTTATTGCACGGCATTAAGAGATTTCTCAAAAGGAATTTTGAGATGAAGGATCTTGGTGATACTTCTTTTGTATTGGGAATTGAAATACTAAAAGATCGTTCTCAAGATATTTTGAATTTTTTCTAAAATCATCTTAAGAAGATAGAAAAATTAAGTTCCAACAAACATTGTATATGATATTTCAAATTACCTGTTACTTGGATGTCTCTGGAGAAACGACCATCACGAACTCTCAAATGTCTATGAAACAAAAACCATGAGAAAGTATTAGATTTCTCCACAAAAATGGTTCTTATGAACTCTCAAATTTCTATGGAGAAATAACCGCTGCAAGCTCGAGAAGAGAAAAGTTGCAAACCAAAGAAGTCAAATGAACACATATACAAATCACACATCTCAACAAAAATTAGCGTACGAATATTTACATATGTGGCAGAGTTTTCGAGTTAAGAAAAGTCAACCATTTTCATTTGGTTCACACAACCTAGGAATCTTTTCGACCATAATACCTTTCTAAACCACAGTAAAATACTCCTTTATAGCCTAGAAGAAGCGGAAGAAGTTAAAGAAATAGCAAAATTGATTGTCGATTAAAAAAGGCAGAAAACTTCTTCCTTTTGATATCGACAACCGAAATCCCTGTAGAGAAAAGTGGGAAGATGGAAAATGTGAGATTAGATCTTTGGTTTGTGAAAGCTGTATGCGAATTGGGTAAGCAGTGTAAACAATGTAGTTCATTTGAGCCATGAAACAATTATTTTTTTGGAAAATGGAGGAGTGAAAAAGTTCAGAGGATTGATCTTGAAGTGTGAATCGATAAGTTTAGAAATTGGAAACCCAAAGGAGGGATTTCATTGTTGGATTTGTGTGGGTTTTTTGCCGATTTGTGTTGTGGAGCATCATTAATTAGGGTTTGGACTAAAGAGAAGCAATTGAGACAGAAGTGAGAAGGAAGAAAAAGAGGAAGTGGAAAGAAATTATGGAAAATTTCACAAAATGACCCAAAATCCAAAAAATTTTCTACCAATTATCCATTTCTAAAAACTTTTCTACCATTGACCTTTCTCTATGCGAAATATCAAAATTACTCCTAATTTTTAAAACGCCTTCAGACCGCCACATTTCTTATTTCCTTAGCCCTTCATTCAATGTGCATTCAATACACCACCAACATTCAACCAAAACATTTATTCTCAACTAATATTCTGAAGAGAATGAAACGTCTCTCTCATTATTCACTTTCTATCGTCGAACTCCCCACGAAATTCTCTCATTGTTCTCTCGTAGCTTTCTCTCAGAGTTTCAGCCCAACATCTTCGGATTACCTGGTAGCTTTCTCTCGTAGCTTTCATCCTCGGATTCAGTCCACATTTCTTCTTCCTTCAACGGTTTCTTCAGTCCTTTATTCAATGTACGATTTCTTCTCTCAGATTGCTTTCCTAATAAGTGTCGTTTAGCATTAAATTACTACACGATCATTTATAATTTACTACACGATCGTTTATAATTTACTAAACGATCGTGTAGTAATTTATAATTTACTACACGATTGTGTTTCTCCAGTGGATAGCATACAATTAATGTGGACGATGGATATTTGGGGGGGTTGGTTGATCTTCGTTCACGGACATGTACGTGTATGGAGTTTAATTGCCCCGAGATCCCATGCTCCCATGCAATATCTGCAGCGACCTTGAGAAACATTAATGTTCAAACATTATGTGCAAAATGGTTTACAGTTGAGTGTGTGCATGCTGCTTACGCCGAACCAATCTTCCCAATCGGACACAGTCAAGAATGGGTTGGAGATTTTGAACCAACCACGGTAAAAGGTAGTAAGTGTAGGTCGACATCAAACCATCAGGATACCTTCAATTGGAGAGGAGCCATGATAAATACACAGGTGTACACGATGTGGTCAGACAGGACATAACAAGAAAATGTGCAGACAAACGTTGATAACACCTGGCACTGGCCCATCTAGACTAAACAATATGTAATTTTCACTTTCGCTTCGATTTTTCTGTACAACACAAATTATACTATACAATATGTAATTTAACACCAATTATACTGTACAAATTCAATTATACTATACAATATGTAATTTTAGCACCAATTATACTGTACAAATTTACACTATACAATATGTAATTTTAACACCAATTATTTTCTATACAACACCAATTATACTGTACAATATGTAATTTTAGTACAAATTTAACTAAACGATCGCTTAGTTATTTATTTGTTTAGTTAAATGTACAACACCAATTGTATTCTACAAATTTAGCACAAATTTATCTAAACGACGCGTAACAGTTAGCTAAACGATTAATTAGTATTATCTAAATGATCGCATAACAAAACCTAAACGATCGCTTAATATTAGCCAAACGACCGCTTTATAAATTACTACACGATCGCATAATGGATATTTAAACGATCGCGTAATAATTAGCTAAACGATCGCTTAGTATTATCTAAACGATCACATAATAAAACCTAGACGATCGCTTAGTATTAGCCAAATGATCGCATAATGGATATCTAAACGATCGCGGAATAGTTAGCTAAACGATCATTTAATAAAAATTATAGTTGATATCTAAACGATCATTTAATAAAAACTATAGTGGATAGCTAAACGATCACTTAGTATTCTTTACACGATCGCATAACAAAACCTAAATGATCGTATAATAAAAACTAAACGATCGTGTAACAGTTGACCAAACGATTGCATAACAGATATCTAAACGATCGCGTAACATTTAGCTAAATGATCGCTTAGTAATATTCTTCAATCGCTTAGTAATATCTCTTCGATCGCTTAGTAATATCTATCTGATTGCTTAGTAATATCTCTTGATCGCTTAAAGTATTCGTAGAGACGTGTTCACCATGCGGTCTGAAGGCTTTTTAAAAACTGGGAGTAATTTTAAAATTTCGCATGGGGAAAAGGCCAGTGGTAGAAAAGTTTTTAGGAAGAGGTCATTGGTAGAAAAGTTTTTGGGTTTCAGGTCATTTCGTGAATTTTTCCGAAGATTATCCTTGGAGGAGGGAAATGAAATTGAAGTATCTCAATTAGGTGGGAGCTCAAATTTTTTTACTTTAAAATTTATGTATAAGTGTGCGTGATATGTCCAACTTTCCATAGCTATTACTACTTAAAAATATATGTATAAATTTAACTATGCACATACACACTTTTTATGTTTTTTTGGAGGCACGTTGACTAATGTCTCTTTTTATGTACTTCATATTTTTTTCTTTCAGAATTGCAAATAATTTGTTTTTCTTTCTTTTATTTTTTTTCAGTTCACAGTAGGCCCTATTTAATACCCCCAACTTAATTCTTGCTCGTCTTAAGTAAGGCAGAAACACACAATAAAATAGAACATAAGATAATTGAAGATATGTTAACTCTAGATACAAAGTTGTTACTCCAATCTCAACAGTCAATTAGAATGAAATGTGTAATCAATAACGAAAATCAATTATGATAAATCGATGAAGCACAAATTAAGAATGATTCTTAATCTATTCATGCATGAGTGAGCCTAGAGTTTTGCTAATTAAGCTTGCACAGCTCGAAATTTTTTTAAAGGATCCTCATTTTGTTTTTCCCTACTCTGGTTCGGTTATCAATCTTGAACGTATCACACTTGCAAAAAAGAGGGCAACACTTAAACAAGGGTGCCCAAACACACACACAAAAAAAACATAAAGGGCATTTATTTTACCTAGAGGGCTAGCTTTCACACCCCACCGCTAGGAACCTATCCACTCTTTTCTCATGGGGCCCTTACTAGACACGGCGGAGGTAGCTCTTTTCATCTCTATCCATGCACACACACGTTTTTTATTTTTTTTGTAGGCACATCAACTAATGCCTCTTCTTATGCATTTTATATTTTTTTTTCCTTTCAGAATTGCAACTAATTCACTTTTTTTTTTAAAAAAAATCTTTTTTTGTTTTTTTTTTTTTTCAGTTCACAGTAGGCCCTATTTTATCCACTTTATCTAGTTTTGCTCTAAAACAAGTGTAGTTACTCCTAAGTCAAAGGTGGACCTTTCAAGGTGACAATAGAAGTATAAACTAGATAACCTAATTCTAAGCATTCAAAGCTTTAATTTCAAAAAAGCAATAACTTAAAGATGCAAGAGACAAGAATTTTTTTTAAACTAAGGCTAAAAAAATCATGATCATGCATTCTTAACGTTCTTTCATGCAAATTTCATCACAGGATGAGTGCGTCATAAACTATCATGATAATAACAGAGCAAACAACAAAGCAATTAAGCACACAACATTGTCTGAGCATAGCGCTTAAGGACCCTAAGTTAATAAAAACTACCGAACGTGCACCCCACCCCCAACTTAAAATAATACATTGTCCCCAATATATCTCAGGTATAGCTGGATAAAAAAGAGACAAGGGAACAGAAAACCTCCCCTGAAAATGTGGTTGTGCATGGGATGGTGGTGTTGGGCATCTTTTCTTCACTCAATTAAGATCTGGAGAGGCCTACAAAAAAAAAAAAATAGAAGAAAAACTACAAAAGAAAACCTACAAAACAAACAAAAAGTTAGCAAAACTAAAAAGAAGAAAAATAAAAACTACAAAGTAATAATAAAAAATAAAAAAGAAAAGAAAAATAAAAATAAAAATCGAGGGCATAAAATAGGAAAGGAAAGCTAGCCTCAGTTGGAGTCAGGAGAGTCCGGGTCTCTTTGAAGACTACTCTAGAACCCGATGTCTTCGTAATAGAGGCAGTTCTATCCAGAAATGAAGTTGAATGTCCTTTTCATTCTCCTCGCCTGATGCGTAGCCTCTCGACTCACTTGAAGTGACTCAGTGGCTACCCTGAGCGCCTTAGTGGCTATCCTTAAGGCCTCCGCCCCATAAGATTCCTCTGCCACTAGAATCTCATACTAATCATGGGGACCAACATCAGGAAGCTGTTCAGTTGCTAGAACATCCTCGTCATCCCCTTCATTGTCTTAATTATGCCCTTCCGCACCTCGCCTGCGAAAGACAGAAACTGACGACCTATCAATGGCGGCTCGATGTGCCATCCTCTCCTTGTCGTCGGGAATCTCCATCCCAGACTTACAACACAGATTTGTAATTAAGCTAGGGTTCCCTAAGCTACCTGTTGTGGAACACTATCCACAATGACGGATCGAAGCCCCAATGACTTGATCGACATTGGTGGACATCCCTTGGACTAGGTAGTATAGAAGTTTGGCCTGCTCCATGGTGACATCTATGAGACGTAAAACCGACATTAATCTAGAACATACAAAAGCATGCCAGATTTGGCTAGTGATGGATATGTCTGTCTCCCTAAATCTTACATCCACCCTTTTGGATCTGGCCTACTGAACTCCCGGACCACATAAGGCCTCTAGTACCTCCTCCTTGAGGAACTGCTGAGAATAGAACCCACTGTACTCATCGTTGAAGTCACGTAAATTATAGACTTCATTGATGTGAGACGGTGAAAAGGTGACCCTCATATTGAAGGAACTCTAATTATAGTGAATCTTTAAGCGGAAATGGATCGTTCCAAACTCCATTGTGAAAAAACTCAAACATTTACAATCATACTAAACAGATTATGCATTAATCAATAAATTACTGCATGTTTCGAATCAAATACAAGGGATAAGAGAAATAATACATTTGAATAACCTTTTCTTCAAGTGTTTCCGTCGATCAAACTCGAACGCAACGAGTAACTAGAACTTTCTCGAACACTAGCGAGTAAAACTCGATCCTCGAACAGAACTAGATACCACCACAAGATTACCTTGGTATTCTCGGCATGAGAATCCAAGAGTTGTAGGCTCTGGCTTATTTTGGATTGAGGGAAAGATTGGAGTAAACGATCGAGTAAGCGATGAACAATCGTATAGAAGAAGAAGTCTATCGTATAGACTTGATACTCGATCGTTTAGAAACGAGTGCCATCGTATAGTAAACTCGATCCTTATGTTTAGTCACTCTATAGTATTTGATAACGCGTTTCGTTGTGTAAGATTTTGAAATTTAATTTCCCTTTATCTTACAGTTGCCACAAAACGGTGTATAACCACCCACTAATGTCAGATATTGAGAAAAAGAAATATCAATTATCATATAATTAATAAATTATAAATAAATATAATAACTAACTTATTATATTATATTTGTAACCTATAGTTTTAATATTGCATCATATTCAACATATAAACTATAGTTCTTGTTCTATTTTATGGCATTTAACATAAATCATATTTATATTAGTTCAATCAATAATAATGTATCAAATACATCATATCAATTATATCATATATAATTGAATTAATTGAATTATATCATATATAATCAAATTCCCTTTTGTTAATTTGAACATTTCAAACTAACCAAAAAACTGATTCTCAACTTGAATCCATTGAGCTACCAAGGGGACCTTATGGACCTGTAGCTCCAATGGTACATGAATAACTGACTAAACTCTTTAATCATATTATCCACCATCCATTAACTATCAGACACTCCATTAAAGACCGACAACTGCACTATTCGCACTACAAATATATTTCTGTGTCCATTGGATATAACCAATCAACAGTACGATGACCCTTCATAAATTGCTCGTAAGTACACTGGGCCAATTTACCGTTTTGCCCCTGTAGTTACATCTAACTCTTTAAGTACCACTGATTCCTCTAATGAATAATAGATTATAGTCTCACTATGACTAAACACTTTTTGGGCCAAGAGAAGGTGTTGCGCCACATTGTTCAAGCCCCGGAATCAGCCCTTAAGGGAGCAATTTATCTACTTACTCTTGTTTCGGGGAAGAAGTGAATTCCATCTTGTGTAGCTGAGTTCCCAACTCCCCAATTAGACGAATCCCCAAAATAGTAGGCTTGTTGAGTTGGCGATCTGGCCACTCTCACCCATGCAAATCAAAGGGCCGCCCTCATTGGCAGGAGTTCACAACCCACTCAGGATTAAGGTCATGTTACCTATGGTCATCCTAGTGAAATGAAAGTCTCAATTATGAATGATGTTATGTAACGAGACTAAACATTTCATGGTCTGGTCTTATACAAACTCCCTTATATAGAATATCCACGCTCACATCTCTAATACATGAATGATCAGGATTAGATCATTTCTAGCACTTTACAATATTTGTAACAGCTACAAAGCGGGCCACACTCATAGTGTCACCAGGATAAGGTATCCCTTCTTATCCATATACTACAGACCATTTAGGTTATCACTTGAAGCACAATCCACTTGTATGTCTCCACATACATGCTTAAGTTACAACGATAACCATGGATCTTAGTTTTTTGGTTTGTGGTTAATGCAACTAAAATATCAAATATTTCGTAGACTAAAGTGAATATCATATATTATAAATCACAAAGTGTTTTTCATACAAGTGTTTACAAACTACAGGACCCTACGAGATTTAGGGCATCAACCCCAACAAATACCCCTCACCAACGAAAAGTCCCTACCTTCATCGATGTTGGCATAAAACTCCCTAACTAGTGGGACCACCGCCTCCAAGACGGGCTTCCAAAGACTCCCACCTCTTTGCTGTATGGCATCAATGATGTGCAGGTAAAAGTCGGCCTCTAGGGTTAAGGCTCTCTCGGGGACTAGCTTCCTATTGGAAACTACGTATTGATATCTATCCAAATCCCACTGTGAGCTAAGCCTAAGGTGCTAGAAAACTGGTTTAGGGTGTTGCCCACTCTTAATAGTGCTAACCTCTCTTCTTCCTGCTCTCTTAGGACCTATTACAAAGATTTTCTAAAGGAAAGTTCACAATTTTCTAGGAAAAATTTCACACACTCCTCTCAATCCTACCCAAAATCACTCCAAATTTTTCAACAACCATACTCAAATTCACTTGCACATAGAAAAATCCCAACATCTTATTCATACATTCAATGTTCACCATTCACAAATCTTTAAACCCATGCAAAACAAGCAAGAAAATCATGCAAATCGAGAAATCTTACAACCATTCAGCAAATATATGAAATAATAAACAAAGAATGGCAAAAATCTTACCTTAGATGGAGAAATCTCAAAATGCCCAAAAACTTGCCTAGATTTCGAATTTGGGAGAAAAAATCGCAAAATTAACGATGAATTAGGGAGAAACTTGAAGATCTAGAAGAAAAGGTAGGGGAAATTGTGATTTAGGTGAAAGAAATGTAAAGAAAATTGGAGAGAATGGGAGAAGAGGAGTTAGAAGTGAAGAGAAAAGTGGAGAAGAAAGTGAAGAGGCTGCTGCAGAACTGCACTTTAATGCAATTCTGCCTCGCAACGCTGCAATCGTTGTAGCGTTGCAACATTGTGTCCTAATTTTTTTTTGAATTAAAAATCTATCCTAAAGGAAAGAAAAGAAAAACTAACTAAAAATGTAAACTAAAAATAAAAAATAAGAAAAAAAAAGGAAAAAAATTTAAAACCTGGTTGCTTTTAGGAAGCACAAATTTTTAACATCGGTTGCTCTATGTGACCTGTTCCCTTATCAAAGCACAAAATGTTGGTTTACAGATACATGCAGCGGAAGAAAACAAGATCATTAAGCATTCTAATTCATTAATTTTGACATCAAAATAATCATGTTCACAGAGAATGAAGAGGGTTTCAACACATACCTTTGAAAAACCTTTTGAATCTTGATCTTCAGCTACAATCTCCATTTTCTTTGGTTGTGAACTACCACAAGGTCTTCTCTGCTATTCTCTTGGAGCCTTAGATTGAGTTGTGGGACTCAAAACAAGCTTGAATTAGGGAAAAATAGAAAGGTCACTTATTTACCAAGCTTGAAGACCTCTTTAACCTCCAAAATTTCTCAGCAAATTCAGTCAATTGCATGGGAGTCTTTCAGCTGAAACTTATGTGATATATCCTGGAATATCATGCAATCCAATTGTATCAAATTCTGCCAGCTTCAACTCCAATTTTTGGTAATGAGAAGTGAATAAGGTGCTTGGTTAGAAAGTGGAAAAATTCCACTTTTGGTGGGCTTTTCCATTTTCCAATTTTTCATTTTTCAATTAATTTCGAATCCATTTTTAAAATCAAATGTCATTTTCAAAATTTTTAATTTCATAACTAAAACTGAAAATTTATTAAAAATTAATTCAGAATTAATTTTTCTAATAAAATTAATAATTAATTAAATAATTTAATTAATTCTAATTAATTTAATATCAAATATTAAATTAATTAATCACGAGTTCCACTACCAAGAATCCCTATTCATGAAATTAATATTTAAATCATATTTAAATATTAATCAATTCTCCAATTCTGTTTAATTCCAAAATTAACCGTGTAATTATATCACATATAATTACTAATTTCTTAATTCGAATTTGAACGATTCAAATTAACTTATCATGCTATTCTAAGGTTTATCCATTTGTGAGCTAGTAAGAGGACCTAATGAACCTACAGATCATGAGCTCCAACAATTTGAGATTAATTGGCTAAACTCTTTACACCGAATTAACCCCCATTTGTTAACTACTGGATCACTCCACTAAAGCCCAGTAGTTGCACTCCCCTCACTGTAGATATATTGTGTCCACTCGATATAATCATAATTAGTAAGTTAACCCTTCACAGGTTGATCGTAATAATGGCTGGGTCAAAAGGCTATTTTACCCTGGAGATTACCTCTTATTCCTTCAGTCTCACTGATCCTCTAATGAACAATTGGTTTGTGATTCGACCATCAAACCGAGTCCCTCTCAGGCCAACGAGAGGGTTGATCCCCTTGTTCAAGACCTGGAGTCAGCACTTAAGGGAATGACCTCTCTACTATCCCTATAAGCGGGTACGAATGAATTCCATCTTGCACCTTATGTCCCCAACTATCTACCCAGTCTTACCCCTGAAATGGGAGGCTTATCGAGCCGAGGCTGTTGAGCCAACCCTCACCTATGCAAATCTAAGGATAATCCCAAATAAACAAGAGTTCATAGTTAGCTCAGGATTAAGGTCAAGTTACCTAGGTCATCGTTGTGAAATAGTTATTCTTAAATAGTAAACATCGTTTGTTGTTCTATAAATAGATGCTTTTAATCTTGAAGTTAACAAGTCTATGTGATAACAATTGTGTGAAATCAATCTCAAGGGTCATGCACTTATCACAAGTTTTCTCGTTAGTAAGCCAAGTATAACCTAACAACGAGTATCTTAGGATGACCTAAGGTCGAACACGGGGCTTTGATGCGATAGTGTTGAAAGATAGTAAATCATCCGATGATGTCAAAAGATGCGTTGATTTGGTGATACGATAATTAAAATGTGTTAATAAAATGTTAAGTCTCAAAAAACTTGATAAATGTAAGAGGTAAATGGATGAATGATGCAGCAAACTAATGAACAGATTCTATGAACATGGACGAGTTAGGGGGAAGGCGGTTTAAAAATCAATAAACCACACTGAAGATACCATCATGGTTCCTACTTCCAATTGGAGCACACCTCTCAGTGGTTACCTTATTGGTCATATTTCTATGATGTGATCAAGGAAGTGATGTGGAAAGCAAGGTTATTTCTATCTCTAGAAGTACTTTTTGCTTTGTTTAACAAGTTCTATCATCTTTCTCTTTCGAAATGTTGATCATCATACTCATCCTTGCTTTTGCAGGTGAGTATACCTTCCAACATATATTAAGCAAACACGATAGCATTTTAATATGTGGGTTAAATCATGAGATTAACCTTCTCCCTTACCCTAAGGGTTTAGTGACTCATAAGTGAAGAAATGAAAGATGGATGAATATGGATAAGAATAGAGATGAACATGGCGATAATATTAAGATAGTAAATAGTTCAGATACAAATTAGCTAATGTCTTAGCTAATGACGTTCTACAACACAATAACATAGATAAATTGGAATGGCTGTGTGATCATTGTTGATCTCTTGACATAAAAGATTGATGTTGAAATTTTGCCGGTTTGATGCGACGAGTGGAATGGAGTGGTGAACTTCCTTCATAGGTTGATTCTCCAGTGGTTTTCTATAAAAGGATTGGGAATTTTGGAATTGAAGGTTCCCTGCATAGTTAGGCTTGAAACTCTCGCTCTGATTAATTTCTATCATTTTTCGAGGTAGGTGAGAATGTCAATGCTGCATCATGGTCAACGATCAGGACATACGTTAGAATATTTACTGTATGATTTCAGAAATCCCTGAGGCATGCGTTGTTTGAGTATTTCTTTTGAAGGATTGGTGCATGCGATGATCCTTGTTTTCCTGCAAGACGCAACCTTTGGCACACTTTGCCAATGAATGCGGTCAATGTAGGATTATATCAGCAACAACGGAAGCAACAAGGATCATTAAGCACTCTAATTCATTAAATTTGGCAAAAAATAAAGCATGCTTTTGCAGAAACAAGTGAGTTTTATGACATACCTTTGTTGAACTTCTTCAAAGCTCGATCTCTAGCTGCAATCTTCTCTGAATCTCATTGCAGACCACCTCAAGATATTCCCCACTATTCTCTTGGTATTCTAGATTGAGTTGTGGGGCTCAAAACAAGCTTGAATTAATAGATTATGGAGAATTGCTCACAGCAACAATCTTATTGAAGAACCCTTTCTTCAGCACGAATTTTCAGCTAAAATTCTCTTGATTGCATGCCTCAAATTTACTCCAATCTCTTCAATATATTGTAGATCATCATGCAAGGAAGAGAGTTGCACAACTCATGCTTGGAGTTAATGAAGAAGAGGAAATGGGTATTGCGTGAGCATGAAGAAAATGGATAATGGAATATCTCAATATTCCATTTATGCATGGGTTTTTCCAATTTCCAATTTATCTCAAAATCAAAACTTGATATTTAAAATCCATTTTGATTTTAAAACTGAAAAATTTAATTTTATAAAATTAATTTCATAAATTAATTTTTAAAATAAAACTTAATTAATTTAATATCAAATATAAATTAATTTTTACACATATCCATCTTTATATATTTAAATCATATTTAAATATAAATTCTCATATTTCGTTTAATTCTCAAATTAAACAAGTAATTATATCTCATATAACTACTAATTCTCTTCGTTCTAATTTGAACGTTTCAAATTAATTTATCACGTTACTCTAGAGCTAATCCAATTATGAGCTAGTAGGGGGACCTCGTGGACCTACACATCGTAGGCTCCAACAATCCGAGATTAATTGACTAAACTCATTAGACCAGATTAATCCCCATTCATTAACTATTGGGTCACTCTATTAAAGCCCATAATTGCACTCCCCTCACTGTAGATATATTATGTCCACATGATTTAATCATAATCAGCAAGTCGACCCTTCGCAGGTTTTTTGTAATAACGACTGGGTCAAATATATGTTTTACCCCTGATATTACGTCTTATTCCTCAAATTTCTACTGATTCTCTAATGAACAACTAGTTTGTGATCCAATAACTAAACCAAACTCCCTCAGACCAGTGAGAGGGTGGGGCCCTTTATTCAAGACTTGGATTCAGTACTTAAGAGAACAACCTTTTTCCTATTCTTAAATCGGGTAGGCGTGAACTCCGTCTTGCACCTTATGTCCCAAGCTATCTATTAGGTCTTACCCCTAAAATGGGAGGCTTATTGAGCCGAAGTTGTTGAGCCAACCCTTACCTATGCAAATCTAAGAATAATCCCGAATAACCAGAAGTTCATAGTTAGCTCAGGATTAAGATCGAGTTGCCTAGGTCATTTAAGTGAAATAATCAGTCTTATACAGTAAACAACGTTATAAAGTAAGAGTGACTTATTTCTTTGGTCCAAACTCATTGTATAGGTGCCCCCACTCCTTATGTCATAACATGTACGAATTAGGATCACATCGTATGTAGCACTTTACAACTCTTTGTAACAATTACAGAGTAGGCCGCATCCAATAGTGTTACCAGAATAAGGTATCCAACCTTATTCATGTACTATATATCATTTTGACTATTTACTCGAACCTATCCACTCTTATGTCTCCACATAAAGTTCAAGTACTCATGTAATAGTCATGGGTCTTAGTTTATTGGATTTAGAGTTTCATATATATAATTTATAAAATCAATAATAAGTTCATTGATTATAGAAAATGTTTATCATTTTACAAACTGCGAGTTTTAGGATATAAAACCCAACAGTCAGCGGGTGCATTCGAAGTATCTTAGCGCAACTTTGGTTTTTTTTGTATAAACTTAACCATGACTGGTGCATTTTCTTCCTTTTATTGTTGCATAGTATAAAAATGGAGCACAAATAACTTGTATTTATACAAGTTATCACACTCTCAAATTTAGAGTTATGCTTGTCCTCAAGCATATCCTATACTTAGGAAATTCAAACTCAACCTAAATCATTATAATGCGCCAACTAGCTGCTCAGAATGCTTCTACTTTAACCAATCTCTTTAGGATCATTTGTTCCTTTTAGCACTTGGATGCTTCTTCAAAAAGGTCTTTCTTAGTCTAAGTTTTGACAAATTTCTGTTCAAAAGTTCTTTACTTATTTTTACAATCTTATTGCTTTCCTTTCCTTTTTTAAAATAGGATGCATTACTTATAGGGGAGCATGGTTTGCAATTTGTCTTAAAGAACACTGATCGTGGTTACACCTTCGTTTTGGCTTCCATGGGTGTCTTGCGAACATCAAACTACGGTTGTGTTCCAAGCTCAACTCAACTCTTATATTTTAGCTAAGCCTTTACTTCAACCAGACAGTAGAGTTGTCTTTTCCTTTATTATTTAAATTGCATTGATCTTGGTGACTTACCTTCGTTTTGGCATACCTGCATGAGTGTCATGCAAAGTATCCAACTATGGGCAAGTTCCTTTCTCACCTTAACTCTTATCAGGTTAGGATTTTTCCTTTGTACTGACAACAAAGTTTTATATTATTATTATTATTATTATTATTATTATTTTGAGATTATTTAATAGAGATGATTTTGCAAATTCCTGGTTGAATGCATCTTCTCATACCTCTCCCACCCCTAAATTTTTGAGGTGTTCAAGGTCCTCGTTGCACTGTTGAAGGGGATAGGAAACACACTTAGTCAAAATGAAGAAGGTTCTAAGATGAACAGGAAACATGCGATGTAAAAGAAGATTTGTTAACTGATTACATAGATATCATCATAACTGCGAAACTATCAACACAAAAGAACAAATGGAAAGAATGAATTTCACGAGAAAATAATTCATAAGGCCAAATATACATATTGAAGAAATTTCATAGTCATGGAAAAATTTATAAAGATTACAAAGCTGGAAGATATCTGATAACGGGTAGAAATGCACGTTATTATAGTGCTAAGTTCTTAAACAATGCTGGCTTGTGTTGATAAAATATGTTAGATTGCGTCAAAAAAGCATTAAGTTCATAACATTGCGGTTGCATGCGTTCATCGTATAGAAATAGTTAATTTTTGTATTTTTATGTAGAATATGCATTGACGCAAGGCGAAAAACGCGATCACAAGAAATCAACGGACGAGAGCAACATTACCGCAAGGCTTTGCGGTGATTTGTGTTCGCATACATCTGCTTAAGAAGGATTGCCACATAGAGTCGGTGCAACTTGGTGGGTGCATCTGGGTGAAAGGCATAATTAATCACGATGGAACAGAAAGCTGATGATGGTCGAATCCGAATTAAGTTGACAAGCCGCTAACGATAACAAGTACATTCAGCTTTTCGGTGAAAAATATTCGACGCATCAGCCAGAGAATTAAAGCCATCCCATCTGTGCAATCATAAGAGAGAAGCCGCCTTTCACCCTAAAGCTCTATAAAAACTGAAGGCATCCTTCAGAAAAAGGTTCACGGGTTCAGCAAGTTCGGATACTTAGATAAATTTCTCCATAGTTTAGCCTTGTACATAGTTTTCCTTTTTATTTTAAGGCGGAGGAAGAGAAGAGCCGAGACGCCAGAAGATTGCTCAGAGCAACTCGAGAGAGAACTCGGAGGCGTAGAAAGCAGAGAGCGGGCCGACTCTCGCGAGAGCGAGATTATCTTTTGAACACGAGTAGAAAAACAAGTGTAAAAGTCTGGGAAGCAAGAGATTGCTACTAGGCTCTTTATTCTTTTCTTGCATTGTTATTTTGTACTTCAACTTTATATTTATACAATGGAAGTTCTTATTCTACATTTGTTCACTCTCTTAGCACGCATAAGTAGCTAAACTTATCGAATGGGTTGAGAAGAACTAAGCTAACATGACCTAGGATCTTCATCACATGCGATTATCTTGTTCTATGCTATGCCTAACATCCCTTTAGAGCTACTCGAGAGAGAGTCTAAAGAAAGAACCTAGAAAGCTAGGTTAGAATGTAGACTTAAGAGAGCAAGATTAGATCTGCATAAACAAGAGATAGGGACTTAGAGAGAAACTCTATTTGTCAACTTGCATCGCATGCATCCTAGAGATAGGTATGGTATTATGTGGTCGCCTTGTTTGTGTGTGTCATTTGGTCATTGCATAAATAAGAATAGAGGGTTATATGTAGGTCCTATAGACTTATCGCATATATCGCATACATTCTAGCGTTAGAAGCCGTAGCATTCGCATCGAGAGATAGTTTACTATTGTATGTGTGTTGCATGATCGCATAGCATGAACGCATCCTAAGAAGTGTTAGCCGAAACCCTTCTCAACCCGTTCACCGCATACTCATCGCATCTTCTATTTATCAACTTTTTTCGAATTCCGCCGCATTTGTTTATTTTATTACTGCAAACAACATTTCCAACAACTACTTGATTTATTTGGTTACCGCAAAGTCTTCTGAAAATTACCATCGCATATTGTTTTCCCAAGTCCCTGAGTTCGACCCTAAACTTACCAGGAAACTCAGTGGGATTTACACTTGGATTCCACTGAGAAAACTTGAGTACTCAACGCATTACTATCACCGCATTTCATCCATAATTCCACATGATAAAATAACACACTAAGTTTTTGGCGCCGTTGCCGGGGACTTCGGCAAAGCAGAGTGCTAACGGTAATTTTTCTGATTACTTTGCAGACTCTCAATCTCTGGATAATTACGATCCAGAGATTGAGAGGACGTTCAGAAGAAGATTAAGAGACCGCCGACAACAACAACTAGATAAAAAAGATATGGCGGAGCAGCTTGGAAACGGTGCACCAAACGAAAACAACGTCATGGTGAATCCAATCCTCTTGGAAAACGATCGTAATAGGGCCATTAGGGACTATGCATCGCCAAACCTCTATGATTTCTCCCCAGGAATCATGAGGCATTCCCTTGATGGAAGCCGATTCGAAATGAAACCGGTGATGCTGCAGATGATCCAGACTGCAGGATAATTCGAAGGAAGGCGTGGCGAGGACCCGCACGCCCACCTCTGTAGCTTTATAGAAATCTGCAATACTTTTGTGTTCCCGAACATCTCTGCCAAAGAAGTTCGACTAACTCTGTTTCCATTTTCTCTGTGTGATTAGGCAAGAAAATGGGCGTATTCCCTGGAGCCAGGAGAGATCACTTCATGAGAATAGGTCGTAGAGAAATTTATGAAGAAATACTTTCCATCTACTGAGAATGCTCGACGAAGGAAACTAATCACCAATTTTGAACAAGACATGGATGAATCGCTCAATGATGCCTGGGCGAGGTTTAAGAGGTTGGTCAGGGACTGTCCACACAATGGATTGCCAGGCTACCTTCAGATGGAAATCTTTTATCACGGTTTAAATCCCACTTCGCAGACCGTTGCCAATGCAGCAGCCGCTGGTGGTCTGCTAGACAAGACGTATGATGAGGCTAAGAACATCTTGGATCGCATCTCTAAAAACCACGAGGATTGGAGAGAGAGTGATCAGAGACTGAGAATAAAGAATAACAACATGGTGCTTGATGCATTATTTTATGATGTGAAATTATGGATGAAATGCGATGATGAAAATGTGTTGAGCACTTAAGGTTTCTCAGTGGAATCCAAGTGTAAACCCCACTGAGTTTCCTGGTAAGTCCAGGGTCGAACTCAGGGACTTGGGAAAACAGGTTGCGGTGGTAATTTTTCAGAAGACTTTGCGGTAACCGGTGACTCAAATAGTTGTTGGTTTTGTTTGTTGCGGTAATGAAAATAAATGAATGCGGCGGAGTTTGATAAAATGGAAGATACGATGAATATGTGGTGAACAGGTTGAGAAGGGTTTCGGCTAACACTTCCTAGGATGCGTTCATGCTATGCGATCATGCAACACACATACCATAGTAAACCATCTCTCGATGCGAATGCTACAGCTTCTAATGCTAGAACGCATGCGATATATGTGATAAGTCTATAGGACCTACACATAAGCCTCTATTCTTATTTATGTGATGACAAAATGACACACACAAAAATAAGGCGACCACATAATATCATTCCTATCTCTAGGATGCATGCGATGCAGGTTGGCAAACAGAGCTCATCTCTAAGTCTCTATCTCTTGTTTATGCAATTCAAATCTTGCTCTCTCGAATCTAGATTCTAACCTAGCTCTCTCAAGTCTTAGGTTCTTTCTTTAGACTCTCTCTCGAGTAGCTCTAAAAGGATGTTCGGCATAGCATGACACAAGATAATCATTAGCAATGAACATCTTAGGTCATGTTATCTTAGTTCTTCTCAATCCATTCGACAAATTTAGCTACTCATGCGTGCAAAGAGAGTGAATAGATGTAGAATAAGAACTTCCATTGTATAAATATAAAGATGAAGTACAAAATAACCATGTAAGAAGAGTATAAAGAGCCTGGTAGCAATCTCTTGCTTCCCAGACTTTTACACGGTTTTTCTATTCTTGTTCAAAAGATAATCTAGCTCTCGCAAGAGTCGGTCCACTCTCTGCTTTTACGCCTTCGGGTTCTGTATCGAGTTTCCCTGAGCGATCTTCCGATGTCTCTACTCTTCCCTTGCTCCGCCTTAAAAATAAAAGAAAACTATGAACATGGCTAAAGCTCCTAAATTGGTGAGCAGGTGAACTTGTTAACCCCTTTTCTGAAGGATACCTTTGGTATTTATAGAGCTCCGGGGTGAAGGGCGGCTTCTCTCTTATGATTGCACAAATGGGATGGCTTTAATTCCCCAACTGATGCACTAAATATTTGTCACCGAAAAGTTGAATGTACTTGTTATCGTTAGCTACTGTCAACTTAATTCAGATTCGACCGTCATCAACTTTCTGTCCCATCGTGATTAATTATGCCTTTCACCCAGATTCGCCCACCAACTTGTGCCGACTCCATGCGGCAATCCTTCTTGAGCAGATGTTCTCGAACATAAATCTCCGCAAAGCCTTGCAGTAATGCTACGCTCGTCCGTGATCTCTTGTAATCGTGCTTTTCGCATTGCGGTAATGCATATTCTGCATAAAAAATACAAAAATGAACTGTTCTTATGCGATGAACGCATGCGACCGCAATGTTATAAACTTAAATGCTTTTTGGACACAATCTAACATATTTTATCAATGTAAGCCAACATTATTTAAGAACTTAACACTGTAATAACGTGAATTTCTGCCTGTTATCACACCCCCAAATTTAAACAATGCTTGTCCTCAAGCATAAGCTAAAGATTTCCTTTAGCAAGTCGACCACAATTTTCTTTTCCTAGATTTCTCAAGGATACTTCATTCTAATCCTATACACCAAAATTTTCTCAAGTCTTATTCAAGTCTCCTATGAAAATATTTCTAAGACCTAGGGACCGCAAGCTTAACCTTCAAAAGGACTTTATTAACTTCCGGGACATTGCATGATTTATTTCAAAAAGAAAACTTTTCCATCGGGGTGTCAAATGATTTTTATCCTTGCATATTTCTTGATATTATTATTTTTTTCTGACCTTGCGCTGATCTAAGTGCCTTGCCTTCGTTTTGGCTTGCCCCCACGTGGTTATGCGGACATCCAACTTCGAGCAAGGCGCTCTTTCTCAGACTAAACTCATACCTTCTTGGCAGCAGAGTTAGGTCATTGTATTTATGCGTTGATCCTTGCGACTTACTTTCATTTTGGCTTGCCCCCACGTATGTCATGCAGACATTCAACTATGGGTAAGTTCCCTTCACAACTTAACTCTTATCAACATGGGTTTTTCCATTGCGTTGACAGTAGAGTTGTTATTCTCAATATATTTTTTTAAAGCTAAAAATAGCAAGGTCAAAAATAAATACCTCACCCCCAAATTTAAAATGCGAAAATGTTCTCATTGCCAAAAGATTGAAAGAAGTCATGCAATGTTCTTAGGATGCTACGTAAAGAGAGTTTTAAAGAAAGCTAGCAGACCTCTAACTTCTAGAAATATTTTATTAGGTGACTTTTCTAAGATTAAGTTGATTCTAGTATATATGAAAAAAAATAGAAGCATGTGTTTCATCATTGAAATCATAATTGACAAAGAACTCATGCGGCGACTCACTAAATTTATTAATATTAAGTGATTGCAGTAGTTAAAGAGGATGCGGTGATAAAACTTTTAAAATCAAAATGCGAAAAATGCGATGCGATAGTGCAAAATTTGAAATAAAGTTAAGGAAGAACACAACCCCCAAATTTGCGTTATCGCCCGCATTGTATGTTGATGCATCCTTCTTTGCGACGATTTATCTTATTTGGATTGCGATGACGAAATAGATAAGTTGCTTCTTCGTGTATCACCTCCGCAATCCTGCGCCTCGATCGTTGCAAGAAAAACAGTGAGAGGGTCAAATGATTTTAAACGAAACATTTTTTTTTTGAATAGCATATAGATAAAGAACTGAAAAGATATAGTGAAATGAAAGTTCAGAGTAGTAGAGAAAAGTTGAAGATTCTATGATTCCTAAAACTTGCGTCCCTGATGAATTTCGATCTTCCTTTACTCAAAGTTTTTCAGTTCCACGGACTCAACTTGGCGTTGTACTTTGCTGGTTCTGTCGAATAGTAAAGAGGTTGCGTTGTACGTTGACCAGCGCCTAACGCAACATATCATTGTTGGTGCATAACTCCATAAGTGATTTTCAGAAGAAGGAGAACTCGTGGGATAGAAGGGCTTGTGTCTCATCAACGACAACAACTAAGGATTCGATGGAAGGGTGATGGGGTGGGGATGCTTTTGATGTCTCGCTAGCATCGTTTTGGGGCTGAGTCGAGGGACCAGCACTCAAATCGTGTGGGTCATTAACATTAGGCAAAGTACGCTGTGAGGAGTGGGTTGGTGATTGTTAGTGGGGTGAAATTGTTGGTGATTAGGGATCTGAGTCAGGGATGAGAAGGATATTTGTGAGAGCTTCAGGGAGAGGGGATAAAGGGATAGTTGGGCTAGGAGGGAGGATGACCAAAGGTGAAGATTGATCAGTGGGCTCATCAGGGAGGTTGCGCTCAAAACTTCTTTGCACAACCTCCTTTCCCTTATGGGTCGAGGAGGTTGTGTGCATTCAGATCGATGATGGGACGCTTGGGTGGAGGCTATGGGCAGTATGGCGAATCCTTCAACAGGATTCGCAAAATCTTTGTGTTGATTAGGCCATGGACTTCAGCCATGGGTACGTCTTCAATTCCATAACCCACTGAAAGGCACAAAATTGTGATAGTCCATGGAAAAAAAAAACTGTCCACGAATCCTCCCAACATACCCTCATATTTGCCTTGCAATCAGGCGTCCAACATCAATAGAAATGTCGCACGCAATGTAGTATGCGGGCATGACTCTGCCCCTTGAGATGGTTTTATTGTGCATTGTTGGGAGGAGTCTTTTCTTCACCAAATAGAGCCAAAGGTGCGCTTCAGGTAGTAGACGGTTGGATGCAAGCATTTGGATGCCGGTCAAAGAGATGGTCCACTGGGTGCCAGGTTACGCCAATATTCTCAGTGTGTCTTCCAAATGTTCATCATTAGGACTATCAATCAACCTATTGCCGGGTGCTCCTGAAAAGTCTTTTGACTTATAGAGTTGATTGATGTCCTGGGTGCTGAATGGCACGACCTTGCCATCAATGATTACCGCATCTTCCATTTCATGCAGGTTGCCTTGGTAAAACCCCTTCACTACCCTTGGAATGAATATAGATGGGCATTGACGAAACACGTCCCATCCATGCGAACTCTTTCATAAGGTCGACCTCGGTGCCACAGAAGTGGGAAGGCTCTGAATGATTTTCTGACGTCAGCATGGGGGCTTGAGTTTCAAGGTGAAACCCAATAGACTCTTGCTCACATTCAGAAAAATCATTAGCACGTTAACACATTAAGAAATCCAACGTCTTACCTTCGTCAAATTCTAGGAACCAGCTACTCAGCAGACTAACCGATGCGAATATCTCCACTGCTCAACTTGGCATCCTCAAAAGATGATGGTTCCCAAGACTCTTAACTAACTCAGTAATCTGTGCAATGCAGTCACTCAGACTCCGAAGCTCAACTATAACTTCATGTCCAGAATAGAAGTTATCTTGTTGGAAACTCAGAGGTGTTTGATAACAGTAGGGACATTTCTGCACAAACTCACCAGAGCGATTAGAAAGTTCTCTAACTATATCCTCTAAAGAAATACCTGTATTAGCAGACAGAAATGGCATCGACAACGACATTTAGCTAGGCATCTCCCAAGGAGAATAATATTCGCGCTCAGGTCCACGCGAATTCTGTATCTGTATAGTAGCCATATCTTGAACAATAGAGGTTAGATTGGATACTTGATTTCTAAGCTCACTAATCTCCCTTACTTCTTGTGTTTCTCGTTGTGCCGTTGGGAGAGCATGATAGATGTTCATGTTATTTGCCATGAAAAAACAAGTAGACACAAGAAAAGAAAAATATTTTTGGATTTTTAAGTTTTAACAGTCAATTTTAACTAAAAGATATTAATTGGAGTGCTCTCCAACAATGGCACCATTTTTGTTCGGCTTGAGAATTGATGTCGTTGATTCGACTCCAAACTGAAACAAAAGAAAATTTGTATACACCAAACTACTCCTATTACTACTAAAACGTAGGAACAATGGTAAGTACAAGGTCGATCCACAGAGAAGCGAGACTTAATTTCTTTTAAGTTAAAATTGACTTTGGAAAAACAATAAAAGGGGATTTTTGTTTTTAGTTGAAATTTGAAAAAATGCAAGAAAGATAAATTGCAAGGATAAATAAAACAATAATTGGTTCATCTAGTTTTTGAATCAAGTAGCCATTCAATATAATTTAAAATCGATTTCTGCCAACGAATCATGTCATCGAATTATGCGTGCATAGCTACCCAATTGATGCGAATGAACTAATCTCTACAAAGGCCGACAATCAATTAATTCAAAACCAATCAAGCCTCCTAATTAAATAATTAAGGCTGGAAAGACCGTGCCCTAACTAACCTACATGCTTCTAGATTCAATTGGGTTCCTAGAGGTCATAAAGAACTAGAAACACATGCATTAAGCTTTAGGATTCAACTATGTCAATTAATTGTCAGGAAAAACCATGTTCAATTAACCATATATTCTTCAACTCTAAGTTAAACATGCAATTGCGAACATTCAAGGTCAACCTATAAACTTAAGCATACACATTTAATCGATGCTACTAGAATAAACTCAAAGCATGGGCGAACTACTAGGATACATGCGAGCTTGAGATTAACTAGCAATAAAATTGCAATCATGATAGGGGCATCAATCCAACACACAAATGCAATTCAAAATCAAGCAAGATTCAAAGAAAACACAATTCTGAATTAAAACACAAAGTTGGGCAGAAAACTCAATAATTTACATTAATGCTCGATCCAAAAACTAGATAGAAAGATTACTTCACCGATTCATAGATAAACCAATGAGATACGATCCAATACATGTTCATAATCCAAAACCAAACTAAAAACTATCCTAATGATACTAAAAATAAAGAGAGAAAGGAAGAAAATAGAATCTCTCCTCAGCCTCCATCGAAATTCAGCCTATCCCTATTAATTTTTGACTCTCCTTTTAACCTAAATCGGAAGAATATATTTATAGAAAAAGGGACAGCGTCACGATGCTATGTGGAGCAGTGCAACACTGTTGCAGCTGGTTTCGAGCGTCAGGCACAGAAGTCCAATAGTAGGCTGACACTCACTTGCGCGCATGTGAGGGTTTCCCAACCTTCAACATCGTAGTGTTGCAACGTTGTTTGTGAGCATTGCAATGCTACGTATTCTGTCTTACAGCATTGGGCGAGCATCAGGTCAATGCAATTTACGCGCGTCGCGGCGCTGAAGCAGGGGCCTTTTGGTCTTTTTGACTCCTTTGAAGCCCGAATGCTCCAATCACCTCCAAATTGATTCAAATTAACCCCATTCAACTCCAAATTGTCAATTCTACCTCTTAGTTGCTCAATACCTACAAAAATAGAAAAATAAACACATAAAATCCAATAATGAGCCCAAATTAAGCTAGGAATAATAGCTCTTTTTGAGAGCCATCAGTATAGTTAAAGGCTATAAAATGTATTATTTCTTATAGTGGCTATAGATCCGATTAGACATGCAATCTCTCAGTTATACATCTAACTGAACATGCGTTGATGACCAATAAACAAAAACATAAGTATAATAACGTTGAAAAACATATCATTCTACAATATCCATAAAGGTACTAAGCATCAACTTAACTTCATAAGTAAATTCATCAACACCTTAAAACTATAGAGTTTAGCCATTCGTAGTCGTCCAACATATATTTTCATACAAGTTGACAAACATACACAACAAAGAGAATGAAAAGAACAAGAAAACATGAAAGAACAAGAAAACGCTACTGTCGAAGTGATTCTCTATCGTCAAAATTCATCAATCTTGTCTTGATTTTTACCTTGGGATCTTGAACGACCTCCAACTCTTCCCATCACACTTGTTACTCTTTTTTGTAGGAAAACTCACTTTAGGAATGAAACTTCATAATTTGGACGGCTGATGAACATTTGAATTTATAGGAAAAACTTTCCAAAAATGTAGAAAATCACATTAGGAAAGGTAGCATTGTGACACTCTAGGTCGCCGTGTGCTGCGACAAAACTTCGAGGGCTTTGTTTCTGTAGCTCGCGGCGCTCTCACTCCTTTTTTTTTGCCAATTTTCAAAATTTCATCTCTTTTTTAGGGGATTTGGTCCGATTTGATTCTTTTGACTCCCGAATCTTGTTTTCTTGCCTTTTAATTGAAAAACACCAGCAAACACATACAATCTAACAAAAAGACCTCAAAATAAGAAGCAAAGAAAATACTTTTCAAGTGGTTTTCAGGAAATAAAACAATTTAAAGGTTAACACACAACAAACACATAAGTCAAATATACTTGAGATTTAACAAACTTAATATGGACATATGATTAAATACATATAAAAAAGTGTTTTATGATCAATATTCAAAGAAGTATCTTACTTGAAGATTTAAAAAGATAAAGAAGCACATATTAACATAGATTTAAACATGCTAGCATATTAAATAAAAGAAACAAAAATACTAAGAAATAAAACAACGTCTTTGAAGGAATTGGAGACAATATGAAGATGAGAAAACAAACTGTGAAAAAAGAATTATTGTTCAAAAAATTGAGAATGAGAGGAAAAGAAAAGATTCTGAGATAGATTTTTGGTTTATGGAGAGGAATGTGGAGAGAGAGAAGAAGGAAAAAAGCAAGAGAAAAGGTGGAGAGAAGTTAAGAGGTCGATGGATTGTTGGAGGAGAAAAAGAGAGAGGCTACAAAAAATATCAAGAGAGAGGCTATAAAAAAATATCAAGAGAGAGAAAATGTGAGAGGAAAACAATTGTGAAAAAAACCACTAAAAAATATTTTTTGGGGTTTTGTTTTGTTTTGTTTTTTTTAGGTATTGGGAGTATGTGCAAAATTCAAAAAATCAATGTTGATGGAAATATCAAGGTTCCAACTTTATGGAAATATTGATGAAAATTTTGGAAAATTTTATGAAAATTGATGAGAATTGTTAGGCTTTGTTAATGAAACTTTTTTTTTTTTTGAAAAGCATTGTAATTAAAGTGTGGGTTGGGGGAATCAAACCTTAAACCTCGAGGTCGATAGTTTGAACCTTAAAGGTATTGTAATTAATGAAACTTTGATTGTTGCTAAACTAGACTATTATTAACCATTTTTAATCATTATTTCTATAAAGTAAGATAGTATTGATGTATATTGCGGAATATTAATGTAAATGTTGATGCAAGAGCAGAAATTTAAAAAAGAAATAAAAAAATTATAAAATAATATCAAATATTGGTATCTAATTACAAAATTAAAAGATACAAAATATTTACATACAAAATAATTGTAAATTGTTTATTATACAAGGAAGTGGATAAAAAAATTGGAAAATTATAGCAATAAACTTACCTAACATAACATAATAAAGATATAAAAATGATAACATTAAATATATGAGGGATACAAAAAGCATAACATTAAACATAATATAACATAATAGAAAATAAAGTAGAAAAAGAAAACTCTACAAGTAGATAGAGCTCGAGAGAAAATGAGATGAATATTAGAAAACTCATGTCATTTAAAGTTTGAGGTGAAATGATGTAAAAATTGAATGAAAAAGACTTGAATGAAGTGAAAATTTTAATTTCTTGGAAATGAAAGTTTTGGATGGTAAAAGAAGAAAAAACTCACGTTAATTCAATTTTGAGGTGAAATGGTATGAAAATTCAATAGAAAAGGTTTGAATGAAGTGAAAAATAAATATATGTGATTTTTCTTAATTTTGATTTCTTGAAGATGAAAGCTTTGGATGGTAAAAGAAACAAAACTCACTCCAATTCAATTTTAAAGTGAAATGATGTAAAAATTCAACGAATTTTTTTTTGAATGAAGTTAAAAATAAATGTGGTTTCTTGAAAATGAAAAATTTTTATAAGAGAAAAAACTTACATTGAGCTAGCATAGCTAATTAAAAAAAAACAATAAAAAAAAACTCAAAATATCGATGGAAATTTCAAAATTTTGAGAAATTGGGAGAAAATTGAAATTCTCTGCGCGAAAATTTGAAATTCGACATTTCGACCGAAATTTTCATTGGGTATGTGTCCGAGAACCTCCCATTTATAGAAATTCCAAATCTTTCTTGATTAGGAAAAAAATAAATTAAATCAAATTTAAAAGAAAGAAATTAAAAAAAAAATAAATGAGAAGAAATTAAAAGAAAACTAAATGAGGATTATTTGATTGATTTAGAAAAATGTTTGACATAATTTGGTCATTCCAAAGTTGATTAAATACAATTTTCATTAAAAAAAAAAAAAAAAAAATTGAACATTCATATTCTCCCTACACAAAAAATCCTTATTTCATCTTACAAAATATGAAAATTTAAATTTCAAAATTTCATCCTCCCTAAAATGCAAAGATAAATGCAAAGATATAAAAAAGAAATCTTTTATTTTATTTATTTAAAGAAAGAGAAGGAAATGAAACTTATTTTTTGTTTATTTTTCTTAAAAGTTGGTGAATTATAAATTATGAAAAAGATACAAAATTGCATAAAATAAAAATGATGAAATAAAATTTTGGATAAATTTAGGGGTCTAGACTCAAATGGAATTTATAAACTGATGATCAATATCTTGTAAAACTTGGTAGTATTAGTGGTAAGACTACATCAAAGCACAAGGAAACCTAGGGTAGTTTTGTGCAGATCAATTCTCTAATTAAAGCGAAAAATGGGGTGAAGTGAAGGGATTTAGTGTGGAAAGAGAAAATGCAGAAAAATAAATATATGAAAGTAAAGGATAAAGGTGGTAAACATTAGGTTTATTGCACCAAATTAATTTTCGTGCCTTACTCTACTAAATACAGCAAGGTAAGTAGGGAGTCATACTTAGAGAGCCGATTAAGATTTCTTAACCTCGAAATTTATAAAGTGTAAACTGGGGGGTGGGGGGGTTGCGAAACTAATTAGCGTAAATTGCATGAAAATGAAAATGATGCGAAGTAAATTAAATGCACGAAATGAATTGAGTGAATTTTAGTGTGAAAATTTATCAATCGAAACAAAACACTTAGCTTGGGTCGGAATAGTTTATCCCATTTATTTTAATTCTATCATGGACTTAATCATAAAATTAGTGTGAGATTTTTCCACTAAAACTTAAGGATAACACCGAAAATGTGCCATCTCCCTCTACTTAATTCAGGATCGTTAAACTATTTAATGTGTTAAATCGATATCTTTATAGGTCTCGAGTGTACAAGGGGTGGAATGAAGTGTTTGGGGCAAAAAGATGATAAGGAGGCCAAGATAGGAACTAAATTGCACAAAAAGAGAAAAAAAGCCAAGAGAATTGCAAATCTGCCTAGCCAGAGAGTTGCAACGCTCGAAAAGAGCATTGCGCAACGCTAAGAGACAGAAGCTGCCTATTTCATGAAGAAACAGGACAGCGTTGCAACGCTCTATATAGCGTTGTAATGCTACGAACTTGAGATGGGGGCACGTTGGATAACTTGCACAGTGCTGCAACGCCCATGCGCAACGTTACAATGTTCCGATGTCTGATATAAATTGATTTTTCTATTTGAAGCTTAGGTTATAACGCTGTTTTGCCATTTTTGTTTTCCTTCTCCCTTCCACATAATACTGGAATTTCTTGCCATTTTTAGCATCATAGAGCTTGATTATTGGTTTTAGAGTATGAATTGTGGCTAAGAGGTAAATACTTAGCTTGGGTCTTGTAGTTTATCTCCATTTTTTTTCCACTCTTGAGATTTAAGTTGTAATTCTGCTGAGATTGTTCTGAATTTTATGAGACTTTATCTTGAATTTAATCTACAATCTATCTTGCATGGGATAATCTGATAAATTGGCTATATTAGTGTGATTGATTGCTTTGGTTAACCTTAATTTGTAATTGTTAGGTAGTAATCACCTAGAAGCAAGGGTTAAGTAAGTATTTGAAGTCAAATTGGGATTCCATTTGATAAGCATTACTTTCTAATCTAGATAAATCTCGCTCGAACAATTGATTAAACGATAGAAATCAATTGTTTGGCTTAGCATTGCCCTTAATCTTAATGCTTGTTGTTTTATTGATTAGTAGAGGATTCTCACTTTTCTTTAATTTAATTTGATTTTACGGACTACCGGTTAGGATTCTAAACGAGTAGGCTAAATTTTAATTCAAAAATCTCACACTAATTGTATGAGTAAGTCTATGATAGATTTGAAAGGGAATGAAATAAATTAGAGCGATCCAAGCTAAGTATTTTGTTCAATTGATTATTTTTACACAAAATTCACTCAATTCACTCCGTGCATTTCAATTTTCATGCAATTTACATTAACCATCTTCACAAACCCCCTCGGTTACATTCTATAAGTTTCAAAGTTAAGAAATCTATATCGGCTTTCTGTGAATCGACTCCGTACTTCCCTTGCTATATTTAGTAAAGTAAGGCACAAAAATTAATTTGGGGTGTGATACGACCTAGCGCATCATCACACCAAATTTGGTGCCATTGCTAGGGAGCCAACAAATTCTTAATTTTTTAGGGCTTATAGTTCCTTCCTTGCTAATTTGTTTTCTTTTTTTGATGCATGATCGACCCTCTCAAGGGGTCTAGACTATTCTATTTTGTAGAAATTTATCGAGAGGAGTGAAGAATCAGAAGAGAGAGAAGAGAACAAGCTGTGCTTGAAAGAAATATATTTGTTGAAGACACTCCAGAAGAAGAGTCTGAAAAAGAAGGTGTTCTTGAAAACACACCACCAATCATGGTTGAACGTGAAAAAACGCTTAGGGAGCTCGCAACACCTGATTTCACTCAATAGCCTCTTTGCATTGCCTATCTGAACTAATTTGGATTAATTCACTTACTCCTTTTCTTTTCTGGTCTACCAGGTGAAGACCCGCACAAGCACCTGAAGGAATTCTGTGTTGTGTGCGATGGCATGAGACCGAACTGGGTTACATAAGAGCAAATCAACATGATGGCATTCCCCTTCTCGTTGAAGGAATACACCAAGGAGTGGCTTTACATCCTTCTACCAATGAGTATTACATTTTTGGAGGAGTTGTAGAGGTAGTTCTTGGAGAAATTTTTCCCAGAATCTCAAGCTACTAGCATCAGAAAAGAGATTTACAGTATAATATAGTTTGATGGGGAGACACTTCATGAGTATTGGGAACGTTTCAAGAAGACCTGTGCAAAATTTCCCCACCATCAGATTTTAGACCAGCTACTGATTCAGTATTTCTATGAGGGTCTAATGTAGATTGACAAGAGCAACATTGATGTAGTTGTAGGAGGAGCCTTAATCAACAAAACCCCTACTGAGGCGATGAAACTGATAGCAACCATGGTTGCCAACTCTCAACAGTTTGGCACTAGAGTTTCAGTCAGTGTAAAATTAGCCAATGAGGTAAGTGACCTTCACAAGGAAGTATCTGATTTAGTTTTTATTGTGAAACAGTTAGCAAAGATAGAAAAGGGACAACCTACCGTGGTTTTCCAAATGTGTCATGGAGCGAGACATACAGTTGATATTTTCCCAAGCACTCAACAAGGGACGATACCTGAAGTAAATGCTATTGGAAGATATAATTTCAATGGACAAGATAGACGCGAGACCCATTTAGTCAAACATACAATCCTGGGTGGTGAGATCACCCAAATTTCAAATGGGGCGGACAGAACGAGCAAGCTCAACCTAGTCATGGAGCTTCATCTACCTTCGGTATGTCCATGGAAGATATTGAGAAAAGTGTAGTTGACCATTCTATTAAATTTCAGTAGGACATAAAGAATGCCCTTGACGCTTTGGGGACCCAAGTCTCTCAGCTAGCCACCTCACTGAGCAAGTTGGAGAGATAGTCTAAAAAGCACCCATCTTAATTAAAATTAAACCCTAGGGAGAATGTGAGAGCAATAACGCTTAGATTTGGTAAAGAGTTGGACCCACGAATTGAAACAACGAAAAAGCAAAAGTTGAAAGAACAAGAAAGCACTTCTTCAGGCTCCGCAATGAAAACACAACAAGATAAGAGAAATGGAATATTAATATCCTTTAACCCTCTTCCTCTATTAAATGCTTATGTGCCTAAAACACCTTTTCCTTCCAAGCTTGCAAGGCCAAAGGAGCTCGTGGGAGACAAGGATAAAGAACTATTGGAGATGTTCAAGAGGGTGGAAATCAACATTTCCTTCCTTGATGTTGTAAAACAAATTCCAAAGTATGCCAAATTTCTCAAGGAACTATGCATGAGGAAGAGAAAAGTTAAAGAAAAAGAGAAGATGGTGGTAAGTTAATTTGTGTCTGCGATCCTTCAAAAGAACTTGCCTAAAAAACAAAAGGATCCAAGTATGTTCTCTCTACCTTGTGTGATCGGGAAGATAAAAATAGAGAGCGATGTTAGATATTGGTGCATCCATTAACGTAATGCCAGATATACCGAGAATTAAAATTAAAAGACCTAACTGAGACAAAATTAGTAATTCATTTAGCTGATAGATCTTTTATTCATCTGTTAGGAATTATAGAAGATGTCATTATGTAAGTTAATGATCTTTTTTTCCCTACTGACTTTTACATTCTTAAAATGGAAGAACCTACATCCATTTCGTCTGCATCAATCTTGCTTGGCCGACCTTTCATGAAAACAACCAAAACCAAGATCGATATGGATGAAGGTACTTTGTCTGTTGAGTTTGATGGTGAAGTAGTTAAATTTAATATTTTTGGTGCTATGAGATCTCCCACTATTGGGCATGTGCATTCTTTGTGCCAGATTGACGTGTTTGATTGTCTAGAGCAGGAAGTAATGTGGGAGTCTATGATGATGTCGAGGATGATTCAGGCAATTTGATCTCACTCGAGAAACTTACTACTTTATCCATGACAGAACCGGTATGTATGCCTTCTTGTCTAATAATGATTCAATTGAAAAGGTGCTTCCTTCTGTTATGCAGGCACCTAAAGTGGGGCCGAAGGAGCTTCCTAACCATCTGAAGTATGCCTATTTGGGAGAAGTTGAAACATTGCTCGTGGTTATTTCAAAGAACGTGACTGATGAGCAAGAGGAACAGTTGGTAGAAGTGTTGCAAAAATACAAGCTAGCCATTTGGGTGGAAGTTGGCCAACATAAAAGGTATTAGCCCTGTTGTGTGTATGCATCAGATTTCTCTGGAAAAAGGAGCTAAACCTTGTTAGCAACCCCAACGGTTTTTGAACCCTATTTTGAAGGAGGTTATTATGAAAGAGGTTTTTAAACTTCTTGATCAAGGTATTATCTACCCTATTGCTGATAGTGAATGGGTCAATCCTATATACGTAGTGCCTAAGAAAATAGGTTTTATAGTTAAAAGTGAGGTGGGAAGTTCAATTCCTGTTAGAATTCAAAATGGTGGAGAATGTGTTTTGATTTTAGAAGGTTAAATGTAGTCACTAGGAAAGATCACTTCCTCATCCTATTCATAGATCAAATTCTTGAGAGGCGAGCTAGAAAGCCTTTGTTCTGTTTTCTTGTTGGGTTTTCAGGTTTCTATCAGATCTTGATTAACTAGGAAGATCAATAGAAGATGACCTTTACATGTCTTTATGGCACCTTTACTTTCAGAAGGATGCTGTTTGGGCTATGTAACGCTCCATGTACTTTCCAGCACTGCATGATGAGTATCTTCTCTAAATTTATTGAGAATTGTATGAAGGTGTTTATGGATGGCTTCAATGTTTATGGGGCCTCATTTCATGACTGTTTGTCAAACTTGTCTAGGGTGCTAGAGCGATGTATTGAGTCTAACCTTATGCTTAATTTTGAAAAACGTCATTTTATGGCCTCGCATGGGATTGTACTTGGACATATTATTTATGAGCATGGTATAGAGGTTGATCATGCTAAGTTAATGTTATTCCTAAGCTCCCTTACCCTACAAACATGAGGGAGATTTGATTTTTTCTTGGGCATGCAGGTTTCTACCGTAGGTTTATCAAAGATTTCAGCAAAATTGCTCAACCGATGACCTCTCTTCTTCACAAGGACGTGGCTTTCGAGTTTAATGATGAATGCAAGGCAAGCTTTGACGTGCTAAAGAACGCCTTGTCGTGTGTTCCAGTTATTCAGGCTCCTCGTTGGGATCTTCCCTTCGAGATCATGTGCGACGCAAGCGACCATGCTATTGGAGTGGTTTTGGGCCACAAGGTTGATAAGAAACAACATGTGATCTACTATGCTTCAAAGATCCTGAACCCGGCTCAATGAGGCTACACCACGAAGGAAAAGGAGTTTTTAACGGTTGTCTTTGCTCTTGAAAAATCTTTTTTTTATATTGTTGGATCTGAAGTAGTTGTTTTTTTGATCATGTAGCTTTGCGCTATTTGATGTCTAAGAAGAAGTCCAAGCCCAGATTATTGATGTGGGTTCTTCTTCTCCAGGAGTTTAACCTAAAGCTTCAAGACAAAAAGGGATGTGAAAATGCTGTCACAGATCACTTGAGCATATTTGTAGCAGAAGGTGGTTGTCTCAGTTCTGATGGAGACTTCCTTGACCATTCACTGATGTAGGCAGACGGTATTTCCATGACTCTCTGGTATGCTGACCTCGTTAATTATTTAACCACATATGAGTTCCCTTATGGAATGAATAAGCATAGACTAAGCATAGAAGTGATAAAATCAAAAGTGAGTCAAAATATTATGTCTGGAAAGAACCTTATTTATGGAAATTCTGTTCAGATAAGGTTGTTAGGAGGTGTGTCCCTAATGACGAATTCTTTTCTGTTTTAGAATTCTATCATAAGCATGCACGTGGTGGACACTTTAGTCCCAAATGAACCGCAAAAAAGGTCTTGGATTCTGGTTTATATTGGGATACTTTGTTTAGGGATGCATATTTTCTCTGTAATACTTGTGAACGTTGTAAAAAATTAGGAGGTTTGTCCCATAGGAATGAAATGCCACAAGTCCCAATTCTTTCTGTGATATATTTGATGTATAGAGGATAGATTTTATGGGACCATTTCCTTCATCTTGTGGGTTTAAGTACATTTTATTGGCAGTATACTATGTTTCCAAATGAGTGGAAGCAAAGGTCACTATTACTGATGATGCTAAGGTTGTTGCAGGGTTCTTGAAGTCTAACATCTTATGTAGATAGGACTTCCCCAAGGAAATCATCAGCAATCGAGGATCATATTTTTGTAATCGAGTCATTGCTTCCTTACTGAAAAATTATGGTGTACAACATCATATTGCCACCTTGTACCACCCTCAAACGAACGGGCAGGCGAAGGTGTCGAACAGGGAGGTGAAGACTATTTTGGAGACAGTGGTCAACCCGAGAAGGAAAGATTGGAGCCTTTGTCTTAACGATGCTTTGTGGGCCTATAGAACGACCTTCAAGACCCTTATTGGGATGTCTCCCTATAGGATGGTCTACGAAAAAACTTGCCACCTTCTAGTTGAGTTCAAAATAAGGCGTATTGGGCAGTAAAACAGTGTAACCGAAACCATGAGGCAACTGATGAGGCCACACTTTTGCAGCTTTAAGAATTGGAAGAGCTCAGGTTGGAATCCTTTGACAACTCTCTGATTTACAAAGAAAGGACGAAAAGATTTCATGACTGAATGATCGCACCTAAGGAGTTCCAGGTAGGGCAAAAGATTCTTTTACATAATTCTCGTTTGAAATTTATGCCTAGAAAACTCAGATCTAAGTGGTTGGGCCATTTGGCATTGCTTACGTTTACCCTTATGGTGCAATAGACATTATAAATCTTGAGACAGGAAAAATTTTAAAAGTGAACGAGCATAGGTTAAAGGTCCTTCATGATGGCGAGTCTTTAGACTGCTTTGACATCACCTACCGGTTGGACTCGCTAGTTTACATTTTACAATGAGCCACCACGGTCGAGCAATCGACACTAAAAATTTGCGCTTTCTAAAGGCAGTCAGCTTTAAATTTACTTTCTTTCCTAGATTAGATTTCATTTCTATAATTTTTCCTTTCTCATTAAGCTTAATTCTTTCTATCATTCTTGAATTACTAGGACTGGTGGTAGAGAAGAGTTGATTCGAGTGTCCCAGATTCTTCATTCACTCCGTTGTTCAGGGAAGTTTTCGGATTCCTCGTGCTTTATTTTCAATCACATTGGGGACAATGTATTCTTTAAAAGTTGGGGGTGGGTGTTCGGATTTTGGAATAGAACTTTTCTTTTCGTGATAATACTATTTGTGGTCCTTGAACATTGTGCTTGGACTATGTTTGATGATGATGCTTGCTTGTTTGTTGTTTCCTTTGCTGTTTGTTCCTTGCTATGACCAGTCTATGATGCACTCGTATGAATTGTTTTTGCATAAGAATAGGTCGGATGAAAGGATTCATAATTTTCTAGGCACTTGTGAAAATTTTGCTTGATTTTTTTCATGCATCTTCAAGACCTTTGCATATTATCTTGACTCTTGCTTTCTTAGAATTAAATTATGAGGCCATAGGTTTGTTGTCTTTGCGAAAGGCCTCAGTGATAGACATTAGTCTTTCTAAGTTCAATTTAGTAATGTATGTTTTGAGATGTAGCCAATTGACATCACCATTCACCTTAAAAGAATGAAGAAAAAATTAAAAAAAGGAGAGAGAAAAAAGAAAGAAGTAGGAATAAGGAGGGGTTTACTCCTCTCCTTCAAGGGTATGACTAACCTGAGGTGACTATGACACATGTAGTTTCCCTCTGAGCTAAAGTACCCTAGAGAAATGAGTAAGTGATGACGGACAGAAATGCACATCATTATAGGTCTTTTATTTAGAATTATGAGGGCTTTTAAGTAGAATATGCGATGAATATGTTAGGAATTCACGAGAAAACGAGTTTGCGTCGATCAGCATTAAGAATCTCGGCTAACCCACTACTATGCATTATTATGCGTTCAATTGTCTATCTTTGTAGCTAATGCAGGAAGCGATCGCATGTGCGGAAGCCAGGCTATCTCAAAGACGATCGTATGCGGGGAATCTCTCCATCGCAGAGGCGAACACATACGTTTGATGCATGGATGTTGTGATCATCAACCGCATGCGTCTATCGCATAGAAGTTGCAGTCGTTAAGCAAATGAGGTCATTGCCGAGAAGTTGGGGCCGTCAAGCGAATGTGGTCATCCCAGAGAAGTTGTGGCTACATAATGATAACCATAATAAAAGGATGAACGCAAGGTAGGTGGAATGCAAACATGAACACATACCTTGGGAGAATCAAAAGATGATGTTGACATTTCACCTACCACGTCGTTAGCAGTCGAGATTCAGAAAAGGACCATCGCACTGCGAATGTCAAAATCAGAGCAGGTCCATTAATGCTGCCGGCGATCCAGCCCTATAAATAGAAGCCTTTGAGCAGAATTTCAATTCATCCAAGGTTTTTCGCCTGAGGCTTCTCGCCTTAGGGCGGATCCTTGTGATCCAGACTAAAGTGTGAGAAGATAGCTTGAGAGTTCTTTATCTCTTTCGTCCATTCCAAGTGACGACCAGAGCCTTCGTCAGAGTTAGAGCTCGAGAGAGAGTCTGCTCCACCGCCCATCCATGGCACCACCGGCAGCCTTGACACACATCTACTGGAAGAAAGACATTGCTTCCAGTTGATCCTTCCATTTCTCTTCTTTTCTTGTATTGTATTACATTTTGGCTTAAGGAATTAATACATTTTGTGATCAATGCATTTTTATATTTCTTTCAATTCCATCTCCATCTTCTTTTACTTAGCATCCATAACTTTCATTGCATCACTGAGTGAGACTGTTAGAGTATCGTATACTTAATCATGTGGTATAGGAATATGAAACATGTAGCAAACCACGGGAGGTGTGCGTTGCGCGAGTGTTGCGAGAAAACCTTATCTGCTTAGTGTGAAGCTGTAGCAACGCTTGTCTATAGGCGGACGCAATGCTTGTTTATGAGTAAAGTCAATAGTAACTAACTGCCTGAGAGGGTAAGTGGTTGGTCGCATTAAGCAATGTACGCAAGTGTTCACTAGAGATAGGAATAATCTTACGTCAGCTAAGTGTATGCAATTACCTTGTCGAATGAGCGCATCATTCATCATTTAGGCATACTTGGGAGAGTAGTCTAAAAACTAGATCTAAGACTCGAGAGAGCGGATTGGATCGCATAAGCAAGAATGGGAAACTTAGAGATAAGCTCCGTTTGCTATTACACAGCGTATGCACCCTACGTATAGGATATTGCATGCATCCAGAAGTAGGATACGGTGGTATGCAGTCATCTCGCTTATGTGTGAGAGCGCGTGAGCTGGTTATGGAGGCTTAGAAATAGGCTTCTCGACACTATTGCAAATTCATTGCATGCGTCCTAGAATTAGGCACAAGTGTGTGTAGCATGATTGCATAGCTTGTGATGGCTGGGGTTGCCCTTGCGGTCAAGCTTAGGGTTGTGATGAAGACATCCTCACCATTTTATCTATTTTTCCATGCATTTTACTACTCGTCAATAGTTGCTGTGTCTCTACCTCTCATGCGTATTTCCACTGCTTTGTCTGTTAGTTAGGAGTAGGAGTAGTGCTTAGCTTATCACCCCCATCATTCTTTTATTCATCCGTCACAAACACATCACCACATACCCTTTAGCTACAAGTCCCTGAGTTCGACCTTGGATCACCCGAGAAACTTGCGTCCTCGTTATACTTGGCGAGAGCGCAAGAAAACTTATGACAGGAATGCATGGTCATTGCATATGAGATCAACGCATGACCACCGACGCATGTGAACCAACACATAACCTAAGACATGCATCGCATATTGCATTCACCCTAAATTTTAGTCATCAGTAAGCTTAGGCACTTTTGTAAGGAAGTCGACCTATAGTTGGATGTCTTTCACGTAACCCGTTTGGGAAAGCCAAAACGAAAGCCTCTATTTGAAGAAAAAAAAGAGGAAGAGAAAAGAAAACATGTAATAAGGGTGATGAGTAAATTGATTTTGACCATTCCGATTGAATGACATTGCCACTTTAAGCTTAGGAAACTTAATGTCGGATCTTTCGAGCCAGAGTAGGAGGAAAAAAAACCGAGGGTTCATAAGGCTATTCCGGGTCTGCTTTAGATAACTTTGTGCTTATGCATGTATGACAAAATATGAAATGATTTTCCAAATTTTTCTTAAATTGGTTGAATGTCTTTTGATTGCCTAATCAAATGTATGTATGATTCTAGTCGACTGTTGAGGCTTGAGTAGGGAAAATTGTAGCTTGGCAAACTGATCATTTATGCGTGCTTACTTGTTCTACCTTACTTGAGGACGATTAAGAGCTAAGGTGGGGGGTGTTTGATAACACCGAAAATGTGCTATCTCCCCCTACTTAATTTGGGATCGTTAAGCTATTTAATGTGTTTAATTGATATCTTTATAGGTCTTAAGTGTACAAAGGGTCAAATGAAGCGTTCGGGGTGAAAAGACTAAGAAGGCCAAGATAGGAGCTAAATTGCACAAAAAGAGAAAGAAGGCCAAGAGAATTGCAAATCTGTCCAGCCGGAGTGTTGCGTAACGCTAAGAGACAAAAGCTACCTATTTCTTGAAGAAACAGGACAATGTTGCAACGCTACAAACTTGAGACAGAGGTGTGCTGGATGACTTGCGCAACAATGCGATGGCCATGCACAGCGTTGCAATGCTGCGACACCTGATATAAATTTGTTTTTTTGTCCAAAGCTTAGGTTATAATGCCTTTTTCCATTTTTGGGCTTGTTTTCCTTCTCCCTCCCATTGAATACTGTAATTTCTTGCCATTTTTAGCATCATAGAGCTTGATCATTGGTTTTTGAGCATGATTTTTGGTTAAGAGGTAAGTATTTAGATTGGGTCTTGTAGTTTATCTCCTTCCTTCTTTACTCTTGAGATTTAGGTTGTAATTTTGCTGAGATTGTTCTAAATTTTATGAGACTTTATCTTGAATTTAATCTACAATCTACCTTGCATGGGATATTCTGATACATTGGCTATATTAGTGTGATTGATTGCTTTGTTTGGCCCTAGTTTGTAATCGTTAGGTAATAATCACCTAGGAGCAAGGGTTAAGTAAGTTTTTGAAGTCAAATTGGGATTCCATTTGATAAGTATTACTTTCTAATCTAGATAAATCTCACTCGAACAGTTGATTAGACGATGGAAATCAATTGTTTAGCTTAGCATTGCCCTTAATCTTAATGCTTGTTGTTTTATTGATTAGTGGAGGATTCTCACTTTTCTTTTTTTTTAATTTGATTTGACGGACTATCGGTTAGGATTCTAAACGAGTAGGCTAAGTTTTAATTAAAAAAATCTCACACTAATTTTATGACTAAGTCTATGATAGATATAAAAGTGAATGAAATAAATTAGAACGACCCAAGCTAAGTATTTTGTTTAATAGATTATTTTTACACAAAATTCACTCAATTCACTCCGTGCATTTCAATTTTCATGCAATTTACATTAACCATCTTCACAACACCTCCCTCCTCCGTTACATTCTATAAGTTTTGAAGTTAAGAAATCTAGTCGGCTATATGGCATCGACTCCGTACTTCCCTTGCTATACTTAGTAAAGTAAGACACATAAATTAATTTGGGATGCGATACGATCTAGCGCATCATCACACCACTTAGCCTACTCGCTTATAATACTAACCGGTAGTCCTTAGGATCAAGTTAATTTATAGTTTGAGCGAGAATCCTCCACTAATCGATAAAATAACATGCATTAAGTTGGGCATGCTAAGTCGAATAATCGATTTCCATCGTTTAACCAACTATTCAAGTGAGATTTATTTGATTAGAAAGTATGTTTATCAAATGGAATTCCAAATTGACTTCACAAACTTACTTAATCTTTGCTTCTAGGTGATTAACTACCTAATGATTATAAATTAGGGCTAATCAAAAGCAATCAATCATACCAACATGGATAGTTTGTCCGATTATCCCATGCAAGATAAATTGAAGAATAAATTCAAGATGAAACCTCTAAAATTCAGAATAATCCCAACAAGAATACAAATCAAGTCTCAAGAATGAAGAAGGAATGGAAATAAACTACAAGACCCAAGCTAAACACTTGCATCTTAGCCACAAATCATCCTCTAAAATGACAATAATCAAGCTCCAAGATGATAAAAAGGGTAAGGAATTAGTGTTTACGCTCGAGAGGAGAAGAAAAAAAGTGAAAAAAATGAAAAAGACGGTGTGATAACCTAAACATTTCGGACTGAAATGCGTTATAAAGCAGGTGTCGCAACGTGACAGCGCTACGCAAGAGTGTCGTAACGCTGTGTAAGACAGCGACACACCTCTATCAAAGTTTGTAGTATGTAGCGTTGTAACATTGCCCTGTCTTTGCGAGAATGTAAGGCTACTGCTTTGAGCATTGTGCAATGCTTCGATTAGGGGCATAATGGTAATTTCTAAGCTTTCTTTCCTTTTTGTGCAATTTAGCTCTAAACTTGGCTATTTTATCGTCTTTTCACACTGAACGCTTTCTTCAACCACTTGTACACACGAGACCTATAAAAAAATCAATTAAACTCATTAAATAGCCGAACGATCTCGAATTAAGGAGAGGGAGATAACACATTTTTGGTGCTATAAAAAGGTCATATAATCAAACCAAGTGATGTAGCCTAGATGAAGAGAGGTCACTGTAGCGAAACTTGATCATAGGAACTCATGATAATGCAATTCGTTACTGAAGCATGCAACCTACTTAATGCGGAAGCATCAAGTTAAACATCCTAATTCATTACATGAATGCTCCCATCCTAATTAAACGAATAGTTCTAATTAGGAAAGAATCACATCCTACAATAATCTAACTCTTGCTTTAAGATATAGGAAAGCACCATGACGACTACTTACAGGTAGCACTGAAATGCACCTACAAAATGGGTTATTTGCTTGTTTTAGAATGATTTTCACTTGATTTTATTAGATTTGATGTCGTTTGCAAGTGTTTTGTTAGAGTTAGAGCACACGAACGAAATTCAAAGTAAAAAAAGAGTTAAAATGGACCAATTTTGACCAAAAAAGTCAAGAAGAGGCTAGAACTCCAAAAGAGAGATGAAAAAGAGCTATTTTATCCAAAGTAGGGGACACTGCGATGCTACGTGCGTGCCTTAAACAAAGAGCATCTCAAGCAAGGGCACTGCAGCGTTGAAGTCAATGCTATAGCGTTGTGATGTTGTGCGCGCAGACACCAGACCATAGTGATGTGACACTAAGCAAGGGAGACACAGAGTTGTTCTGTGGCGCCACGACGACGAGGTATTTCAGGAAAAACAATTCAACTTTTAGAAATTTTTTGTCTATTTAATTTCGGGTTTTTAGTTGGTCTCTTCATAAAATATTAGAGCCTTAGAGGGTGTTTAAGCTATAGAAAAGTGAGAGGAAGTGAGGGATTTGTTTGGAAGCCGTTCATTGATTCCGGTATAAAGATTAAGGAGTTTCTAATGTTTTCCATTGACGAGATTCATGACGACAGTAGTGTTTGAAGGAATCGAATTCCTGAGTGAAAGCATGTGATCGCTTTTTGCCCTAATTTTGTTACAAGAATTTCATACAAAACAGGAACATAACTAAAGTTAAGCATGCATTCACGGTAGTTATTAGGTGGAAAGACAATTACCTTTGAAGAACTCTTCAACAAATCTTCTCTTGGTCTTGTAAAAGAAAATGCTCAACACTGCATGAACAAATATCATGAGCAAGACACGACCAAAAAAAGTCTTCTCTATTATCATCTGAGACAAAGATGGATTGTGGGATCCAATACAAGTAATAGAGAATTTTTAATGTCATAGATAACTCTTCTCTGTTGAAATTTAAGAATACCGAGAGAGATGGAGAGTTTTTCCTTCTTAGTGATCTTTTCACCAAATACAAAGAGTGAAGAAAATAAAAAATCATTGTAGTGCAAATCACATTAGTCTTAAGAGATATGTGAGTGGAGTTAACTCCCCCACTCCACTCCTTCTCCAGTCCCCTATAACTATAGGGGAGAGCCCACAGTTATCTAATTTAATTATATTAAAATATAATTAAATTATTTATTTATTTAATTAATCAAATTATTTAAATATTTCATTAAATATCATATATTTAACATTATGTATAAATGAATTATATTCTAACATACATATTCTCCTATAACCTATAGTTTTAAAATGAATCTTATTCACATTAATTTAATATTTGAATCTTATTCAAATATTAATTCTTTCATTTTGTAAAGTTTAAATTTGAAAATAATTCAGTATTAAATTTATATTATAATGTATCTATATACACATTATATTAATATTATCATATACAATTAACATTAATTCCATTAAAAATAATTTGAATACGTCAAATTATTTCAACACTAAATATCCTTTTTTGATCCATTGTGAGCTAGCAGAGAGACTTAATGGACCTTCAGTTATAAGCTAGATTAATTAATTAAACTCGTTAATTAAATTAATCAACATCTATTAACTATGAAGCACTCCACTAAAGATTCATAGTTGCACTTTTATGAACTGTAGAATATTTATATGTCCATTGATTCAACCATTTTACGTAAGTCAATCATTTACAAGTTGTTCGTAATTACAGTTGGGTCAAATTACCATTTTACCCCTATAATTACCTCTTGCTCCTTAAGTACCACTAGTTCTTTAATGAATAATCTATTTATGGTCCTACCATAAACAAAGTCCCTCTCAGCTAGTGAGAGGGTGAGGCCTAATTTTTCAAGTCCCGGAGACAGCACTTAAGGGAATAACTTATCTACTTAACCTAAAGGCAAGAAGAAGTGAGTTTCATCTTGTGAAGCTATGTTCTTAGCTTCTCATTCAGTATCTTCCCAAAATGGTAGACTTATTTGGTCGACGACTCGGGCCACTCCACCCATACAAATCAAAGGGCGATCCTCATGAGAAGAAGTTCATAACTCACCTAGGGTTCAGATCGAGTTACATGGTTATCATTTGAAATATTAATCTCTTCAGTTAACGGTGTTACAAAGAGAGATTATATATTTTCGTGGTCCAGTCTCATACAATCTCATTGTATAAGATACCTCCTTTCACATGTCTCCACATGAACGATTTGGATCAAGTCGTTTGTAACAATTACAACGTTTATAACACTTATAAAGTGGGCCATATCCATATTATTACCAGGATAAGATACATAACCTTATCCATATACTATAGACCTTTTAGGTTATTACTTGAATACAATCCACTTGTATGTCAACTACTCACTATTCACGTTACAACAAATAACATTGGATCTTAATTTATTAGATTTGAGTTATTCAAATAATAAATAACACTTTATTTATGAAAATAAATAATACTTTATTTATGCAATAATTTGTTTACAATTTACAAACTATGAGATTTAGGACATAAATCCCAATAGTGGTTTCCTATTTTCCTTTGCTTTCCATTTTTCATAGCTATTGCAATGTATGAAATATATTTGTTATGACAATGAGTGGCTAAATGTTTTAGTTCTAAGGTATTGATAAACTTCTTTATGAATTTAAGTTAATGTTTAACAATTTCTATGGATGTTGTGGTTTTGATACTTTCCAATATTATTGTGCTTCTTATATTGATTGATCATCAATGCATGTTAGATTAAGTATTCAATAAAAAAGATTGTTTATTTAATTGGACCTGAAAATAGTTAGGTTGAAAATGAAAGTTGATCATGACTATGCCTAATGTCATGCTTCTTAATTTGATTTGAAGATATTAGCAATCAGTTATGTTTGCATGAGAAATGTTATTAAAAGAAGGTGAAATCAACTTCAAAGTTTGTTGATTCAGTTATACACAGAATTGTCTATAAATACTTTTGTAATTTTTACTTGTGTACTTGGAAAAATTACATCAGAAAAGTAGAAAAGAAAGAAACTCATCTCTGTAAAGAAACATAAGCTCTCCATCTCTTAATGATCAGCTTCTCTACGTGGATGTCGGCTAATTTTGGATCGAACCATGTCAATCCTTGGTGTTCTTGCATCTTATCTTCATCTACTTTATCTTCTTGCTCCATATCTTCAGCTCCATCGCCATTCTTGCAGCATTTCGACAATTCTTCCTTAATTTTCTTTTCTCTCTTGGTTTGTTTCTATAAGAAAAGAATAACTTTTGTTAGTCTTCAAAATCATCCCATTTTTAGTGAGTGCTTGAGATTAATTGTGGTCGTCAACGTGTGTGGTCAAGATCCTCCTTCACGTGGATTTTTCTTTTAGCACAAGGTATTAGCTTCTAGCTGATTGAAAGGCAATAAGTGATTTTCTTCTTCGTGCCGGACTTTACTTTTTGCAAAGCCCAAATCAATCAGGTTTTTTTATTTTCTTAAAGCCCATCAGTGTAACAAGTGGTATCAGAGCCTGCAAGAAAACTTCAAGATTAATCAAGAACTAAAAGAAAGTGAAACTTGGAGCTTTTCGAAAACAAAGAGAAAAAAAATGGCAGTAGCAAGATATGATATTGAAAAATTTGATGGGAAAGAAGATTTTGACTTATGGAAAGCCAAGATCAAAGTAATCTTGGGGCAACAAAGGACTCAAAAGACTCTTGAAGATCCAACCAAGCTACCTACTACAACAACAAAAGAAGAAAGGGAGAATATGGAGTTAATTGCTCATGGCACTCTTGTTCTTAATTTTTCAAACATTGTATTAAGACAAGTAATCGACCAAGAAACAACATTCAAGATGTGGACTAAGTTGAATGAGTTGTATGAGACAAAGAACCTGCCTAACAAGCTTTTCCTGAGGGAAAGGTTTTTCACCTTCAAAATGAGCTCCTCAAAGTCCTTAACAGAAAATTTAGATGACTTCAAGAGGATTACAACTAAATTTAAGACTTAAGGTGAAGAGATTGGAGTCGACAATGAAGCTTTTGTGCTTCTTAACTCATTACCAAATTCTTATAAAGATGTTAAGACTGCCTTAAAGTATGGTAGAGACTCTTTAACAACTGATATAATAATTTCAACTCTTAAAATCAGAGAAATGGAGCTTCTAGCCAACAAAGAAGATAAACCCAGTGCTGAGGATTTATTTGTTAAAGGGAAGTCTAAACAGAGCAACAAGGAAAAAGGGAAGCAAAACTCAATAGAAAAAAGTAAAGAAAAAACCAAGATTAGATGTAAATATTGTAAGAAGTTGGGACATCTAATCAAGGATTGTAGAACCTTGAAATGGAAAAATGGACAGAAGAATAAGTAATCACAATCACAGCCTCAATAGAAAAATCAGCAAAGTCAGTCAGGAGAAGCCTTAGTCTGTAAGGACTCTTATTTCTATTCAGATGCCCTAGCTACATCAAATCTAAAGGCAGATGAAGGATCAGATAAGAACCTAGATTGGGTTCTAGACTCAGGGTGTTCTTTTCATATGACACCCCATAAGGATAGGTTCAGCACATACAGAGGTCTGGATGGAGGCTCAGTATACATGGGTAATAATAACTCATGTCCAGTGGTTGGTATTGGTTCTGTGTCACTCAAGCTTAAAGATGGATCAGTCAAATTATAAGAAATGTCAGACATGTGCCTAAGTTGATGGAAAATTTGATTTCACTAGGCATGCTTGACTCAATTGGCTGTGAATATAGAGGAAAGGAAGGCTACTGTGAAGTTTTGAAGAATAGTAAGCCTATTTTTCAGAGGATCAAGATAAATAGGGTCTATGTTGTTCAAGGAGTTCAGAAACTACATTCAGCCTTAGTTGTGACTTCCAAATAGCCTATTGAAGGAGATATTTGGCACAAAAGACTTTCTCATATTAGTGCCAAAGATCTACAAGCTCTTGCCAATCTAGGAATTCTACCTAAGGGAATTCATCAAAGCCTATCTTTTTGTGAGCATTATGTGATAGGCAAAGCTACAAGGCAGAGTTTTGTAAAGGCTCAGCATACAACCAAGGCCATCCTTGATTATATGCATTCGGACCTATGGGGTCTTTCACCTTTCCAATCTTTGAGTAGAACCAGGTACTTTTTAACCTTTGTAGATGATTATTCTAGAAAATTTTGGATATTTTCCCTTAAATCTAAGGACTTGGTGTTTGATAAATTCAAAGAATGGAAGACTATGGTTGAAAAACTGTCTAATAGCCAAATAAAATGTCTTAGAATTTATAATGGGCTTGAGTTATGTGCAGAAAAGTTTAATGTTTTTTGTAGACAACAGGGGATTATTAGACACGAGACTGTTAGGTATACACCTCAGCAAAATGGGGTGGCAGAGAGATTGAATAGAACAATCATGGAAAGAGTGAGAAGTCTCTTGTCAGATGCTATTCGTCCTGAGAAGTTTTGGGCTGAGGCAGCATTCTACACTGTCTATACTCTTAATAGATGCTCTCATGCCTCTCTTGATTTGCTAACTCCAGAAGAAAAGTGGACCAAATAACCTCCTAACCTAAATAATCTAATGGTGTTTAGTTGCACAGGTTTTGTTTATCAGAACAAGAGGAAGTTGGCTGCCCGAACTATGAAATGTATGTTCTTGGGTTTCACAAAAGGAGTGAAGGGTTTCAGAATGTGGCATCCTACAGAAAAAAGGTGTATTACTAGTAGAGATGTTATTTTCAGGGAGACTGAGATGTTCATGTAAAAATCTACTCCAACTGTTACAGCACCTCAAGGAAAGTATGATACAATTGAGGTGGAGCAAGTTCTTAACCCTACTACTGATCCCTCAAGCTTAGAATCACATTTTGATCTACTACCTCATCATGAAGAAGATGTAGAAGATGCTATTTCTGATCCAGAGCAAGAGGAACCAGATCTAAGGGGTTATAGCCTAGCAAGAGATAGGCAAAAAAGAACTATTGTACCACCTTCAAGATATGATGACTATATCAATTTAGCTCTAAATGCTTCAGACCTAAATAATGAAGCTGAACCCTTTACTTTTGAAGAAGCAATAAGCTGTCCTAAAGCTAAATTGTGGATAGAGGCAATGAATGAAGAAGTTGATTCACTTGTTAAAAATGACACTTGGGAGTTGGATCTCTTGCTTAAAGGGTGCAAACCAATTGCATCCAAATGGGTTTATAAGTACAAGGAAGGATTCCCTGATGGTCAAGGACCTATATATAAGGCTAGGTTGGTAGCTAAAGGATTTACTCAAAGACCAAGTGTTGACTACAATGAGATATTTTCCCCTGTGGCCAAGCAAACTTCTATCAGACTCTTATTGTCTATTATGGCTTAGAATGAACTAGAGCTGGAGCAACTTGATGTTAAAACAACTTTCCTACATGGTTTCCTAGATGAAGTCATTTACATGAGTCAACCTAAAGGGTATGAAGTCAGAGGGAAAGAAGATCATTTCTTCTTACTTAAAAGGTCAATATATGGCCTTAAACAGTCCCCTAGGTGTTGGAACAGAAGATTCAGTGATTTTGTGCAAAAGAATGGTTTTACCAAGAGTTCTTATGATAGTTGAGTTTATATAAACACTAACACATACTCACATCCTATCTATCTACTTATCTATGTGGATGATATGTTGATATCAGGAACAACTATACAAGACTTAAATAAAGTTAAAGATCTACTCAAATCAGAATTTGAAATGAAGGACATGGGTAATGCAAACAGAATATTAGGCATTGACATAATCAGAAACAGAAAATCATGCGTACTTAGCATTGATTAGTCTCAATATTATCAAACGTTACTCAAGAAATATCATATGACAGAAGCTAAATTAGTTTGTACTCCTATTGCAAATCATTTCAAACTTTCAGCAGAGAACTCACTAAAAGAATCAGACATTGAACACTTGAAGATAATGTCAATTATTCCCCATTACCAAGTTGTGGGAAGTTTAATGTACCTAATCGTATCCACAAGGCCAGATATTGCTTATGCTACAAGTCTGGTAAGTAGGTACAAGGCTAATCTGGGTAAGAGGTATTGGGAGGCAACTAAATGGATAATGAGGTACCTTAAAGGCACTTCAAGTGCCAGACTACTGTATCAACAATTATCAGACAAAGAACTGGAATTAGTAGGGTATGTTGACTTTGACTATGCTGGAGACTTAGACAAGAGGTGATCCCTATCAGGTTATATCTTCCTATATGGAAGGTGTGTTCTAAGTTGGAAGGCTACATTACAGTCAGTAGTAGCACTCTCCACTACTGAAGCTGAATTCATTGCCCTTTCAGAAGTAGTAAAGGAGAGACTATGGCTAAAAGGACTCCTACGTGATTTTGGGATCAAGTAAGATACAGTAAAGATTTTTTGTGATAATCAAAGTACTATACATTTGTCTAAGCATCCTAAATATCACAATAGAACAAAGCACATAGATGTGAAATTTCATTTCATATGAGAACAGATTGAAAATATACAGATTGAAGTGTTAAAAGTACATACCTTAGAGAATGCTTTCGATATGTTAACCAAGACTGTCACTCAACTCAAACTTAAAAAATGTCTTGATATTATAGGGTTTGAGCTGAGAGACAAATGTTGAAGAAGAAGAGGGTTAGCAAAGAGAAGCTGAAGAAACTATTTGAAGTTTTCTCTCAAGGTGGAGATTGTTATTAAAAGAAGGTGAAATCAACTTCAAAGTTTGTTGATTTAGTTATACATAAAAGTGTCTATAAATACTTTTGTACTTTTTACTTGTGTACTTAGAAAAATTACATCAGAAAAGTAGAAAAGAAAGAAACTCATCTCTGTAAGGAAACTCATCTCTGTAAAGAAACATAAGCTCTCTATCTCTTAATGATCAGCTTCTCTCCGTGGATGTAGGCTAATTTTGGGCCAAACCACGTTAATCCTTGGTGTTCTTGCATCTTATCTTCATCTACTTTATCTTCTTGCTCCAAATCTTTAGCTCCATCACCATTCTTGCAGCATTTCGGCAATTCTTCCTTAATTTTCTTCTCTCTCGATTTGTTTCTGTAAGAAAAGAATAACTTTTGTTAGTCTTCAAAATCATCCCATTTTCAATGAGTGCTTGAGATTAATTGTGGTCGTCAACATGTGTGGTCAAGATCCTCCTTCATGTGGATTGTGCTTTTAGCACAAAGTATTAGCTTCCAGCTGATTGAAAGGCAGTAAGTGGTTTTCTTCTTCGGGCCAGACTTTACTTTTTGCAAAGCCCAAATCAATAAGGTTTTTTATTTTCTCAAAGCCCATCAGTATAACAAGAAAAGATCGTTGTTGAAAGGTATTAATCTGAAAAATAGTTTCTAGTGTTAAACATATTATTGATATAATATTCTGTAGAAACTTTTGCATGACTTAATGAAACAAATAAGAAAATCAACAGACCCTTAAATATCTTGGTTTCTTGAATCCCAATCTTGTTTGTACTATTGTTTTCCTTTATTTTCAAAATCAAATCATCTAGATTATGAGGTCTCCATCATCCTGGGAAGACCATTCTTGGCCACCAGAAGAAACTTGATCAATGTGGAGGAATCTAAGTTGACCATTAGGGTCAATGAAAAACAAGTAATTTTCATCATTTATCGATCCTTTAAGAGTTCAAATGAGGTACGTATGTATCATAGTGTTAATAGTATAGATGAGACTCCTTTCAAGCATAACATTGTTGTATATGTTGATCCTTCTAAGAAGAAGAAGAGGGGTCTACTTCCATTGACCCTAATGCTTATGAGCTGATTGATGATATTTCTGATTGTAGTTGCTTCCTGTGGGCAAGGTTATGCTAATTATTTGATTCCAGGATGTGATAGATAGGATGATTGAGCAATACTACCTTAGGATCCAACATGAAGCGAAAGCCACATCAAGCTGAAAGACATTAAAATCAACGCTTTTTGGGAGGCAACCCATGTTTATTGCTTTCTTTTTCTTTTTCATTTTCATTTTCTTTTTGTTTTTTAATTTTAAATAGAGCCCACTCTTATTGTTGTTAATATTTTCCGAGAAATATCCAACATAAAGTACTCATTCCGCCAGCCTGCTTGGTGCACTCCCACATGCTTCCAGGTTTGTATCACTTTCTTTAAGTGATTGTTCCTATCTTTTTCATGCATTGGGGACAATATGTCAATCTAAGTTTGGGGTGGGAGACATACTTTGTACTTTTGTGTTTTTTTATCCTGTTATGCATGTTAATGAGCAGTTATGAATGTTATGCATGCTAATTTAATATGTTGAAATTTGGAGTAATTTTTTCGATTTGAGTCAAATAATATGTTGAAAAGATTTGTATGTATGCTTTTGATGATGATAGTCTATGATGCAGTTTAAATATGCATGTTAGATGATTTGTTACGGAAATAAAATAGCATACTCTTGAGTTATGATCTATTTAAGTCCCTTTTGGAGTCTCTCATATTCTGAGCATGTAGCCACTTTAATTTAGAAACGTTAATTGAAAAAGAAGTTAGTTTGAGTCAATTTGGTTGGCACGTTCATGATAGTTGGCAATGTTATACTAAGGGAAAAAAGAGTTTTATTTGCCTGCTAAAAGTGAGTAGTGTGTACATAAATGAGACAAAAAGAATATCAAAAGAAAGAAATTTGAGAAAAAAAATGAACTTGTAAGGTGTATGCATGATTAGGGGTATAAAGAACTGCTTTTGTTATGATCAATTAGGACACCCATTAAAATTATGGGTAGGAGTTCCTTTGGTAAATGTGTGAAAGCTAGTGTCCTTAGGTAAAAGAAATGCAAGTCTAGAGCCCTTGGAGTGTTATTTCAAGCATCTTAGTTGGTGTGTTAACTTCTTGAGTTATTTGGATGCTTGGGAAAAATTGGAGAAGCTCTGTTAAGTCTAAAAGTTAGTTTATGAGTTTTGAATTAAATGTGACTTGCACACACATGACGGATGAAAAAATTTGACATTGAAATTTCTTAACAAGGGATGTGCTTGAATGTTTCTACTTATGGATCTAACATGTTATATTTAATATTGAGGCTTGAATCATTTGCATACTTATTTAGAACTTCCCTATGGTCTTGTTTTATTTTTGCTCGAGACTAGCATATTTCTAAGTTTTTAGTGATGAAATACACCTAAAACCTGCATTATTTGTCTTGTATTTAGAATGATTTTCACTAAATTTTATTAGATTTGATGACGTTTGCTAGTGTTTTTCAGAGTTAGAGCACAAGAACGAAGTCAAGAAGAGGCCGAAACTTCAAAAGAGGGATGAAAAAGAGCTACTTTGCCCAAAGTAAGGGGGTGTCACTGCATTGCACGACACTATGCGTGGTGTCCTAACCAGAGAGCACTTCAGGCAAGGTCGCTGCGGCATCGATTCTACCTTGGAGATGGGACCGAAACGCCAAAATATGCCTTCTTTCCCTTTTGTATTTTGAATTATTTTCTATATTTTTGCATTCTAATGTTGGTTCTGTCTATGAATACGTCTAGAAGAGTGCCTTCAAAGCCAGTGGTTCAACTTCATTCTTATTGTTTGCAGAGGTCCCAAAGACAATACTATTGCCATTACCACCTTCAAATTCGACTTGCAAGTGGTAATCGACGACACCTTGGATGTGAGCGAGTCTGTTGGCTAAGCAACAGGTCGTCTATTAGCTAATAAATTTCCACTTCAAAGTCTCAGGTAAGTTGTATTCCAATGGAAGACTGCACATAATTTATGCAGCTATATTTAATTTTTCTTCTTAGAGAGAATAAATGCATGTAGTGGATTGAGAATATGGCTCCCACTTTCCCTTGTTCTTGTTTTTATTATAATCTTAATACATAGTGAAAGACACTTTATTTTCTTTTACAATTCGAAGGGTGGGGATTTTCCCTCACATTAGACATCTTTAACATCTTTACTCTCGCCTATTAGCCTGTGGTAGAATTATGTTACTTAAATATTTGTGTTTGTTTTTTTTAATATCACCAAACAAAGAGCTATAATTTTCATAGAAGACTTGTTCATCATTCCCAAGGTGTTTCAAATGAGTGTTTGAAATTGATGACAAATGAGTGGCTTCACTTATGTTTTTCATTCTTCAAACATAAGTTGCTGCATCTCAATGATATTTTGCAATGCATAATGTGCACTCGTTGACCTTGTTGCCTTTTTATTTTTCTCTTTCTATAGAATATAATTCATCTATAACATAATTCTTTCTTAAAGTGATATGTTCCTTTCTTTTCTTCTTGAAATGAGAACTGCTCTGTGATATGTTTCAGTTGTTACTTTAAGTTTTGGGTCTTTGGCATTATTGATATAACTTTTCTTGTTGCGGCCTCTATTGATCTCCATGTTTATAAATTTTAATAGAGATTGAGAATTTTGGCTTTGATTTTGTTGTCTAAATCTAATTGATCTTGATTTAGGTACAAGAACGTGTTTCTGAAATGATGTTTCAAGCCTAGCCAAGTGGTTATGCACCAATGATGGGTTCTCGATTCCTACAGTGGAAGCGAAGGATCGCTTTTCGATTTAAATTAAAGTCTAGAAAACAGTAGATTGAGCATCAATTTCAAGGAAAAAAGAGAAAACTTACTGTTGAATGAGAAATTTTGGCGAATCATAAGTTGCCACATCATCAATGAAAGTCCGAGCCTATCAGAAAAATTATAAGTTGGATTATGCCAAATAATTAAAGTCGCTCGGGCTCAACCCAATTCAAACTCATGGTGAAATTTTGGGTTAAAATTAAAGATTAAGTTCAAGCCCAGTATTTCAATCCAACAACAAATGGATCCAAGCCCAACTTTAGCCCAAACCCAATTTGGGCCCAATAAAGTAATTAGGCCAAAGCTCATGTAAGGCCCATGAGAAACCTCTATAAATAGAGACCCTATCTATTCATTTGGGGAGGAGGAATTAAAGGCAAAATTTCTCTGAAGATCTGAAGTCTGAATCTTCAAGGATCTGAAGAACAAAACTCCTCCAAAGCTTTAAAGATCAAAAGACACTAAAGCTTTGAAGATTAGAAGACATATCAAAGCTCTAAAGATCAGAAAACATATCAAAGTTCTGAAGACCGAAGTCCTCTGAAGATATAAGCAATCTGATCATGCTTGAAGACTGAAATTCTTTGGAGATACAAGCATTTTGAAGATCGAAGTCCTTTAAAGATACAAGTATTCTTCCAAGACTTCAACTCCAAGATCATCCCGCGCTTCGCTTTCTCAAATCAAGCGTACGCATTCGACTGAGAGAGAATCAGAGGATTAAGTACTAGAGATCGAACCACATTGCATCAAATCAAAATCAACATCAACACCAACTCAAGTTCAACTCCGCGAAACAACTTTCTTCCGAAACCTCATGTGAACACTAATCCTCGAAGAAGATCATCAAGCCCAAAGGCCGATCGTCCAAGAAGATCATCAAGCCCAAAGGCCGATCATCTAAAAAGATCAAAAAGCCCAAAGGCCAATCGTCCAAGAAGATCGTCAAGCCCAAAGCCTGTTCATCCAAGAAGATCAACAACCCAAAGGCCAATCGTCTAAGAAAATCATTAAGCCCAAAGGCCGATCATCCAAGAAGTTTAATAAGCCCGAAGGTCGATCATCCTAGAAGACCAACAAGTCCAAAGGCCGTTTCATAACACTAATCCTCGAAGAAGATCATCAAGCCCAAAGGCCGATCGTCCAAGAAGATCATCAAGCCCAAAGGCCGATCATCTAAAAAGATAAAAAAGCCCAAAGGCCGATCGTCCAAGAAGATCGTCAAGCCCAAAGGCCGATCATCCAAAAATATTATCAAGCCCAAAGGCCGATCATCCAAGAAGATCAAAAAGCCCAAAGGCCGATCATCCAAGAAGATCATCAAGCTCAAAGGCCGATCATCCAAGAAGATCAACAACCCAAAGGCCAATCGTCTAAGAAGATCATCAAGCCCAAATGCCGATCATCCAAGAAGATCAACAAGCGCAAAGGCTGATCACTCATGAAGATCAATCAACTTAAAGACTATAGTTTATTTTGAAAGCATCAAAATATTATGTATTAGAGATTGTACTCACTTTCCACAAAATTAATACAACTACAAAGTTTAAGTTCCACAAAATAAATTTCTATTGAAATCTCGTGCGAACAGATTGGCACGCCCGGTGGGACCTCTTTACATCTTATCTCTCTCTCAACATTCAAGTAAAATAATGGCACCAAAGAAAGTTGCATCCAAAGCAACTGCGGCAAGCAACACCTACACAGGACTTGTCACCTGCAACCATTCAAAGGAGAGCATGCAGGACAAGAACAAGGTTTTGTCTTCGCAGAGAAAATCTGGGAGCAGATGATGGAATCTTTTAAAGGCGAGATCATCATAAGAAAAAATCCCTAGTTTGATAAGTTTGCCTTTGCTTCTGACCAATCGAAGGAAGAATCATACCTTGACGTAGTGTCTGTCATGATGGCTGATGTAACGACTGAGTTAGCCATGGTAGATATGGAAAGGAAGATAAATCTTCTAATGAAGGTCGTAAAGAAGCGAGATCATGAAATCGCTGCTTTAAGAGATCAAATACAAGCTCAAGAAACTACTAAGTCGAGTCAATCCCTAGCTACAAAAGCCAATGACAAAGCAAAGGCTGTCTTGCAAAAAGACTAGCCGCAACAATTTACCTCTGTTGCCACCCTGTCAGTTCAATAGCTGCAGGATATGATCACAAACTCCATAAGAGCTCAATATAGAGAACCTCACAAACTTTTTTTTTGTACTCCAAGCCGTACACCAAGAGAATCGACAACTTGAGAATGCCAACTGGGTATCAACCTCCTAAGTTCCAGCAACTAAGGAGAAAGAGTTTTGATTTGAGGCGGATCCCTTTTTTGTTTCCAAGGACGCATACCCAGACGGAAACTTAGTTCCCACTCTCGACCTATGTTCGATGGAAAGGGAAATCTGAAACAACATGTTACTCACTTCATTGAAACCTGCAAAAATGCTGGAACTAGAGAAGACCAACTAGTTAAGCAGTTCGTTCATACCTTGAAAGGAAATGCTTTTGATTGGTTTACTGATATAGAACCTGAAGCGATTGAAAGTTGGGAACAGTTAGAAAGAGAGTTCCTCAACCGTTTTTATAGCATAAGGCGCACCGTTAGCATGATAGAGTTGGTGAACACAAAACAGTGGAAGGAAGAGTCGGTCATCGATTACATCAACCGATGGAGAGCTCTGAGTATGGATTGCAAAGATAGACTCACTGAATTATCTACAGTGGAGATGTGCACCCAAGGCATACATTGGGAACTTCTCTACATTTTACAAGGGATAAAGCCTGGTACATTTGAGGAGTTAGCAACAAACGCTGATAATATGGAGCTGAGCATCGCCAATAGGGGAACTAAATATTTTCTAGTCCCTAAAGAGAGAAAATACAAGAATGAAGCCAAGGGCATTGAAAAGATCATGGATAGTGCCACAAAAGGATCTATAGTCCCATTGAAATTTTCCTCCAAAGGAAAACAAACAAAATTTAAAAGAAGGCACAATAAGGGCGAGAAGCGTCGTCCAACTCTTCAAGAAAGACATGAGAAGGTTTATCCATTCCCCAACTCTGATGTGGCAGACATGTTGGAGCAACTGCTAGAGAAGCAACTTATTCAATTGCCGGAATGCAAACGACCAGAGCAAGCAAGAAAAGTAAATGTTCCTAACTACTGTAAGTATCATCGAGTTGTTAGTCATCCAGTTGAGAAGCGCTTCGTGCTGAAGGAGTTGATTCTAAAGTTAGCTCATGAAAAGAAGATTGAGATGGAGCTTGATGAAATAGCTCAAACAAATCACGCGGCAGTAGTAATGACTTCAAGTGTCCCAACACCGTATAGCTGTTTGGTTCCAAGAAGAGATTCAAACGACAGACTCTCAGAAGAAAGATGAGTCTTTTGAAGATAACGACAAAGGGTGGATAGTTGTGACTTGTAGAAAAAGAAGATAGCCAAACTCCACCAAAAAAGAGTCGTGCTCCTATCGAAACTATAGAAGAAGGAACAAGACTCATAAAAAGAAAGGCAAAAAGATGACATGGAAGTCTAAACCTGCTAAAAAAGAAGACAGGGACCTCAACTTCGACAGCCGGTAACTTTGGCAGAATTTCTCTAAAAAAGATTTCTAAATAATCATTCAGAGAAAGTATCAGAAGTTATTGGATATCACACTGTCGGCATAGTGGAAGTCAATTACAATCATATAGATGCCGAAGAAGTCAACAACTTAGAAGAAATGAAGCAAAGAACTTTGTCTTTGATCGTGTCAAGTCTTCAAGTGCTCGATCTTCAGTCTTTCAAAGATTGAGTATGGCCATGGTAGGAGAAGAAGACCAATGTCCAACGACTACTTCTACTCGAACTTTAGCCTTCAAAAGGCTAAGTATATCCACATCAAAGAAAGATCGACCTTCAGCTTCTTCTTTTGATCCTCTCACAACAACAAGCGATCAACATAAAGGAAGGATGAAAATCTTAATGGCGACGTCATTCCATGAAGAAAACAACGACAAAAAGATTCACAGTCGTGTCCCTTCACGCAAGAAGTGGAAATTTTCTGTTGACATAAGTACATAAGGTTCCTTGATAGTGAAGCCAAAACTCATCATATTGACGAATCCTACAAATGAAGAGAATGATCAAAACCATGCTGAAATAAGAGCTTCTGAAGTTTAAATGAAAAAGCTCCTCATTGTAAGAGCCTAAACTGCATGATGCTTCTAGCCCGCATGAGCTTAAAATGTGAACAATGCGCCAAAAAAAAAATCTTTGTACGAACTATGTTACGACTTGATTCCTGTCATTATAAAGGGTACGTAGGTAACTTAGAGAATTTAAGTTTAGTCGTGCATAAAAAAATATTCTTTTTGAACTACATTATGACTTGATCCCTATCATTATGAAGGGTACGTAGGAAGCTTGAAACAAACTTCAAGTTCAGTTCAGCAAACAAAAAAAAAAAAAAAAAACATTTGAACTACGTCATGATTTGATCCATT